>NW_028255437.1:0-328266 GCF_964263255.1 Lissotriton vulgaris | reverse complement strand
GACCATAGCAAGACTGACAGGATATGAACTGACACTGTTCCAGCCACACATAGAGATCAGACGTTGTAACATATTAAATCCTGCTACACTGCTACACTGTTACCCTCAATTACAGCAGACCCTACGCCACATGACTGTGTGGAAATCATTAACACAATGACAAAACCCAGACAAGACTTGACAGACATCGCATTGCCCGACCCAGACCTGACACTTTATGTGGATGGTTCATGTATGAGAACAAGCACAGGAAAGTTAGTGGCCGCATATGCAGTGACCACTGAGACTGAAGTCATAGAGACACAGCGAATTGACCCATTGTCTGCCCAAGCAGCAGAGCTTATTGCCCTGACCCAAGCCTGCATACGAGCCAAGAACCTGAAAGTAAACATATACACAGACTCACAGTATGCATTCGGAGTTGTTCACGACTTCGGTGTCCTCTGGCAAGAGAGAGGCTTTTTGACTTCTCATGGAGCCAAGATACAGCATGGTCCCCTCATTCAAGCTCTGTTAGATGCAATACACTTGCCTACAGCCATTGCCATCATGAAGTACAAAGCACATACGAAAGTTACTGACACTATTTCCCAGGGTAACGACCTGGCAGATCGAACAGCCAAGCTTACAGCCCAGACTCATACAGACATTCCAGCTAACACGACAAAGACTGAAGTACCTCCACTGACGAATTGCATGACAGTCAGGGATTCCACACAAGATGTACCAACATACAGACACATGCCACTCCGGACGAAATCAAGACATGGACTGAACAAGGAGGGGTCCAGACAGATCAGGGATGGATGACAAAGGGGAAAGCCACATGGTTTCTCCCCGACTCTATGGTTCAAGCTATCATTAATACAGCACATAGTCCAGCACACTTAGGAGGTAAAGCCAAGTTAGACAGCATACAGAACATTTGGTCCAACAAATATTTACGTGCAGCAGCAAAACAGAAAGTACGTACCTGCATGATCTGTTGTCAGTTCAATCCAGGCAAATGCATTCCCGTGGAACAAGGTGGATTTCATCCTCCTGACCACCCTTTTGAAGTCCTCCAGATGGATTATATCCAGATGGACCGATGTTGAGGATTCAAGTATGTCCTCGTAGTTGTATGTGCCCTATCCAGATGGACAGAAGCGTACCCAGTCCCAGATTACACTGCCGTGACTACTGCCAAACAGTTGGTTCGTGAATTCTTCCCGCGATACGGCTTGCCCCGTGTCGTGTACTCGGATAATGGACAGCCATTCTCTTCTGAACTCATGAAACAAGTATCTCTCCTGTTAGGGTACCAGTGGAAGTTCCATTGCGTACGACATCCAGAGGCAGCTGGCCTCGTAGAGAGACACAATCAGACTCTGAAAACACGACTAGCAAAGATCTGTGCAGAAAAAGGCGTAGATTGGATGGTAGCCTTGGCGGTTGCCCTCTTTTACATGCGTATGGTAGCTCATTCCAGAACCGGACTATCTCCTTATGAGGTTGTCTTCGGTAGACCTCCAAATATTTGGGGTACACCTATGCCTAGAAAAATCACTGACGTTGACAGTAATATGCTGACAGATTACCTGGCTTCCTTGATGTCTGCACTACTCTCTTGTTCGCAGGTTGCCGCCGCCTTTCCAGACAACACCCAGGTTAAGGACCACGCCATTGTCCCTGGCGATGTCGTGCTTGTGAGAAATTTCGACCAGTCAAGCCCCCTGGAGCCGCGTTGGAAGTCACCGAAACTTGTGCTACTAACAACGAGGACAGCTATAAAAGTGGAAGGACGTAAGGGCTGGATCCATGCCCATCACGTCAAACGGTTCTACGGACTTGGCTCAGATTCCAAAGACTGTTTCGCGAAGGTTTCTGAGAACATTTCTGATAATGACACTAAACTCCCTTTGTTAGAGAAAACTCCGCAGCAGGAGTATAAATCAAAACTACGGTCTAGTAAGTCAGGCAGCGTTTAATTGTTTAAGTCCCCCTCGGGTGAAGCGGTTAGACAGGTTCCTGACATGTATGAGATAGACCCAAATAGTGAGAGAGATAGACAGGAAATAATGAAAATGAAATATTGTAAGAATCTACGTAGTAAATGCATCGTTACCTTGCTTATTATGTTTTTTCTAAGTATATCGATTATATGTATGAGCTTGACACTACATGTTTTCTTTCCTCCTTTTGGTTCACATGTACATTCCTCTTTCAATGACACTGTAGAGCACACATTCAGTGACCTGCCACCTCACGAATTATCCTATCGACTAGCACTGCGCAACAATACCTTTATCCGAATGTTACACCATTCTCATCAGACCAGCAATGTCACGAATTGCTGGGTATGTGGCCGACTCCCACCTTACCAGAAAATGAAGGGAGCTCTGCCCCTCTTTCCTTATCCGTTTTCGCACAATGGTTCGTGCGGGGCATGGTTTACTTTAATGTCCTCATTAGACAGTAAGTCCGCAATTACCCAGGGCAATTGGATATGGGGAGACCTGAATACAGTTATGAATAAAGTATGTTTCCCAGACAAGGACGGTCTTCCCCAAAGGATAGGGACCGATCTAGAAAATGAAGTGTATAATTTAGGTAATTTTTCCCTTACCCTCATGATCCTGAACGTCCAGTCTGAGACTAATTCGGACTTACCGTTTATAACCGTCTTACCAGTGAAAGGCGAATTATGCGTTAGAAAGAATGGTTCAGTACACCTAGGACACAGTGATTGTAATACTGTGGTCGAATTCAGTGATAAAGGAAAGTCTACTTTCAAAGCTTCCCGCCATTCTTATTTTATTTGTGGTCAGACAGCTTATGTACGTCTGCCCTTAGATTGGGGTGGAACATGTTATATTGCGTTCCTACTGCCACCAGTTTTTCTAGCCCCATCCAATTATCATCGAGATACCCATCTTGTGCATGTTAGACATAAGAGAGACCTTCCTCCTGTTATCGATTACTCCGAGTCAGCGTGGGACCAGTATAAGGATTACATTAAAGGATACTTCTGGTTCATAGGTCCCGTCCAAAATAGTAAAATAATACGCAGGTTAACAAGAACTCTTGAAGCAGTAGTGAACGAAACTACATTTGCTTTAGGTAACTTGACCAAAGAGCAGTCTGCTATGAGACTTGTTGTTCTTCAGAACCGCCTTGTTCTTGATGTCATCTTGGCCGATAGGCGCGGAGCTTGTAGAGTGATCGGCTCCAGTTGTTGTGTGTTTATTCCAAATAACGCACCATCAGTGTATGCAGCAATAACAAGACTCCATAAGATAGCTCGTGAATTACATCAGGACCCATGGTCCTGGTCCGGCTGGCTCTGGAGTGTAATAGCGGGATGGGGCTGGACCGTACTGTCATTTATTGGAATAGTACTGCTCATACTCTTCAGTTGCTGTCTCTGTCTGCAATGTGGGCCAGCGATTTGCGGCTTGTGCGCCACTGCTTGTGTTCCCCATCCACGTTCACGTTCCCGTGCTCGAATGAAAAAGGACAAGCAAATGATGTTATACGAACAAATAGATGGTCTCATGAAGATAGATATATCCTAAAGGGCGCAGTAGGGGCCAAGGAGGGAATGAGGAAACAGAAATTTTTAGGTAGTCAGTGTGTCCCCCCACTCGCACCCTATCCATGTACCTATGTCCCATGTATGTCCATGTTATTGTGTAACTCCCTTCCCGTGTCTGCCATGAAAATGCCTCTGCATTTCCGTCTAATGTTAGCATGTCAGTTAGTGGGCCCTCCATGTATAAAGTACTGATTCCACATTAAGGCCTATGTTTCCAATGCATTTACATGGTGCATTTTTTAATATCGCAAAGCACACGTTTTCCACGTTTTCCTGGCCCAGTTGAGCCAGGCCCTGAATTGAGGCTCCGAGCCTCTTCTGTCTCAGAAAGCTGCAGTTTAGGTATGCATCCCTGACCTCTACCTTACTTCCTGCCCAGCCGAGCGGTGCCCGGCTCGGCCTGGCCTGCCTGCCAAGACGGTATTTTGCCTACAGTTATATGTTCAGCCTCCGCAAAAACACATTCCAGTCTAGTGAAATAGGTAAACATATTCCCGCCTGCAGAGCAAAGGGCCCGGCCTTCCTGTCTCCTTGCAAGTAATTTACTGCACCCGTTGCCATGGTAGGCCCATGGCCCCCGTACATTGCACGAAGAAACATATGCACGCGCTAGCATTCAGTAATGAACGGCCTCTGCTGGAGAGACCTTTTACTTCAGACAATACATCCTCCAAACACAAGATATCAGATATGCTATAGGTGTAGGTCGTTCTGACATCCCAGACACCAGACTCCTCTACTAGTGCTAAAGTCAAGCCCCCCAGCTCTCCCCAGTTACACGTCAATACCACGTCATGTTCAGTTGCGCGCGCATGTATGGTAAAGGTTACTGCTGACCCTGCAGATTTTCTCTATGCATCCACCCACTTGTGACACTTCTGTGACTCATCTGGTACACACCTCCGTGTACTCCTCCTTACACGCCTTCTTTTACGCCCATATGTTCTTATCTCTCTCTTTTCACTTGTTACGCCTACTGTATTCATTGCAATTGTACAGTTTTACTATATATAATGTGTGATGTTAATAAAACGTTAGATATCCCTTCCTGAACCTTAGTGGTGATGGAACCCGATTCTCAGTGACTCGAGTCATCTTAATTAAAGCCCGTATGACTCAGATACCACGGACTCTGCCTCTCATTTTTTATGAGCTATCCTTATTGTCATTTAATGTATAGAAAAATAGTCCCGGTAATTTTATTTACCAAAGGAGGATGCCTCTACCATTGATGTAGTCACCACGTCTCTAACAGTCGTCCGCATTGCACCTGAAATTATTTTAATTGGACTCCTATGGGTGGCGGAAACGGCTCTTCATAAACAGATTTATCTGCCATGGGTGGCGGGTGACAAAGTTGTTTCTGAAGAGGGGGAAAGGAATTGTAGCGTAGTTCCTATTTTCCCAATAGGCCCTGCGCATTGAAATAACATAAACAGTAGTATCGACGTAGAAGTGCGGATCTTCCAGGCCTCCACTGACTATGCTAAACTTAATTGGGTTTGTTACCAACTAGCTCAGAGGTCACTGGAAACTTTCTTGACTGAAATAGGAAGTGATCAGCTTCCCTGGCACAGACAAGAAGGGATTCAGTTTTCCAACAACCGTGCAACATGACAACTTTGCTCCTCAGATCAAGAGTCAATCTCTAGGGTCGTGTGAAACAATAGACAGTTATTTTACTCAGTCAGGTTGGTGCAGTTTACTTTCACAATATGTAGAGAACAGAGAGACGGGCGTTTGTCAATAAAAGGTTAACATTTATTGAACAGTCTTTCTTCTCGTACAAGAGAAATGTATTGCCACAATTGCAAGACTTGTTATTATAAAAAGTACGTACAGTAAGATAAGTATTGCGAGATAATACTGTAAAAGCATTGATATGGTTTCTTAGCCATACAATGGTTTAAAAGTAATAAAACATATATACATTCATATATACATTAGGCTAAAATACTCAACTGGTGCTTCTAACTACGCCTACCCCAGTGTACCTGACCTAAGCCTAATACTTGGGAGGGGAGTAAGTAAGTAGCTTTAAGTTAAGTTGGTTTTGCCAAGGTTTGCTTCAAGAATTCTCATGAAGGGTTTAGTCAACACCATACCTCTGAATAGAATGATGGAGGTCTGGTATCTCCTTCAGGGAAACTCGGTATCCCAGTCACCCGCGAGGGTAGACCAGAAACGCTGGAGCTGGATTTCTCTGCAGGAGAAAGGCAGCGTCTCTCTTCAGCGCGTCGAGGAGGAGGAGGGGGGACAGCGTCCGTGGGCAGCTTGCATCTGCTGGGCTCTTCGCAGAGGGATGGCTGTTCAGCTCCTAAGTTCACCACACCATCGTTCGCGCTTTAGCAGCGATAATGGTATCAGCAGCTTCACCAACAGCAACGAGACAGCAGCAGCATCAGCGTACTGCAGACAGCGTTTGCTTAAGGCAACGTTGGTAATATTTATACCTGACAGGTGCCTGGTTTGACGTAAGTTTGCTGGACATAAGACGTCAATTAAGATGTCACTAGGAAGTGATCACTATCAGTTGCTCATTAGAGTTCTATTACTAATCAAAACACAGCAAGCGGGGATTTCCAGGTTTGCTGAGTTTTTATCTTGTTGAAGAACTCAGAGTGTTAATCTAGGAATCTCAGATAGTGACTTCTGCTCTGTCATTGCACTAATTGGTTGCAAAGGAAGTGGCAGAGAAAGCTATCCTGGAATGTGGCTCTGTTCGTGTGAGGCCAGAGATGAGTTTCTGAATATCGCACTTGAACGGTTATGCCAATATAGGGAATAAATGGATTCATAGCCGAATAGGGGCATAAGGTCACAGTATCGATCAGGATCCTAGATAAGCACGCAACACCCACTCCACAGGTTCATGTCCATCAAATTACTAAAACTAGAGCAATAAGATGCATGTGTAACATTGCCCACCCCAAAATACATAAATGCATTTGAAATTGGAGTATATTGTAATACGTGAAAATTATAGGTACTGTACGTTTTTTGAAGCATAGAAATCATTCAAAAATTATAGCATATGAAATCGATGAACGATTATGCAAAAGAATTACACATGAAATATCTCTGAAACGGAAGAAGGGTGAGATAAATCATCACATATAAATGCATTGCAATAAATGTGCTAGAGGCTGGTGTAAGTTATTATGTCTCTAGATGTGTTTAGAAATAGAAGTTGAAGCTTCTGTTCTCTAAGAATAGTTTTTACCTTAAGCAAAGAATTTTTCGTGCCAAAAAAGGGTCAATATTAAAAAGTGTTCAATTCAAAAGAATAATGCTTGAACGGGGAAATAGAGTTCCAACGCTTTTAGCAGTTTTTGTTGATCAAAACTGAAGGCCGAATTCAGAGTTCATGGGAACGCTGTGTGTCGGAAAGCTTCTCCAAAGTTATTGTTTCTGTTCGGGTGAGAACATCATATCAGACAGGCTCTCAAAGAATTGGTCTACAAAATCAGGTGACAGTTCAACCAAATTAGATAGCGCTGTAACTTGGCAGGTGTGAGAATGATTGCTGTCATCATAGTCGGGATCAGCAATGCTCACAGAAGGTCGTACCTGGGTGATGCTGCTTTTGTCACTCGCTCCACTGTTACCACCTAGTCGTAGCACAGGAGTCTCAACGAATGCCGTCATCAGGATTGGTAGCCGCTGGGGACAACACAATGCGTGAGCCGTTATCGGACTGAGCAAAGTATCGACGTCCATTGGTACTGCTCATGGAAGTGAAAGACAGATGTCCAACACGCACTCATCTCCGCATAGCATACATCGAAGTACCGGTAAGATACAGTTCTGCCATATAGGTCTGAATGAAAGGAACCAGGTCATGTTTAGATCTCTCAGCCTGGCCAATCCAAGGACGTTAGTTATCCTGTCCCGGTAGCGCATTGCTAGGATTGTCTCTTCCATTCCCATGGGAGCTATGTCTGAGTTTTGGCTTGCCATAACGAAGCAGGACGGTCAAAAATAAAATCCCTGCTACAAGTCCCAAAAATAAGGGTATGCCGCCAAAAACAGAGTGGACAAAATTAGGAACGATTCCCAGAATTGCTTGAAATGGTGTTAGCAGTCCCGTAAAAATCGTCTTAAATATGCCTGGGATGCCTGTGGCACTAGACATGTTAAGGAGTTGGCTAAGCATTTCTACGAAATGCACGGGGCAATTTGTTGATAAAAGTTCATGAACTTCAGTAGCTGTCCTTGCAACTAGAAGATCATACGTCTCTTTTGATGACGTTATGGGCACTGTTGTCTGCAAAAGCACGGACTTCATTTTGCTTAAAGTATCAATTCGTATACAATAGAGATTCAGACGAGGCCATATGGGAGTCTCTGTGTCTACAGGCCCGCTCGGAAACAATGCCTGCATACAGCATTTGACCATGGATGTTACTCTTACTAGATAACTTTTCCCTGGCACAAGGCCACAACATCTGTGATCCGTTCTAAGAATGTAACTCCCATTTGCAAGTTGCATAAAGAAGGGCTCTATCTGAGTTACAGGTGTGACAAGCTGGTGGCATGAAAGGTTGTTAGAATTTCCATCACAAGCTCCGTATAAATTAATACCCTGGCACAAAAGTATACCGCTTAGTGAATGTTTACAATTTTCACCACTAAGAAATACATTTTTGTCGCTGTCACTATAGCAAGAATGTGTGTATGGTAATTTCCATTCAGATTTTACATATCCTTTACCCAATCGTTCATACTGGCCAGTAGGTATGTATTCAAGGCACTTTTTAAATCAGAAAGTTGTCATCGGAATAGTGATAATTCCGTGTATTATCCATTCATGACAGGACTTTCTGACATTGTCAATGTTAATCTCTCAAGTTTTTCGATGCTCAGGATTGTATAGTCTGCTCCTTTCTGTGCCAAACTGATTTGTTTATCAGTAAGGTTAAAAATGGAAAATAATGACGTTGTGTTTATTAAACGCCAAGGCACATAGCCTGAACGAAGATTTTGCTGCGTCCAGCCTAATTGTACAATAGAGCGTAATTGTGACTGGCCATGTTGTAACATTAGCAAGTCTCTTTCTATTACATCAAAGGCAGAGGATACAATATTGTCCAACGAATATATTTCTGGAGGACGGAGTCATTAACCCATTGTCCACTACAGAAAGTGATTTTTCCCAATTAATACGATCAATTTCTCGTATTTTTTCAGCTGTTTCAATTTGTTTGACTTTCCAAGCCTCGTTGTATGCAGCATAGATACTGGTCGCTATGAAACGCTTTTGACGCTGTTTGCGTGGTCCAAGAATGAAATCGCGCAAATCAGCACCATCTTTTAGTAAAGACAAGTGTTGCTTAATTTCAGCCAGTGTGGATGTTCCTAGCCATTCAAGGCAGAGTTTCCCTACACTGTATGTTGTTACTATCCCTGGATGTTGTCTCTGGGAGTATCTCGGGTCTTGTCTGGACATTTTTAACCCCTGTGTTTTGTTCAGGAATCTATCTTGACAGCTGTTTGTGTCAGTAGGCCAGATTAACCACTTTTTCCAATCAGGATGTGTTCTGTTAAAATGTAAAATTTGTGACACGTCTAACTCAATATCTGTAGTTGTATTTTCAGGTATTGGCTTTGGATAGACGGTTTTTTAAGGTCCTTGATCTTAGCTAGGCCAAGACAGGATGTTTGGTGTATTGTCATTTAAAAACATCATTTGTTCTGGTATCATGCAGGTTCTGAATAGTGCTTCAAGGACTTGTACCTGCCAATCTTTTGTACCCCAAATGATTTTCGTTTCAATGTTATTTTTCCAATAATCAAAACCAAATGTCATCATTTTGTCATAAAATGCTTCTGAATATATCAATTTAGAATTTGTCAGCATTGTTTTCATTCCTGTTTTATCTAACAGTTTGTAATAAAACGTTTCTGCATCACTGGTGTTAAACCCTGAGAAGTATTTGAATTTCTCAAAGAATGTTTTAGAACTGCTTTTAGGTGGTGTAGCACAATGTTCCCATTGATTATACATAAAAACATTTCTAGGCTGTGCAGATTTATGCAAGTAATGATCGCCATAATGTGTGTAGCAGAATAATTGCTCATAACTAGATGAACCTTGTAAATAATCATGTTCTGTAAATCTAGCTGACATTACTAAATCAGACATCATGTCATTAATACTGTTAAAGTCCCAATCATCAGAGAATGTACTAGCTTTTACAAAGTCAATTAAGGAAACCTTCAGTTGATGAGGATACTTCTGGATCTCGACCGGACCATAGATCTCGTAGTCAGTTTTCTCCCATACTACCCCACCAGGTATTGGAATGGCTGTGACATTTACTGTTGACAGTTCTCTTTTCTTCACGTGGGATGATCTGTGTGGTTTGAGGACTAGGTTGATGTTCTGACTTGCTGTGTCCATTCAATTGTAATAAACTTTCCTAAAATTTAAACTAAAATTAGGCATAGTAGGAGTATGAATACCCCTGAAATAATCCAATGCTCAATCAACGGTGAGTCCAGATATAATTCTTTGATTTGTTGAAGGAGTCCTGTTGTATTTTCTTTAGAAAACTTTTTTGTTTCTGGCATCACTTCGGGGTCGTTTTGATCTTCAGAGAAGTTGTCGAAGTTGATGAAATAACCAGAGGCAGTTCTGTCAATTGTTGGGATTGTTCCTTCAATCTGTCTCTCGGTAGCACATTCTGATGCCACATTATTGTAGACTGGAATTTCTTGACGAACTGTTCCAATCTGTGTTTCAAGAGGCACGAGTTCCATGGCATTATTGCATAGTCCTTCTCTGTGCACTGCAGGCTGATCGAATGTGATTAGTCTTTCAGTTTGAACCTCTTGGGTTGTTGCAAGTTTGGGTATTCTGTTGTTTCTTGGGAGTCCACTGGGCCTACTGTTGATTATAGGCGACATGGTTGTGGTTTTACCAGGTCGATAGACACGACTCTGTTCTTATTTTTACCAGCAAGGGGCGGTAGTACAACTGATCTTGTTTCGGTGACTGCCAAGACAGGTACTGCTTTTCTGTAAGAAGGCCCAAATTCCTTCTTCACCGCGATTTTTTCTCTGACTAGATCCCCAATCTTTGGAATCCAGACAGGCCTTGCTGGGGCTGTTGCTTGTGGTGCCTCGTCAGTGGTATCTGGCTGTTGCTTTAACTTTATGTTGCTTAAGGATTTTCTTGTTTCATTCAGTTCCTGTAAAACAGCCAAACGATCTTTGATGTCAAAGTCTGTTGTTTTTTCTTGTACCACTGACATCTGACTATCGAGGTCCTGAATGTTCATTCTAATTCCGAACAATAGTTCGTATGGGCTGAAACCTTTTAGAGATTTTCTTGGCAAGTTGTTAAGACTGGACTGGACACTTATTAAATGTTTGACCCGCCCAGCGCCTGAACCTAATACCTTCGCTGTTATAGATCGCTTTATGTCTCGGTTTTTTCTTTCAACCACACTATTCCCTTCGGGGTGCGACGGACAAGAATACCGCAACCCAATTCCCATGCTGGCCATGGCCTCCTTATAAGCTCAAAAGCTGAAAGCAGGACCCTGGTCAGAATGGAACGTGGTAATTGCGTATGTGCCGATAAAGACTCGCAGATCTTTTATACCCGTTCTAGCGTCAGCCGAGCGCTGGGGCCACATTTTTTAAGTGTGTTTAGCCTTAACTGATTAATAGGACACAGGATGGGGTGTAGGCAGCGTTACGCTGTTTCTGATCGGTAGCCGGTAGCATGGTTCACTACTGCGATCCCTATTGCAGTTTTCACAGTTGTTTGCATATATTTGGTGTTCTACACTCATTCCCGGCCACCAGTATACTGATTGTAATTCAGTCAGTGATTCCTTGATCTCTCTGTGTCTAAGACCCAAACCCATATGTGCGTCTGCTATTAAAAATATTCTCCTGTTCGTGTTTGGAATAACTCTGTCCCCCACTCCAGGGAATCGAGCAAAAGGAACGGAGTTTGCATCGATTACGTATGCATAATTGAGTGGATAGTTCACGGGTAGTGCTGCACAGTCGCCTTTTATGGTCGTTTTAACCGCCAGCATGGTTTCCCCGTCTATGTATTTTTTCTGTACGCTTTTTTGTGGCTACGGAAGCCGGTTTAGTTGCTTCCGCTGTGGCTGTATTAGCCAATGAATTCCCTGCAACGTGAACGCCATCACGTTGAAGACTCTGTGCGTGTACCACGTGAGTCTTTTGTAGTTCTTTCTGTAAAAGAGCTACCTGTTTCCAGAGCAATTTATGCTTTATTATGGCACCTGTGTCATCTTTGTAATCGTTTTCAATCCAACTCTGCAGTTTATTATTGTAAGAGTTGACGCAAAAATGAGAATCGCACACGATAAGTGTCGGGAATTCACGTTCTGCATTTTCGAGCGCCATCTTCAAACATCTGATTTCAGCTCTTCGAGCCGAACAGTTTCTCAATGATTCAGTTTTTGTTACTTTCGGTCTGAATTTACCGCACAGCCAACGACCTTTAATAATCGCACATGCTGCATCGTAGGATTTGCTCTCTACGTTAAAATGCTGTACAAACCTATCTGTATAGATTATACAGGCGTATTGTGGGAGAGGCAGAAGTTCGATTGGCAGAGGATATTCTTCTTCATATTCTAAATCATTCAGTTCTTCAAATTGTGGAGCAAAATAGTATCTCACATCTTCTGCTCCTAGAGAATCTACACACTGTATCCATTTTGGATCCAGTGACACTGTAGGCAGGTTTACTGGGCTGAATAGCGCCTCGAAGGCGGATTCCGCTGTGAGGATATTAATCCGTTTGCCGTGTGATTGTTCTCGTTCATTTGCTAATGCGATTTGCACTGCTTTCACAGTTCTTTCTGTGAGACTGAATGCCTTTTCTGCTTGTGTGTACAAGTGAGATTTAATTGAAATAGGTACCTTTTCTCCCTCATTAGAGGTCAGGTACGTGAATCCGCATCTTCCTGGGATGACTCGGATTACAAGACCGCGTGTATTGTCACGTGTATCTAATTTAGTTTTAGCTAACATGTCTGTTTGCAGTGATCTCAAAATTTCTGTGTGTTTTTGAGTCCAATTGATTTGTTTAAAATCAGGTTTAATTAGTTCGTAGAGAGGTTTAACCCTCTCCGCGTAATTTAGAATGTAAGTTCTTCCGAAATTCAGAAAACCTAGTATGGATTGTAAATTCTTCAGCGTTTTTGGAGCTTGGAGTACAGCACACTTTTCTAAGAAGTTGTCTGCTAGGCTTTTTCCTTCACTTGATAATTCGTACCCTAAGAATAGTACTGTCAGATGGGCAATTCGAGACTTTTTAAAGTTGAATTTGTAACCCTCTTCTGCGAACCCAAGTATAATGGTGTTCACTCTTTTCAAGTGAGTATCCAAGTCGTCGTCTGTGAGATAGATATCATCTACGTAAGATAATGCCTCATCATCATAGATTTGTAGTAACTCTGTTACCCTAGCTGAGAATAGTCCTGGGCTGTTCTTGAACCCCTGTGGGAGTCGACAGAATTTTTTTGCGACCCAAATGCTGAGAAAGCGGTCAAATATCTGCTTTCTGGTGCAATGTTTTGACAAAAGAAACCATTAGATATGTCTAATGTCGTTTTATATTTTTTCCTAACTATGTTATTCATTAGGGCTGCACTATGCGAATTTTGTACTGCAAATGTTTTACAACATGTATTTAGGTGTCTGTAGTCCAAAACTAGACGATATGAATTGTCTGGCTTGGAGACAGGAAACAAAGGATTGTTCATTTGAGAGGTGCATGTTTCAATCACCCCCTGGTATTGAAGTTGATCTAAGATCTCCCTGACCTGTTTTTTAGCTTCTTGCTTAATGGGATACTGCCGTTGGGCAGCTGGTTCACTTTTTAGTTGGATTTTGTGAGGAGGAGAGTCCTCATCCCATCCTACATGATTTTTATATAATGCCGGTGCCTGGGCCACTGCCCATTTCCTTGCATATGTATATTTTTTGTGAATCGGAATGTGATTCGAGAAGGCAGGCATAATCACTTCTTCGCCACAAGGGCACTCCCTGACAAACTCTGGGGGCCAATCTTTTTCAGCTAACAGAATATCATAGCCTTTTGAGAGTTTATCCCAAAATAGATCCTTTATTTTCCTAGTCTTATCACCCTCTATACGCAATGTTATTTCGTATATTTTATGGGGCTCGCTAAGTCTGGTGTCGGCAGTTTCAACCTGAATGTATTCATTCGTGTCCACTCCCCGTTTTTCAATTGTGTCCTCAGTATTCTCGGCATGGTTGATTACTCTAATACTGGCTACCTTCTTTTTTGGAAATTGAGATTTTTTACTCTGAGCAGGTTCCTTTTCTTTGGTCTTGGTGTGCTCTCCTGGGTCTGACCGTCCTCTTCTTTCCGATTTCTACGAAAAAGATCGAGAGGGACGTGTATCAATACTTTGATATCTATCAGGTTTTTTCAAATTATCCCTATTTCTAAGGTTATATCTTTTCTCAGAGGGCTCCCTCTGGGGAGACTGGTGTTCTCAAGTCGGAGTTCTTTCCCTCCGTCGAGGAGACCTTCCTCTGGACTGAAAAACTTTTTCCTTGGGAGTGGATTGTTTATTTCCATCCCAGCTCTTTTTAGGAGTGTTTGAATTATTTTTAATAAAAAAAATTTCAGGATTTTTGAGCAGTTGGGGCTTTACTGGTTTCCCACCCAAGCTGTCTCTACCTAATTCTTCATAGCATTTTTCTATGATTCTGGCAAGCTCAACTGGCTGATCTGTCATATCTGTTTCCTTCAACTTATGGCAGATCGCCACAGATGCTGCTTCTCCCTTTATGTTGGCTAATAATATAGCCGAGACCTGCTTAAAGTCTTTCAGTAATTTCATACCAAGATTTAAGGCGGGCTCTGGACCGTATTCATTTTGAATCTGTTTTAGCACTTCTGGTATTACCGCCATAGACGGAACACCGTGTGTTTTTGTGTAAATGGAAGCAAAGACTGTACCCCAAGTGTCGCAGTCCTCCACGTGTGGTGCGATTCCCATAGGAAGGCAGATGGTCAAGATTCTGTGTTTCTCTATAGGGGTAGTATCAGGAAATACTGCCTCTATTTGAGTGATTTTCTGTGCTAACCAGAAAGAGATTTGTTCCCGTTTTACGGGTGTTTTACCAAGACATGACTGTATGTTCTGTGGTGTAATTTTATTAGTATTCCCCTAATGAGGGGTCAGCTGTGGTATATTAACAGCTGGCTGGACTGTTGCAGTCCGCATTACATATTGGTCTAATTGTCTATGTATTTTAATTAATGTTTTTAGCTGTACTAACAGCTCTTCTCTAGACATTTTTGCAATGTCAGGATGTGGTGTGTAGCCGGCTAGAACCGGCCACGTTGCTCCTGGTCTACCTAGTGGACCGAGCCTGGTAATATGATCATTGTTTTAGGGCGCCATTAAACCAGAGCAGGTGCTCTTGGAATTTTAGTGGGATTTCAGTCTCCTCGAAAGGAGCGTACTCTTCCGGAGGTTCCTCTATTTTGTAATAGTGAAACTCTTTTGTTCTAGCGTTTGCCGCTGGAAAGTTTATCCATGAATAGAATACATCTGTCTGCCGATATTCGTGAGCCTCTATCACGAAGATTACTGTACCACCTTGTGGTGTCAGTCCGTTTTCTATAAGTTTTAACGTTATAGATTTTCTTAAGTGGACCGGGATGATTATTGCATCCGGGTCAGTTTGTAGGAGACTCGAGTCTTCCTCTATTAGTAGGGTTGCCAGCCTAGCTGCTTCCCTTTCTTCTTCTTCACTGTCTGACATTTTATAAATGCAGGCTTTGCAGAGTAGGTCTCCAAGGAGACAAAGATTAGGTGCACAATATTTTGGAACACTGTATCCTTCAACGTTGAATAAACCAGAGCTTTACATAGGAATCTCTTCCTACTGAGTTCGGGCGGATTTTAACCTTTCACCCACTCCAGATGTCTATTGGAGTATTTACGGGAAAAAGGGGTCTGTGTGAAATATGCACGACTGAGTTACTCTAACGTCTTGCGTTAGTTTATCGCCTTACCAAACGTTGGGCGCCATGTAGCGTAGTTCCTATTTTCCCAATAGGCCCTGCGCATTGGAATAACATAAACAGTAGTATCGACGTAGAAGTGCGGATCTTCCAGGCCTCTACTGACTATGCTAAACTTAATTGGGTTTGTTACCAACTAGCTCAGAGGTCACTGGAAACTTTCTTGACTGAAATAGGAAGTGATCAGCTTCCCTGGCACAGACAAGAAGGGATTCAGTTTTCCAACAACCATGCAACATGACAACTTTGCTCCTCAGATCAAGAGTCAATCTCTAGGGTCGTGTGAAAGAATAGACAGTTATTTTACTCAGTCAGGTTGGTGCAGTTTACTTTCACAATATGTAGAGAACAGAGAGACGGGCGTTTGTCAATAAAAGGTTAACATTTATTGAACAGTCTCTCTTCTCGTACAAGAGAAATGTATTGCCACAATTGCAAGACTTGTTATTATAAAAAGTACGTACAGTAAGATAAGTATTGCGAGATAATACCGTAAAAGCATTGATATGGTTTCTTAGCCATACAATGGTTTAAAAGTAATAAAACATATATACATTCATATATACATTAGGCTAAAATACTCAACTGGTGCTTCTAACTACGCCTACCCCAGTGTACCTGACCTAAGCCTAATACTTGGGAGGGGAGTAAGTAAGTAGCTTTAAGTTAAGTTGGTTTTGCCAAGGTTTGCTTCAAGAATTCTCATTAAGGGTTTAGTCAACACCATACCTCTGAATAGAATGATGGAGGTCTGGTATCTCCTTCAGGGAAACTCGGTATCCCAGTCACCCGCGAGGGTAGACCAGAAACGCTGGAGCTGGATGTCTCTGCAGGAGAAAGGCAGCGTCTCTCTTCAGCGCGTCGAGGAGGAGGAAGGGGGACAGCGTCCGCGGGCAGCTTGCATCTGCTGGGCTCTTCGCAGGGGGATGGCTGTTCAGCTCCTAAGTTCACCACACCATCGTTCGCGCTTTAGCAGCGATAATGGTATCAGCGGCTTCACCAACAGCAACGAGACAGCAGCAGCATCAGCGTACTGCAGACAAGGCAATGTTGGTAATATTTATACCTGACAGGTGCCTGGTTTGACGTAAGTTTGCTGGACATAAGACGTCAATTAAGATGTCACTAGGAAGTGATCGCTAACAGTTGCTGTTGGACAGGCCACATGACGGGCCGCTCTCCCCCGGCTCAACCAGGCCCGAGCCCAGTCACGCAAGTACCACACACCACCATTGCACGTCCTCCGTCCCCTCAGGGACCCCTGCCCTCGAACATGTTAACCTCGTGGGTCCGATCCACTGCCGGCCCACACGCCCAGCCCGGGCCGCCATCTTGGACACTTCACCACGAGGCCGCCTGGCCCCCGATCGACCTCAACCCTGGGCCTAGCCCGGCCTCAGACATTCCGGCACCACCCTCCGCCCAGGAGGTGAGCGGGCTACTTGGCAAGTCAATGGGAGAAAGAGGTGCCGATGGCTCTCCCCCGCCCAGTGCCGCTCGCCCATCGCCTCCCCGGGCGCTGGCTCCGCCCCCCTGCTGGGTGTCTGGACTCCCTCATCCCGGACCTCCTGACCTCCAAGTGCGAGGGTCCGGACATCAAAGCACGCCAGCCCTATAACTGGGGCAGCTCCAGAGCAGGAAGGCAGTTGTATCTTGGAGTCGAGAGACGTAAAGAGGAACTCATCCTGGACGGACTACTGGCGCTGCCGTAGCTCTGTCCTGTGCACCATCGTCCTGCCTGTTGGCGCTGCCACAGCCGTCGTAACCTTCATCCTTCATCGTCGTCGGGATCTGCTGGCGTGGCCGCGGACCGTTGTAACCGTCATCTTTCACCGGGACCTGCAGGCTCCGCCGCGGACCGTCGTCCTTCCTTCATCCATCTCGGGACCTGCTTGGCTCCTCCACGGCCCGATCATCTAGAACGCCGAGCTCGAGGATTGAGAGCTATTTGGTACTCATTGGTAACTAAGACTGTCCCGCTACCCTTTTCCTCAGCCAGAGATCAGAACCGAGGGGACCCCTGAGTCCAGACCTCCGTGTATCATACCAACGTAACCTAAGAATTGCACATAAAGTCTCGTTAACCTTCAATCTTGTGTGGTGTCCGTCTGTGGGGGGGAAGTTACTTGTCTGTACAGTCGTTGGAGACGGCTCTCCCTGGAGACCTCTCCCCGTAATCTCGGCCGACCCTCCCGGTCCGTCTAACATTGGTGGCCAGCGGCGCGATCCGAATCACCGCATAACGTACAGAGAGTAGCTCACCCCACAACGAACCACAATGTCAACTAAAGAGAGCGGATCAACTGAGAAGTTCCAAATGGAAAAACTAGAGGAGTACAGCCATCGTGAACTAAAGCAGTTCTGCATCGAACTAGGTATCGCTACCACCGGACTAAGCACCAAGGACGATTTTAAGCATGCCCTAGAATCTTGGGCAGAGACCGGGGATGTCGAAGCCCCTGAGCAAAACACCGCGAAAAATACCAACACGGCCCCTGAGGGGCAAAGAACCAGTCTCTCGCAAGACGAGATCCAAGAAAGAGAAAAAGCCCGACTACACGAACTAGAAATGGCCCGACTCAAGATGGACGTAGAACTCAAGTTGGCCGAACAAAAAATAAACTTAGAGCACCTACGTCTCCGAGAAGAAAGAGAGGAGAAACAGAGGCAAAGGGAGCTCGAGGAAAAGAAACTAGCGTACGAGCACGAACGGAACCTAGCCGAGATCAACCTGCGCAAGCAGAATAAAGAGTTAGGGGTGCCCGACAGACCACACACCCCAGGGACCACGGAGAAAAAAGTACACATCCCCAAGGATGTTGTCCGAGAATATTTTCGAGAAGACGACATCCAGCAATGGTTTAAGGCCTATGAAATCGCGATGACTGCGCACCGGATCGATAGAAACGATTGGGGAGCCGGCCTATGGGGCAAATTCCTCAATGAGGGCCGCGATACCCTGTTACAGCTCCCAGACCACCAGATGACCTCCTACGACCATATGAAAGCGGCCCTCCTCACCCGCTATGGCCTCACGCCCGAGATGTACCGTCAGAGGTTCCGAGACTGCACACGCATTCCGGGTACAACTTGGGTGGACTATGTAACGTACTTTAGCCGAGCCTTCGAAGGCTGGATCAGAGGGAACAACGTCACGACCTACGAGCAGCTGTTCAATCTGATGGTATGGGAGCATCTGTCCAACAATTGCTTCATTGAACTACGCCAACACCTCCTCGACAGCAAGTTAACCGATCCCCGGCAGCTCGCAGCCGAAGCTGACCGGTGGGAGATCACCAGAGTGGGCCGGAATGGGTCCTACGAGCAGAACAGGAACAACAATGGTCACCACCGACCCAGAGGAGGAGGAGGGGGCCAAGGACGAGGAAGAGACAACACTCCGGCCGCCCCCACTACCAGCACCACCCCCCCGGCCAACCGGGGCAGCACCCCGGCGCGACCGGGGTACAGAGCCAATGTTACATGTCACCGATGCCAACGAGTCGGCCACTATGCAAACGACCCAAGCTGCCCGCAGTATCAGAGTCCAAAACCCCGCCATGTGGCCGCCGCGGCACTAGGGGAAGAACAGATCTCCGAGGAACAAGAAACAGACGAGCAAGAGTATCAAGAGTGGGAGCCAGCAGCCATGACTCTCGCGTGCTTAGGGGGAAGAGACATGGTCCCGCGGGTCCCCCTACCCGCTAACACCCAGAAGTACAGCCAATGGGTGAGCATCAATGGACAACGGGCCGAAGCCCTTCGAGACACCGGGGCCAGTGTGACAGCCGTCCGCTGTCATCTGGTGACCCCAGAACAATATCTACCGAACATTCTCTGCCCTGTGCGATCAGCCGACAACTCGGAAAGTCTGTGTCGGATGGCCTGCGTCCCCTTTGAGTGGGGAGGGGTCTCCGGCATATTGAAGGTAACGGTCCGAGACGACGCCCCCGTGGACTGCCTCCTCGGAAATGACCTGGAAAGCTCCCCGTGGGCAGCCGTGGAGCGAAAAGAACACTTGGGGATGTTGGGCGTCCCGGACTGGGCGTGCGTCACCACCCGGTCCATGGCCGCCCGTGCCAACCATCACCCGGAAGAACCAGAATGGCCGGCGCCACCGCCTCCGGTCGCCCCAGCCGAGACCCCCGACCATGACATCCCCCTCGAACTTGCTCAACCTTCCGACCTCGCTAATCTTGACCAGTGGGCTCAAGAAGGGGGACCCACACAAGAACAATTTCGTCAGGAACAGAAGACCTGTCCCTCCCTCGAGGGACTCCGACAACAAGCGCTCGCCCAAAGCGCAGGGGATACCTCCGGAACTCATTGGGTCTACTGGGACAATGATCTGTTGTACAGCGAGCAACGAATCGCCGAGCTGGGGGCCAACCGAGTACTAGTAGTGCCCCTCCGCTTTAGAGACTTCCTGCTAAATCTGGCCCACGATGTCCCCCTGGCAGGGCACCTGGGACAAGATAAAACCTACAGCCGCCTAGTGACCCACTTCTTCTGGCCCAAAATGAGAAACGATGTGCACCAGCATTGCCGATCTTGCCCCACGTGCCAAGCCAGTGGAAAGAGCGGCCGCAAACTAAAGGCCCCCCTGCAACCCTTTCCAGTAGTCACGACCCCATTTGAGAGGGTCGGAATAGACATTGTGGGACCCCTGGACCCGCGTACAAGACAAGGCCATCGCTTCATCCTGGTACTAGTGGACCACGCCACCCGCTACCCTGGGGCTATTCCTCTCCGGACCGTGACAGCCTCAGTGGTCGGCCGGGCCCTGATGGGGATCTTCTCCCGTGTGGGGTTCCCCCGAGAAGTCGTCAGCGACAGAGGCACGAACTTTATCTCTAAATACATGAAGTCCCTCTGGCAACAGTGTGGGGTCACCTACCGCTTCACGACCCCCTATCACCCCCAAGGAAACGGACTTGTTGAGCGGTTCAATCGCACGCTAAAAGGGATGATCGGGGGATTGGAAGAGCCCCTCCGTCGCCAGTGGGACGTGCTGCTGCCGTGCCTCCTCTTCGCCTACCGGGAGGTCCCACAGAAGTCCCTAGGCTTCAGCCCATTCGAACTGCTATATGGGCACCCAGTGCGGGGGCCGCTCAGCCTGATCAAAGAAGGCTGGGAGATGCCTCCGGCCAAGAGTCCTCCAGATGTCTTCCGGTACCTCCTCACCCTCCGCAACCAGTCCCGGCGGTTCAGAGACCTAGCAAAAGCCAACCTAGAGGCCAGTCAAGAGGACATGAAGAAATGGTATGACCAGAACGCCTCATCCATTGAATTCGAGCCGGGGCAACAGGTATGGGTAATGTCCCCCACAGAGCCATGCGCTCTCCAAGACAAATGGACGGGACCCTTCAAGGTAATCGAGCGCAAGGGTCCTGCCACCTATCTGATCGATATGGAGTCCTCCCGGAATCCACTCCGAGTCCTCCACACCAACAGACTGAAACCCCACTTTGCACGAACAGAACTCAGCCTATTGATGGCCACAGACAATGGGGTTGAAGACGACTCCGAGCCTCTCCCTGACCTCTTGCGGACCCAGGAGCAAGACGGCTCCGTGGATGGGGTCCGACTCTCGGAGACCCTCACCAGAGAACAACGCCAAGAGTGCCAAGCCCTCCTGTCACGGTTCGCCAGTCTGTTCTCCCTCACCCCAGGTGTCACTTCCTGGTGTGTGCACGATGTGGACACCGGAGACAGCCCTCCTATCCGCCACCGGGCCTACCGCGTACCTGATCGGGTACGGGCCTGCATCCAGGCGGAAGTAGCTAAGATGCTCACGCTCGGGGTCATCGAGCCCTCAGACAGTCCATGGGCCAGCCCGGTCGTACTGGTCCCCAAAGCAGCCGCCCCCGGAACCACACCAGAACTCCGGTTCTGCGTCGACTACCGGGGCCTGAATGAAGTCACCAGAACGGACGCACACCCCATCCCCCGGGCAGATGAACTGGTCGACCGAATGGGCGCTGCCCGCTACCTCAGCATCTTCGACCTGACAGCAGGTTATTGGCAGATCGGCCTCACACCCCGAGCACAAGAACGTTCTGCCTTCTCCACCCCCGATGGCCACTATCATTTTACGGTCATGCCCTTCGGCATGAAAAATGCCCCAGCAACTTTCCAACGGCTCGTCAATCAGGTCCTGGCGGGGCTCGAAGAGTTCAGCGCCGCCTACCTGGACGACATCGCTGTGTACAGCCACCATTGGACCGAGCACCTCCACCACCTCCGAGCAGTGCTGCAAGCCCTTCAGCGAGCTGGCCTCACGATCAAGGCCAGCAAGTGCCAAATTGGACAAGGGTCGGTGACCTACCTCGGACACCAGGTGGGAAGCGGCCTAGTGGCCCCTCTACAGCTGAAAATTGCCGCCATCCAGAACTGGCAGCCCCCTATCACCCAAACCGAGGTGCGAGCCTTCCTGGGCCTCACGGGCTACTACCGAAGGTTCGTGAAAGACTATGGTACCATAGTGGGGCCTCTCACCGAACTCACGTCAAAGAATCAGCCCAAGAAGGTGAACTGGACCCCAGAGTGTCAAGCGGCATTCGAACAGTTGAAGGCCGCCATGTGTTCCGCTCCTGTGCTCCAGGCCCCAGACTACAGCCGGGAGTTCGTCGTCCAGACGGACGCCTCCGACCAGGGCATTGGGGCGGTCCTGTCTCAAGTGAACACCGAAGGCCTTGATCAACCGGTGGCCTTCATCAGCCGGAGACTCCTACCACGGGAGCAACGCTGGAGCACCATAGAGAGGGAAGCCTTCGCTGTGGTATGGGCCCTCAAGAAGCTCCGGCCCTACCTTTTTGGCACCCACTTTCGGGTACAGACTGACCACCGACCCCTGCAGTGGTTGATGCATATGCGGGGGGAAAACCCAAAATTGCTACGCTGGTCCATCTCCTTGCAAGGTATGGACTTCACAGTCGAACACCGGCCTGGGTCAGACCACGCCAACGCGGATGGCCTGTCCCGGTTTTTCCGCCTTGACGAGGAGAGTCCCCAAGAGGATGGGTAACTCTCCCCGCCTTCAGCTGGGGGGGACGCATGTTGGACAGGCCACATGACGGGCCGCTCTCCCCCGGCTCAACCAGGCCCGAGCCCAGTCACGCAAGTACCACACACCACCATTGCACGTCCTCCGTCCCCTCAGGGACCCCTGCCCTCGAACATGTTAACCTCGTGGGTCCGATCCACTGCCGGCCCACACGCCCAGCCCGGGCCGCCATCTTGGACACTTCACCACGAGGCCGCCTGGCCCCCGATCGACCTCAACCCTGGGCCTAGCCCGGCCTCAGACATTCCGGCACCACCCTCCGCCCAGGAGGTGAGCGGGCTACTTGGCAAGTCAATGGGAGAAAGAGGTGCCGATGGCTCTCCCCCGCCCAGTGCCGCTCGCCCATCGCCTCCCCGGGCGCTGGCTCCGCCCCCCTGCTGGGTGTCTGGACTCCCTCATCCCGGACCTCCCGACCTCCAAGTGCGAGGGTCCGGACATCAAAGCACGCCAGCCCTATAACTGGGGCAGCTCCAGAGCAGGAAGGCAGTTGTATCTTGGAGTCGAGAGACGTAAAGAGGAACTCATCCTGGACGGACTACTGGCGCTGCCGTAGCTCTGTCCTGTGCACCATCGTCCTGCCTGTTGGCGCTGCCACAGCCGTCGTAACCTTCATCCTTCATCGTCGTCGGGATCTGCTGGCGTGGCCGCGGACCGTTGTAACCGTCATCTTTCACCGGGACCTGCAGGCTCCGCCGCGGACCGTCGTCCTTCCTTCATCCATCTCGGGACCTGCTTGGCTCCTCCACGGCCCGATCATCTAGAACGCCGAGCTCGAGGATTGAGAGCTATTTGGTACTCATTGGTAACTAAGACTGTCCCGCTACCCTTTTCCTCAGCCAGAGATCAGAACCGAGGGGACCCCTGAGTCCAGACCTCCGTGTATCATACCAACGTAACCTAAGAATTGCACATAAAGTCTCGTTAACCTTCAATCTTGTGTGGTGTCCGTCTGTGGGGGGGAAGTTACTTGTCTGTACAGTCGTTGGAGACGGCTCTCCCTGGAGACCTCTCCCCGTAATCTCGGCCGACCCTCCCGGTCCGTCTAACAGTTGCTCATTAGAGTTCTATTACTAATCAAAACACAGCAAGCGGGGATTTCCAGGTTTGCTGAGTTTTTATCTTGTTGAAGAACTCAGAGTGTTAATCTAGGAATCTCAGATAGTGACTTCTGCTCTGTCATTGCACTAATTGGTTGCAAAGGAAGTGGCAGAGAAAGCTATCCTGGAATGTGGCTCTGTTCGTGTGAGGCCAGAGATGAGTTTCTGAATATCGCACTTGAACGGTTATGCCAATATAGGGAATAAATGGATTTATAGCCGAATAGGGGCATAAGGTCACAGTATCGATCAGGATCCTAGATAAGCACGCAACAGAATGGGGATGCAACTATGGAACCTGGAGAGCATGGTTGGAATGTTTATACTTTGTTTGCTATTAAAAGCATGTAGTAGGTTCATTGACTAGGAGAAACTCTTTCTGACATTGCTAAAGAGCTATAACTTTAGCACTTGCCAAATAAGCATTCAAACACTGCTCTTCAATTACAGCGCCCGTTCACAGCGGCGGCAGTCTGTTCCACGTGCCAATGAGTAGGACCAGACACCAAGATAGCTGTTGGCGTAAATGAAGCTGGGTCCTTCAAGATTACTCCTCCCCACCCCTCCTTCCTAGGACCTTAGTAATGTATGGATGTTAGACCTAACAGCTTTAAGGTGGTCTTACACCCCGCCCCCTACCTTGTGCCTACCTCCTCCTTTTCTGATCTGGTTTTTGTTGGCTTTAGGACTCTGTGAACTTTACCACTGCTAACAAGTGCTCAAGTGTATATGCGGTCTCCTCTAAACATGGGGATATTGGCTCCTCCCAAATTTGCATATTTAATTTACTTCTAAGTCCATAGTAAAGTGCACTACGTGTGCCCAGGGCCTGTAAATTAAATGCTACGAGTGGGCCTGCACAGGTTATTTTAGGGTTTGCCTGCTTCTTACCAGACTAGAATTGTGGCTGTTGCTTGACGAGGGCTCATACACCAGTCAAACTCCAACTCAATTTCTAACAATGGGCCTAGCATGTAATCTATTCCAAAAGGGGCGGCAGGTCCCGGCTCACGCTGGTGTTTGGATGGGGCGCGCAAGCCTGTGCTCACTGCTGATTTAGGTCTGAATCATTTGTAATCTCTGTCATTGTAGGTTTACGGTACGTGGTAGCAGCTCGCACTCTTCCCTACTCTGAGATCAAGACAACAGACAATACAGCAGACAAGGTAAGGACGTGACTTCATGGTGTCCACCTGAGCACAACTAGTAACCAGGGCACGTTGTATGTCCAAGTGCTTACGTGTCAGGGTGTGTTCTTGAGATGCTCTACTCAGTCACTCTTGCCAGCATTTTAGAACAAGCATTTGCAATGCAACAGGTCTCGCAGTTGTGAGAGTTTGAGCTATTGGCATTGTAAATGGCAATGCCTTTTATTTACGTGTTGGTTTTTAAAACAAAAATAAAAAGCACTGTCATTTACAATGCCAGTAGCTTAAACTCTCGCAAATGCGAGACCTATTGCATTGCAAATGCTTGTTATACATGGTGTATTTACTTTGTGCTACATGTGTGCACTGTATTTTCATAGTTGGTGTGGTTTTTGTTGTGCTGCTTCTATCTGCCACAATGTCCTTATGGTGCAATAGTGTACAATTGTACTTATTGTTTTATTCATTCTGCATGCTTGGAGCAGCGAACCGTGTGCGTCCTTCAGAAGGCTGTTAGTGGAAGAGGTGTAGCGCAGCGGCCAGGGTGCCTGACTCCGGACAACAGGGTTCACGGTTCGATCCCCGGTGCCAGCGGCAGGGCAGCCCAGCACCATGTGACTCTGGGCAATAGCTTGCTTAATCTTCCCAAGGGCCCCCAGCGCCGGGAAACCGCTTCAGAGGTAGCTGTGCGCTGTACAAATTCAAGGTTGTTGTTATTATTATTAGTGTCTCTCGCGAAGCTGAAGAACTTGAAGCAGGCGGTTTATCCTCCCTTAAGGCTGCAGTATCCTTTCCAGACTGTGGTGTGTCTCTCCCGTGGGTTCCAGGGTGTAGGTTACTGTATCGTTCCCTGATGCCGCGCCCCCCCTTTGCCCCTGGTATTCTCCATTGTGGTCTGGTGTCACATTGCTGCTCTGGCTCCATGCACAGCTTCAGGTTATCACCGTCACCGTGTTCCCTCTGCTGCTGCTGGGATGCACAAGATGATACGCCGCCTGTTCTCACTGCCGCATCCAGTGTACTTGGGAGGTACTTCCCCGCCAAGCCCGGCTTTGCGGCCCTCTGTGTCAGCCTGAGACATGGTTGTAGGGAGGTGGCATGGAGGAGTCTCCCAAGGCACTGAGGGCGGCGGGAGACTGACTGGGCCTTCCCGTCTACCTACACTCCGGCTCCGAGTCTGAATCCGAGGCCGTACTGTCCTGAAGCCTGGCACGCACCAAAGCACGCTCCTACGGCAGCACGGCGACAGCTGCATGGGCCGAAAGGTACACCGAGCACCCCGTGAGCTCCAGGGACATGCTGCAGGGCATCGCGCTGAAGTATGGTGTAACGGTAAAGAATGCAGGAGCGACTAGTTGGATGGAGGGGCATCAGGAGCTGAAGGGTTCTGCTGCGATGCCTTCGTCCTAGCAGTTGAAGGTAACAACGTCTGTAGTCCTGGAGGAATATAGTGGGGGTCGGCAGATGGCGCAGGGCTGGCTGAGCCTGGAGAGGATACAGGGGACAGCTGGGGATTGGAGAGGAGCGGCCTGGTGAGGGCAGGCAGGAGGGTATGTGGCAGTCGGAGGAAGCGCACGCCCGGGCATGTATGTTACTAACACTACCCAGATATAGATGTGAAAAAAATGGCAGTGTAGTGAGCATCATCCTAAAGAGAATGATGGACAGTAGATAGTGCTCTGAAAATTATGACGGAACCATGTGAGTACTGCAAAAATCCTATGCACAGCTCCATAGTTAAACAAGTGGAGCGCGGCCAGAAGTCCATGTACAGTGTTTACCTTGCGGGAGCGAGCGCTATAATTGTTAACAGATGGCACCGCTGCCGGCTTCCGCAGGGTAAATGCTGTACATGCACGAGGGCTCATTGGAAACCATGCATAACATGCAAGAGTTTCCACAAAAGCCCGGAGTGATTCCAAGAGGTCACTCCAAAGCAGCGCTTGCGCCCTGCGTAGGTGAGACCTAAAAATGGTCTAAAATCTAATGGATGACTCTTCCCAATGGAAAGTTTTACAAATATAAGGCCACCATCTCCCTACCACCAAGTACCTACTCACTAAGCATACCTAGCGCATGTGTACTGCTGTCCTGCATTGTAAGCCTAGGGTCAGGGTCTCAGACATTGGGACACGACTTGCTTGACTTGACCAGTCATATAGTTCCTAGGCCGCGTCTCCCCTCTCCCTCCCACATACAGGTTACTGGTGCCTCATGGTTGTGACTAGGTTTAATTATAATGTGTAGTCTCCATTTTCCGCCACGAAATACCCACTCAAGTATAAGAACGCTTTAAAATTACGAGTTGTAACTTTAATCTAATTTTAAACTCTAACATCCATCTGCAATACCTTTTGTAGTTTGATACTAATTCATTTAATGTCCTTTCTCGAAGTGGACACTATCTACTAGAAAAAACATTTTACAGATGGGTATTTTTCAACCATATAAGCAGTGTTTTTCTTAACTTGCTGAATGTCCCATCTAAATGGTCTTTTTTAATGACGTATCAAAATTTGCTACTGTCTTTTGTTTCTTGCATTCAGTCTGTTCAAATTTCTAAAATCATTACAACTATCGGTTTTATTGTGTCCACTTTGTCATTCATAATCTCAAGCTTTATTCATCTACACTCACAAGCACCGTACATACACACTCCAAGCAGCGCACATACACACTCCAAGCAGCGCACATGCACACTCCAAGCAGCGCACATGCACACTCCAAGCAGCGCACATGCACACTCCAAGCAGCGCACATGCACACTCCAAGCAGCGCACATGCACACTCCAAGCAGCGCACATGCACACTCCAAGAAGCGCACATACACACTCCAAGCAGGGCACATGCACACTCCAAGCAGGGCACATGCACACTCCAAGCAGGGCACATACACACTCCAAGCAGCGCACATGCACACTCCAAGTAGCGCACATGCACACTCCAAGCAGGGCACATGCACACTCCAAGCAGCGTCCCAACACAAACACATGGGGAGAGTATGTAGCTTTACGGCTGGAGCGGTTGACCTCGAAGCTGGGGAACCGGATTCGAGTCTCTGCAACAACGCATCCTGTGATTCCAGGTAAATCTCCCAGTGCCCAACGAAAATAAATGTGTCCATCTGTAACGAAACTGGTGCTCATGTAAAGCGCTTTGATACCCAATGTCTCTGGTCTAGTTTGCGCTATATAAAACTCCTAATTAAAAAGAAAATTCCAAGAGACATACATGCACACTCCAAGCGGCGTACAAGCACACTCCAAGCGGCGTACAAGCACACTCCAAGCAGCGCACATGCACACTCCCAGCAGCGCACATGCACACTCCCAGCAGCGCACATGCACACTCCAAGCAGCGCACATGCACACCCCAAGCAGCGCACATGCACACTCCAAGCAGCGCACATGCACACTCCAAGCAGCGCACATGCACACTCCAAGCAGCGCACATGCACACTCCAAGCAGCGCACATGCACACTCCAAGCAGCGCACATGCACACTCCCAGCAGCGCACATGCACACTCCCAGCAGCGCACATGCACACTCCAAACAGCGCACATGCACACTCCAAGCAGCGCACATGCACACTCCAAGCAGCGCGCATACATACACACTCCAAGCAGCGCACATGCACACTCCAAGCAGTGCACATGCACACTCCAAGCAGTGCACATGCACACTCCAAGCAACGCACATGCACACTCCAAGCAGCGCATACATGCACACTCCAAGCAGCGCGCATACATACACACTCCAATCAGCGCTCATGCACACTCCAAGCAGCGCGCATACATACACACTCCAATCAGCGCTCATGCACACTCCAAGCAGCGCGCATACATACACACTCCAAGCAGCGCACATGCACACTCCAAGCAGCGCACATGCACACTCCAAGCGGCGCACATGCACACTCCAAGCGGCGCACATGCACACTCCAAGCGGCGCACATGCACACTCCAAGCAGCGCACATGCACACTCCAAGCAGCGCACATGCACACTCCAAGCAGCGCACATGCACACTCCAAGCAGCGCACATGCACACTCCTAGCAGCGCACATGCACACTCCAAGCAGCGCGCATACATACACACTCCAATCAGCGCTCATGCACACTC
Source organism: Lissotriton vulgaris (assembly GCF_964263255.1). Taxonomy (NCBI): domain Eukaryota; kingdom Metazoa; phylum Chordata; class Amphibia; order Caudata; family Salamandridae; genus Lissotriton; species Lissotriton vulgaris. The sequence continues at coordinate 299,196 of NW_028255437.1, read as the reverse complement.
CAAGCAGCGCACATACATACACACTCCAAGCAGCGCACATGCACACTCCAAGCAGCGCACATGCACACTCCAAGCAGCGCACATACACACTCCAAGCAGCGCACATACACACGCCAAGGAGCGTACATGCACACTCCAAGCAACGTAAAAAAAACAAACACACGGGGAGAGGATGTAGCCTTATGGCTAGAGCAGTTGACCTTGAAGCTGGGGAACCGGGTTTGAGTCTATGCAACAACGCATCCTGTGATTCTGGATAAATCTCCCAGTGCCCAACGAAAATAAATGTGTCCATCTGTAACGAAACTGGTTCTCATGTAAAACGCTCTGATACCCAAGGTCTCTGGTCAAGTTTGCGCTATATAGAACTCTTAATTAAAAAGAAAATTCCAAGAGACATACATACACACTCCAAGCGGCATACATGCACACTCCAAGCAGCGCGCATACATACACACTCCAAGCAGCGCACATACACACTCCAAGCAGTGCACATACACACTTCAAGGAGCGTACATGCACATTCCAAGGAATGCACATGCGCACTCCAAGCAGCGCAAATGTGCACTCCAAGCAGCGCACATGCGCACTCCAAGCAGCGCACATGCGCACTCCAAGCAGCGCACATGCACACTCCCAGCAGCGCACATGCACACTCCCAGCAGCGCACATGCACACTCCCAGCAGCGCACATGCACACTCCCAGCAGCGCACATGCACACTCCCAGCAGCGCACATGCACACTCCAAGCAGCGCGCATACATACACACTCCAAGCAGCGCGCATACATACACACTCCAAGCAGGGCACATGCACACTCCAAGCAGCGTCCCAACACAAACACATGGGGAGAGTATGTAGCTTTACGGCTAGAGCGGTTGACCTCGAAGCTGGGGAACCGGGTTCGAGTCTCTGCAACAACGCATCCTGTGATTCCAGGTAAATCTCCCAGTGCCCAACGAAAATAAATGTGTCCATCTGTAACGAAACTGGTGCTCATGTAAAGCGCTTTGATACCCAATGTCTCTGGTCTAGTTTGCGCTATATAAAACTCCTAATTAAAAAGAAAATTCCAAGAGACATACATGCACACTCCAAGCGGCGTACAAGCACACTCCAAGCAGCGCACATGCACACTCCCAGCAGCGCACATGCACACTCCCAGCAGCGCACATGCACACTCCCAGCAGCGCACATGCACACTCCAAGCAGCGCACATGCACACTCCAAGCAGCGCACATGCACACTCCCAGCAGCGCACATGCACACTCCAAACAGCGCACATGCACACTCCAAGCAGCGCACATGCACACTCCAAGCAGCGCGCATACATACACACTCCAAGCAGCGCACATGCACACTCCAAGCAGTGCACATGCACACTCCAAGCAGTGCACATGCACACTCCAAGCAACGCACATGCACACTCCAAGCAGCGCATACATGCACACTCCAAGCAGCGCGCATACATACACACTCCAATCAGCGCTCATGCACACTCCAAGCAGCGCGCATACATACACACTCCAAGCAGCGCACATGCACACTCCAAGCGGCACACATGCACACTCCAAGCAGCGCACATGCACACTCCAAGCAGCGTACATGCACACTCCAAGCAGCGCACATGCACACTCCAAGCGGCGCACATGCACACTCCAAGCGGCGCACATGCACACTCCAAGCAGCGCACATGCACACTCCAAGCAGCGCACATGCACACTCCAAGCAGCGCACATGCACACTCCAAGCAGCGCACATGCACACTCCAAGCAGCGCACATGCACACTCCAAGCAGCGCACATGCACACTCCAAGCAGCGCACATGCACACTCCTAGCAGCGCACATGCACACTCCAAGCAGCGCGCATACATACACACTCCAATCAGCGCTCATGCACACTCCAAGCAGCGCGCATACATACACACTCCAAGCAGCGCACATGCACATTCCAAGCAGCGCACATGCACACTCCAAGCAGCGCACATACACACTCCAAGCAGCGCACATACACACGCCAAGGAGCGTACATGCACACTCCAAGCGGCGCACATGCACACTCCAAGCGGCGCACATGCACACTCCAAGCAGCGCACATGCACACTCCAAGCAGCGCACATGCACACTCCAAGCAGCGCACATGCACACTCCAAGCAGCGCACATGCACACTCCAAGCAGCGCACATGCACACTCCTAGCAGCGCATATGCACACTCCAAGCAGCGCGCATACATACACACTCCAATCAGCGCTCATGCACACTCCAAGCAGCGCGCATACATGCACACTCCAAGCAGCGCACATGCACACTCCAAGCAGCGCACATGCACACTCCAAGCAGCGCACATACACACTCCAAGCAGCGCACATACACACGCCAAGGAGCGTACATGCACACTCCAAGCAACGTAAAAAAAAAAAACACATGGGGAGAGGATGTAGCCTTACGGCTAGAGCAGTTGACCTCGAAGCTGGGGAACCGGGTTTGACTCTATGCAACAACGCATCCTGTGATTCTGGATAAATCTCCCAGTGCCCAACGAAAATAAATGTGTCCATCTGTAACGAAACTGGTTCTCATGTAAAACGCTCTGATACCCAAGGTCTCTGGTCAAGTTTGCGCTATATAGAACTCTTAATTAAAAAGAAAATTCCAAGAGACATACATACACACTCCAAGCCGCATACATGCACACTCCAAGCAGCGCGCATACATACACACTCCAAGCAGCGCACATACACACTCCAAGCAGTGCACATACACACTTCAAGGAGCGTACATGCACATTCCAAGGAATGCACATGCGCACTCCAAGCAGCGCAAATGTGCACTCCAAGCAGCGCACATGCGCACTCCAAGCAGCGCACATGCGCACTCCAAGCAGCACACATGCGCACTCCAAGCAGCGCACATGCACACTCCCAGCAGCGCACATGCACACTCCCAGCAGCGCACATGCACACTCCCAGCAGCGCACATGCACACTCCCAGCAGCGCACATGCACACTCCCAGCAGCGCACATGCACACTCCCAGCTGCGCACATGCGCACTCCCAGCAGCGCACATGCACACTCCAAGCAGCGCGCATACATACACACTCCAAGCAGCGCGCATACATACACACTCCAAGCAGCGCGCATACATGCACACTCCAAGCAGCGCGCATGCACACTCCAAGCAGCGCGCATTCACACTCCAAGCAGCGCCCATGCACATTCCAAGCAGCGCCCATGCACTCTCCAAGCAGCGCACATGCACACTCCAAGCTTCTTATGATTGGCGTACATGCACACTCCAAGCGGCGTACATGCACACTCCAAGTGGCGTACACACACACACTCCAAGCAGTTTATGCACACTCCAAGCAGCGTACACGCACACTCCAAGCAGGGTACACGCACACTCCTAACAGCGTTTATATCTACTCACAAGCAGCGTACATAGAGACTTGCTAGCGTAGCATGGAGACCATATTGACCCTCAGCACATCCACCCTGTCATTCACACACTGAAGCAGTGTGCGTACAGTCTTGCAAGCGTGGAGACCATATTGACGCCCCGCATATCCACTCTGCCATTGATACTCTCAAGCAGCGTACATAGAGACTCACAAGCAGCATATGTACACACTCGCAAACATGGCGACTATAGCAAAATGCTTTTTTTCATCATGATCACCCCCATTTATTTTTATGTCAAAATTGGCTATGCTTCTAGTTAGCACAGTTAACTTTCCTGTGAGTCTGTATTAGATGGTGCAAAGCGTACCCTGGGCCTGCAAGTTAAGTGTCACTTATGGACTGCGCCAATCTTTGTACCATCATTAGATTGATCATGCTGGAACTGACTGCAGGCCTACTACAGTAGCCTGAATGTGTAGTTTTAATACTGCAATGTTGACCTGTTATAATTGGGCCTTGAAAAATCATTAAAGGCATGCAGGTCTAGGGGATTGAATAATCTACTTGACCTAACTGTAATCTACTTGACCCCTAAACTGGTCTCAAATTGTGTGATCCTTGGCAAATATTTAATTTTATAGTGCCACCTTTTTCTTAAATATCACATTTTAGAGTACCTTCAAATATGTGAGTTCAGCATTTCTGCTGTACAAAATTAGCATTGCCATCAGAGCAGGGTCTGGAGTGTTTCTCAGTTCATGTTTAAAAACTCATAATTAATAAATATATCACTAAATCATAATGTGGTTGCGCCCTGTCATTTACAAACAGTATGTTTTCTATTGAAGTGGACAAAAACTTTACCATTACCATGCAGTTTTACTGATAAAACTATGTAGTGCATAAACAATGTGTAAACTTTGGGTTTCAGCAAACATATTTATCATTTGCATGTCACCAAGTAAAGTGTTCTGATTTGTTTTCATCTTTTTACAGTATTGTTTTCATCACACAGAATTACAAAAATTGGAATTCATGAAATATATTTTGAAATGTTTGTACAGATCACTTTAATAGCTATTTAAAACTTGACGCACTACAGCTTTTTATTTCACACTCTTTGTACAGCACATCAGACAGTTCACTTAACAAAACTCTGGATAGACAGTAATTGTAAGAAGATGTAAACTGACTTCTGACCTTTGTATGCCCAGAGCAAACGTGACAAGTTAAAAACAAGATTTAAAGGCATCTTTGTTGCTCCTTCACATTCTGAATGAACAGAGCACCTGTTCTTTGTCAGCTCGGCAGAACAGGTGAAGAGGCACTAAATATAGCTCGCCCTGATCAAATCTGACTCGCCATAGTGAGTTGCATGTAGCTTTCTCGAGGGATGATTATAATTAATAATAAATCAATATTAATAATTCACCCCTCAGTAGGCTTTTATGCCCAATAAGGCAGGGTGAATGGTATTTGAATGTGAATTGTTCAAGTTATCAATAAAAATAGACCCAGAAAGCGATGGAGTTGGGTTGGATACAGAAAACAGGTTTTGTCCCAGTCGAATATTTTACCGTCTGACTTAGTCTCTGAAATGGAAGGCAGAAATGCTTGATCCGCACTTTTGTGGAGCTTGGATTCCTCACGTGGAGCAAGGCTGAAAGATGCATCCATGAGGCTGGGTAGCCTCACTGCAACTTCCCCATGAAACAGATTTGCTGCTGCAGACACGCTTGAGCAGGAGCAATCGGTGTCTATGGACCAGCCGCAAAGCACCTTTGTTGTGTTGTCGTTGCCGGTTTGCCCCAGTTGTCCGGAGGATTTAAATGATGGGATTGTGGGCTAACATTTTAATTCATTCAGTTCCCATTTTGATCAATATCACATATAAGAGCACCTTCAAATATGAGAGTTCAGCATGTCTGCTGTACAAAAAACTCTCTTGTTTGATTTAATGGACTAAACCTTTGCTCCATATACAATGCAAATCTAGCTGTGTATAGGATACACATGAACCCTGACTTGCCTCTTAGTTCATTAACAGCATTGTCATCACGATGGGGGCAGGGATGTTTCTCAAATCATGTTTAGAACTATCACTTTTAATAAATACATGACTGAAGCATAAAGAGGCCGCCCTTATCACTTTTAATAAGTACATGACTAAAGCATGAAGAGGTAGCCCACTGTCATTTGCAATCGACAAATTTTATATTGAAATGGCCACATCATTTACCACGGACATGGGGCTTTACTAATAAAACTATATAGTGTACAATGTTCGGAAATTGAGTTTCTGCAAATATGTGTCATTTGCACATCACAAACTGAAGTGTTCTGATTTATTTTACTCCCATTTAACTCTGTTTGCATCACACTTCTTAGTTTAAAAAATGTGTTTTCATAATTCCTGATATATTTGGTAATATTTGTAATATTCATTGGCAGGCTATTTATTTAAATGTTATGTGTTATAGAACAAAACTGACATCTTCAGCCAGCTCACTTGACGAAAACATCTAACTGCAGTAAGACAACGAAAAATAACCTCCATTTTCCAAGCAGCAATTCGTAAAAAGACAAACTGACATTTGATCTCTTTCTTTGAACAGACAGCAAATGTGTCAAGATAAACAAGATTTAATGGCATCTTTATTGCTCATTCACTTTCTGAATAAACAGAACAACTGTTCCTTTCCAGCTTATATTCACTTTGCAATAGAAACACATAGACTTGTGTATGCAATAGGGTGAGAATATAATGCAGTCCTAAGGGAGGAAAATAGTGTAATGCATTAACAGGTAAGTACACAACTTACTCTTCCAGTCTTTGAAGGTTTAGACCAACACTGGGCTAGGTTCTCTATAAGGTAAGTGCTGCACCACCAGCGGCAGTGGGGCAGCGAGGTGCAGAGGTCACTGTACATCAATGGAGACTGGGGGCTCCTCGAAGAGGCACATTTTGCAGGTAAGTATCTGCGGTTTCAAGGCACAGTCCTGGTGGTTAAGTTCAGCAAAGGGGAAAACAAGGCAGCACCAAAGCTACACCACCATGCGGTATGTGTTTGGTGAGGGGCCCTGGAGGGTGGCACAATAAGTACTGCAGCCCTTAAAGACCATCTCTGGTCACAAGGCCCTTGGAACCACTGGTACCTTTTTACAAGGGTCTTACAGGTGAGCCAGAGGTGCGCCAATGGTAAAAACAAAGATATCATTTTGGGAAGGAACACAGGCACTGGGAGCCTGATTTGCAGGGATCCAGTGCACACTCAAAGTGCATCAGAGACCGGGAAAAAGTGGGAGGATGGGGTAACTATTCAAAAAGGACACTTTCCTACAGCATACATAGAGACTCACAAGCAAGGAGACCATATAGACAAGCAAGGAGGTCATACTGACTGTCAGCACTTCTGCTCTGTCATCCATACTCTCCAGCTCTCATCGTACACACTCACAAACAGCTTACACAGTGGATCGCAAGCATGGGGACCATAATGACCTCCATGCATCCATCTTTCATACTGTCAAGCAGCGGTCGCACACACAAGCAACACACATACACACTTGCAAGCATTGAGGCTATATAGATGCTCTGAGCAGCTACTCTGTACTTCAAACTCCAAAGCAAGGTACTCACACTCTGCAAGTAAGGAGACCATATTAACCCTTTAAGTGCTGCCGTCGGCCAACGGTCGTCACGAGCACTACCTTGCCAGTGCTGCGCACGACCATTGGCCGACGGGTCAGCATTCGTTATTCGAACGTTCAGCACTGGGCGCTGAACGTTCGACGCTCGGAAGGTGTTAACTTTTACTGCATCCATTGTATCATTTGTAGTCTTGATCTGCGTCCATACACATTTCCTAGCACGGCACAGACTGCCTAAAGCATTAAGACCTCTGTCATTCATGCTCTCAAGCTGAGAACAAACACACCCACAGCCTCAAAGAGCATATTGACTTTGAGCGCGTCCATTCTCACTCACACTCTCATGCAGCGTTCATACACAAATGCACTCCGAGTATACGCAGTAGCAGACATGGAGCCCACATTCATTCTATGCTTCCACTCTCCTTCGTACCGTACAAGTCAGAGGCCACCGAAGTCATCTGCGGCGTCCCTCAAGGATCCTCGCTGAGCCCCACCCTCTTCAACGTCTACATGAGCCCCCTCGTGGCCATTGCACGCCAGCACAACCTCAACATCATCTCCTACGCTGACGACACCCAGCTGATCCTCTACCTGACCAACGACCCCGCCGCCGCCAGAGCCGACCTTCACGAAGGGATGAAAGACGTAGCCGAGTGGATGACGACCAGCCGCCTGAAACTGAACTCAGACAAGACGGAAGTCCTCATCATGGGCTCCTCGCCCTCCGCCTGGGACGACTCCTGGTGTCTGCCCGCCCTGGGCACCGCACCCAAACCGACAGACCACGCACGCAACCTGGGCGTCATCCTGGACTCCTCCCTCTCCATGACCAGACAAGTCAACGCCGTCTCCTCGTCGTGCTTCAACATCCTGCGCATGCTACGGAAGATCTTCTGGTGGATCCCCACCGAGACCAGGAAGACGGTCACCCAGGCCCTCGTCACCAGCCGACTGGACTACGGCAACGCCCTCTATGCCGGAACCACCGCCAAGCTCCAGAAGAGACTCCAGCGGATCCAGAACACCTCAGCCAGACTCATCCTCGACATCCCACGACACAGCCACATCTCCGGACATCTGAGAGTCCTGCATTGGCTCCCCGTCAACAAAAGAATCGCCTTTCGTCTCCTCACTCACGCACACAAAGCCCTACACGATCAAGGCCCGAGCTACCTCAACAACCGCATCAACTTCTACGCTTCCAAACGCCATCTCCGATCAGCCAGTCACGCCCTCGCCGCCGTCCCCCGCATCCGAAGAACGACAACAGGAGGAAGGTCCTTCTCCTACCTGGCCGCCAAGACCTGGAACTCCCTCCCGACCTGCACCTGACCCAAGACCACCTCTCCTTCAGGAAGAAGCTCAAGACCTGGCTGTTCGAGCAGTAGCAGCACCCCCAAGCACCTTGAGACCCTCCGGGTAAGTAGTGCGCTCTACAAATGTTTTTGATTGATTGATTGTATCTCGAGCTTCGTTCATACACACTCACATGCAGCATACATACACACTTCACACTTGCAAGCATTGAGACCATATTGACTCTCAGCGCATCCACTCTTTCATTCCTACTTTTGAGAGGCGTTTAAACACCGTACCAAACAGAGAACATACACAGTCGAAGGGAGGAGGAATATTTTGATACTCCATGGATCCTCTCTGTTATTCATAATCTCAAGCAACGAAGGGCCACACCCACAGCTGTAAAGCGCTTATTGACTCTTAGTGTGTCCACTTTGCCAGTCTTACTTTCAAGCAGTGTTTACATACACTCACATAATAAATGCTCGGAAGCAGCATACATGGCTGCACTTAAGCAGCATACATTGTTGCTCTGAAGCAGCGTACATGGTCGCTCGGAAGCGGTATACATGGTCGCTCGGAAGTGGCATACATGGTCGCTCAGGAGCAGCGTACATGGTCGCTCGGAAGCAGCGTACATGGTCACTCGAAAGCAGCGCACATGGTCGCTCAGAAGCAGCGCATATGGGAGCACGGAAGCTGCGTACATGGGAGCACGGAAGTGCGTACATGGGAGCACGGAAGCTGCGTACATGGGAGCACGGAAGCTGCGTACATGGGAACTCGGAAGCCGCGTACATGGGAGCTTGGAAGCCGCGTACATGGGAGCTTGGAAGCCGCGTACATGGGAGCACGGAAGCCACGTACATGGGAGCTCGGAAGCCGCGTACATGGACACTCTGAATCAGCGTACATACCTCCCTGAAGCTGCATATACACATTCTCAGAAGCAGCGTACCTACGCACTCACAAGCATGGAGACCATACTGATTGGCTAAGTGAATGACACCAGGGTTAAGACCTGTTGCCATTTTGAACTGAAAAAATAAACATTTATTCTAGAAGGTGAAAACATTCATCGGATTTAAAACTTCTACAAAAAATTATTGTAGGTCAATCTTTTTTGTCCTCAAAATGAAGTGCCACGCAATCTGCATAAAGCTTATTCTGTCGAAGAAAGCACATTTCCTGTATATCACGGACATGTCCACAATTAGCTTGACTAGAAACTGAACGAGAACATACAAGCCATGCATTTAGCTATTAGTAGACTGACATTACTACTAAATTAAATATAAAGCTTGTAGTGTACTTTTTTAACTATTTCCCAAATACTGGCATTTGCAGGTCCTAGCTCGGAATACGCTCTCTGGTTCAGTATATAGTGCAGTGCATTGTGGGAGGAAGTGTCAATCACAGTGAGCTGCGTAAAGAGGTGTCTTTGGTAACTGAGAGGAGACAAGGAGGAGGACTCAACCTGGGCGAAGAGACCTCTTGTCTGCTGCTTACGTTACATGGAATAGCACACAGGAAATCAGTACTGCGCTTGCTAAACAGACCCAGGCGTACTATTTCTGCAGCATAGGGAGGCGGGATAGTACTTATCTGTGGTCTTCGCTCCAATTGGACAGCATTACTCCGGAATTGACGTTGTCAGTCAAAGAGCTACACTTCTCCAACATGTTCGACAACTGGTGCAAGTTTCCTTAGTGATTCCATCCCTTGGTGAAAACCCTTATCTAAAGATTGTCTAGGGTGGAGATCTTTAGAGGCTTTGTGCTTTAACTCTAATTTTAGTAGGGAGGGATCAATATGCAGGAGAATTCTCGCCTCACCTTCTCTTCCCTTCTCTTTTCAGGTGGACACCATGTCGTCTGTGATCATAAAAATTGATGGCGTTGAGGTGGCCATGGTTAGCCCTGGATTGAATACGACTGTCGTCAACCTCAAACTTCCTCAGCATAATCACATGGGTTTGAGGGTAAGCAGTGCTCTGAGAGATAAGAGTGTGTCACCGGAGTGAGTTGGCATGGGCTGTATATAAGGGAACATTTCCATAAGGCTTGCAGCCAGACCCCAAAGAGGACAGGTCAATGCTCAATGTATACGTGATGAATAAGTTAATGCGGGGTTGGATCTAGGAATGTGACCCCATCACCGCACCCCGTAAATGTCAAGGGCCTGCCTCTGTTCATTTTTATTAAGGAGTCTGACTTCATTTGCAGTCAGACACGTTATACTAGTGCAAAATGAAGGAAAAACAAACCCTAAGTTGTTGGTACCTTCAAGATCCAATGTATTTATAGCGCTCAGAAATCATTAAGTTAATTATTCATTTATTGGGATACTGATTCTCCAGCTCTCTAATTGTAGCCCTGGTAAAAGAATGTAAATGAACCCTGACAAGGAATAAGGGGGCGTGAAAGGTAGGGATGCCCTACAAGGATTTCCTACAAGGAAACCCTACAGGGATAATGCTGTACAAGAAGAGGTATTCGCGCCACCAAAGCCATGGGCCATCTCGCGGTCCATGGGGCAAGAAGGCTCAGTTCTGTCCGAGTATCTCTCTTTCCCTTTGGGACTGAGGACGCCACCTTTGAAGTGAGGTATGGTTTGGAGGGGAGAGATGCGATCTAGATCGAGTAAAGTAATAGAAAAAGGACTCCTTCTAATGTAAATGTTCTGATATTTACAGGTGCTTGAATGTGTGGCAATACTAAGGGTTTTGTTGTATCCTGCATAGAGAAACTAGTAGCCTTTTAGAGTAGTTTCAAGTCTTCTTTATTAGATCCACGTCACAATCTTAGTCCAGCCAGCTCTATATAGGTACAAGTCATGTACCAGCCATACACCAGCCCCACCAGCAGCAGCCTGCCTAGCTGCTCAGCCCATCTCCAATTGTCCCCACACATCCACTCAGGCAACCAGGCATTCCACGCATCACAGTCACACCAACATTCCGTTACCATCTCACACTCTGGCTGAGCAGCTAGGAAGACCCAGGTTGATTCCACATAAATGCAATACTTAGGATAGAACAGGTTTCTGATGGGAGTTTTGCAGACAGTGAGGTAGTTGCATCGCTTTCTGACCGGGGAAGATGTGCATTGTTATGCTGATATTGAAAAAAAAGTGTTACCGTTTATTATGGAGAAATAAAGAAAGCTAAATTCGCATCTAGTTTGTGCTTGATGACTTTCAGCCGTTGCAGTGTTGATGCATTGTCGACTTACAAGGTTTTGTTGTGTCTGTGTGAGGAAAGAAATTGTGTTGGGAAGAGTTGTATGCAGATGAGTATCGCCAGCAGTGCCCTGACATGGGGGATTTGTTCACGTTTGTTGTACAGACGGTTCTGTGCAGATGTCTTTATTGTGTCCGTTCACGGTGCACTGTTGTACTGTGTCCTTAGTGTCCATCTTTTGTTCGGTTGAAGGGTGCACCCTCTTTGCGTTGTGATTGAGTGTTTAGACGATGACAGGTTGGTACCGAGTGTTTGGACGATGTTAGTTGAATGGTGGTTGAAGTTGTGACAGGTTGGTATCGAGTGTTTGGATGTTTTCAGTTGAATGGTGGTTGAAGTTGTGACAGGTTGGTATCGAGTGTTTGGATGTTTTCAGTCGAATGGTGGTTGGAGTTGTGACAGGTTGGTATCGAGTGTTTGGACGATGTTAGTTGAATGGGGGTTGGAGTTGTGACAGGTTGGTATCAAGTGTTTGCACGATGTTAGTTGAATGGTGGTTAAAGTTGTGACAGGTTGGTATCGAGTGTTTGGATGTTTTCAGTCGAATGGTGGTTGGAGTTGTGACAGGTTGGTATCGAGTGTTTGGACGATGTCAGTTGAATGGTGGTTGGAGTTGTGACAGGTTGGTATCGAGTGTTTGGATGTTTTCAGTTGAATGGTGGTTGAAGTTGTGACAGGTTGGTATCGAGTGTTTTTGGACGATGTTAATTGAATGGTGGTTGAAGTTGTGACAGGTTGGTATCGAGTGTTTGGATGTTTTCAGTTGAATGGTGGTTGGAGTTGTGACAGGTTGGTATCGGGTGTTTGGACGATGTCAGTTGAATGGTGGTTGGAGTTGTGACAGGTTGGTATCGAGTGCTTGGATGTTTTCAGTTGAATGGTGGTTGGAGTTGTGACAGTTTGGTATCGAGTGTTTGGACGTTGTTAGTTGAATGGTGGTTGGAGTCGTTCCATATTGTTGTTTTGGAGACTGGAGTGCATTGTTTGGTGGTTGATTAAAGGTAGGTGTGATGCAACTTGTGTCTGTCACCTGGTCCTTTCCTTGTCTAGATGTCCTGCCTTTTTGTTGTTCTGTGTTTGTTCTCTACATCCTCAGTATTTTCTGTGAGTCAGCTTCAACCTGCAGAATCTGCCCAAGGCCTTATCTGAGAGGTGGGCCTTAACTCTCTCACCTGATCACTGAACTGCTGTATGGACTTGGATAGTAATGAACATTTCAGCATCTGTCCTTGCACCAGTGATGTGCACCTGCCTCTGCTCTGGTCTAAATTGACCCATCTTTAGCTGCTCCCCACTCAGCCCAAGGCCTCTCTGTCCTGTGAGTTGGGGAAAGGGGAGTGATGGTTCCCTGGAATGCTGACAAAAACCATTAAACGTGTTCTGAAGCAGCACAAGTGAGAGACCAGCCATGAAAGGGCAGCCCTTCAGTTTGGCCAAAGTTCAGTTAAAAATGTAAATGATACACGTCAAGAAGCTGTAACCAAGGTGAATTGAGGGAAAGTAAGTAATTGTATAATATAACAGCCAAACTCATGACAATGTGACAAAATATAAAGTTATAACCTCTACCTCAGATTGAGAAGAGGGACTTAAAGAAACACTTTAAATGTCAGAGAAGAAAGCCACGAAGAAGCGAGCTAGAATCATATTTAAAGAATACTCTCCTGAGGAAGGGAAACTTAAAAGATTAGTCAAACAAACAGCATTTAGAAGGAGAAGCGGACAAAGACAATTCAGATTGCAGAATCAGTGGCAAGCGATTATGGCGTACGCATGGTGGCCACCAAATGGTGGACAACAGCTGACGAAATACAAGCCTAAATAGAAGAAGGTGGACAACCGAATTAGAGAACTTATTTGTTGATAGGCTACTACTATAGACCCTGTATGTGTATAACATTTGCTCACTGCTGTTGTAAAACAACTGACTTACACCTGCGGACGGACAGATGTGGAATAGAAGTTTGGAAGCCATTTAAAGAAAGCTTAAAATAAGCTATTTTCTTGAGCAAAAACCATTGTTCTTTTTCAAGGCTGAACACAGTAAGAGAAACACTTAGTTAAGGATAGGATAGGATAGGATAGTGAAGGATAATAAATGATTTAAGAATTATCTGCAAACAAAACCTGTCCATAGGAAGAAAAGTAAGTAAACTGAGTGGTGCTCAGAAGAGGAGGCTGCCACATGCAGAACCCTGGGCTATCCCCCCATGTCTTCTAAATACTGAAGATGTATGAAGACCTGAAGAATGGATCAGCAGTGTAGTATGTGTGATACACACACTCTGCATACCTGATAAGTAATCCTACTGAGGTGTGAAGATTTACAAATAGCAGAGGTAGGTAAATGATGTGATGGGCGGCAAGTGAGGTTTGTGGGTAGCGTTGCATCTGCAAAGTTTGCTCGTCCTGCTTTGTCTTTCAATACAAAGATCTTTTTAAAGCGGTGTGTGGTTTTGGGGACATGTGGATTCTTGTATTGATGAAAGTGTTGTAGATGGACTTGGGGGATGTGAGTGAGCACTCCGCGAGTAATTCTTCGGGAGTATTCAAACCGGGTGGGTGGTAGGTGAAGGGTTCGGAAGAAGTACGGTGAAGGAGTCTCTGTGTAAATCTTGGTCTTAAAGGATATTGATGTACTAATCCTTCTTCACCAAACTTGTGTTCTCTTTCTGCAGGTGTCGCAGATCTTGGCAGGTTTGGTGTGCGTCATATTCTGCTGGACCAGTCCGTACTACCTAACTGGACTATGGACAGGGATTCCGGTGAGAAGTTTGGGCCTGCTGCGTTGATGATTGGTTTTAGGAGCACTAACCTAGGCTTTAGCAGCTACTGGGATTAGAGTTTATGGGAAACTGACATCCTCAGCACCTGAAGGCCCATCAGCAGGGGCAAGTAAGGCTTCTGTGCATAAAGATGTAAGGTTGTAATGGACCAACATCCCAGGACCATTAAGACGTGCCACAGAGTGCCCTTGAGGGAGTAAAACCCATTAAGGTCTTTACAATATGTGACCGTTGACTGCCTTCTAATGAGGGTAAAGTTGTGTATTCCAAAGGGGCTTTGAGGTTGGCTGTGTCGGAGAGCAGTGCAGTGAATTAATGAGTGAGCGAGAGAGCAGATGAGTGAATGAATGAATGAGTGAGCGAGAGAGCAGATGAGTGAATGCCAATCAACATTAGTTAAATGCACAACAGTTGATGGAAGGATTCTTGCAATAAGTCTAACCACTGGCAATCGCTCTGCGTAGCATTCCAACGCATCGTTCTTTTTCCTACCTTGCCACCTCTGTTTGAACCCAGCTATATGCAAATCACTCCTGACCCGGGGGCTCCTCTGTCGGGTGTAACTTGACTCTAGTGGCATTGGGATGGGCACGAGCGATTGCCAGTGGCTGAGAATAATTTAAGCATTTCAATCATCACTTTATGTATAATTTAGAGTGTCGCCCTAAGTGCGACAGGCATGCCCAGATGGTGGTCCGGTTCTCACTGTGACACTGGAACCAAACGCTACCAGCCTAATAAGGGCAAAACTGATCCTGGGTTGCTTGCGTTCCGGTTCAGGGACGCCCTGACTTGCAGTTCGGCCTGGACTGTCCCCATTGGAGCAGGGTCAAGACTGATTTGCATATGGCTGGGTCCAGACTCAAGTGACATGATGGAAGGAAAACTATGGGTTGGAATGCTACTCGAGCAATAGCCAGTGGTTGAGATTAATTGAAGCATTCCATCCATCATCTTGTTCTCCAAACCTGTTGCCACTTTTGTGGCCATAAAAGCAGACAGTTGACAACCATCCTTTCCAAAGAAATACATCGGACCGACCTTCCAAGGAACGAGACAGACAGAATTCTTCAGGGTTTCCTAAGCAGTTACTTAATGACTCTGGTAAGTCGACCGCTCCAAAACAAAACAAACTTAACCCAAATGACATGTCATTCATAGGACTAAGTGTGCGGACCGCTGGTATGGAGGTTCAAACTTTACCAAGTTTGTAAAAAGTTAGTAAAGTGTAACCAACTTACAACATTGAACTTTTAATAAGAGTATTAGCAGGTGAAATATTCTTTCAGAAAAAAGCAAAACCTATGTTTTTGAGTAAAACTCTCCTGGAAATGTTTTTTTCCTGAAAAATCTTCTGCATAAAACATTTTGCAGTAAATTTAACCCACAACGGTGATTTTGCAAGTGGTGCCACATATTTTACATTTGCCACCATGCTTTAAATTATAAAAGTGAACACCTGTGTTTCAGGGGGTGGGTGGTAAGAAAGGGGAACAGTGACTTTGAACGTAGAATTAACTAGACTTTCCGCACACGTTTGCCATAGTATAGCCTATGGCAAATCCGCGCCGCTCTTCAGAGCAGGCCTTTGCCCCCACTGGCACTTTACACAAGCAGGACTCTGGGGATGACCAGAAATACCTAAGAAAAGCACAGAGGGCTTCAGAAATTGGCAGCTGTGTATGGAAAGCTGCAGCAATGCAGGAACCCTGCAGGGAGAGGGTCTGAGAAAGCTTTGCAGGTTCTCGCTCCAGGGAGAGACTTGTCTGTATCCCTGATCGACTCCAGATCTTTAGTAGATCAGATCCAGCATGAGACTCCAGGAAATACTGGGGTGGACAAGTGGAGCCTCTCTCTGGAAGGAAGATTGTTTATTTATTTATTTATTTATTTTATGGTTTTATAGAGCGCGTAGTCACCCGGTGGGTATCCCAGCGCTGAACCTTTTTACTCGTAAAGGGGGATTTATCCATTAAATACGTTTTAAACCACTTTTGTAATGAATAACAAGTAGTTTTATACTCTTAAAAATACTTACACCAAGTTTTTAGTCTGAGTAAATCTACTCCCACTGGCATGGGCAGACAGTGGCTGTTCCCAGAGGGTATGATATGAAAGTTTGTGCACACCCACAAACGTAGACATGTGTCGGTATTCACAAACCTCTCCCGGACCCACTCCGCCTCACAAAATATTGGAGATACCATACTCCTGTCAAGGGCAGCAATAAATCCTGTTGAGGGTGTGATTAGGGACAGGGCACCCCCCAACATTGGTGAAGTGTAGGGAAAGGCTTTCTGTTGGGGAAAAAAATGCATCTGACACATGGTTCGAATTTATTGACAAGTGCGCATGTTAAAACGCCTCTGCTTGTGAGTAATCGGAAATTCAGAAAGGTTTCCCAGAAATACATGTGGAAACATTTAACTGCAATCCCACTAGAAACCCTTACGAATTTGAGCAAGTTGATAACCAACAGACACAGATCTTTTATTTATTTTTTGTGTGAATCTGGCACATTCTGCCCTTTATTTCCTCATGATAGTCGTTGCTGACAGACACTGTTCTCCTTTACAGCTGTCGAGGGTCTATTTCAAAGTGTCCTTTTCTCACCCCTTGCTTCCATGTTGTATCTACTACCTTGGATGGGGAGGAGAGTGGCCTCCAGATAAACTGAGAGCAAATGGTGGCCAGGCCCTCTGAAGTTATTTTCCTTCTCCATTTTCTTCGAGGTCCTCCATGTGTCACTGGCAGCCATTGAACTCCATAGTTCAATAACAACACCTTTCATTGCGGAAGCCTTATGAACGATGCCCTTATGCCCATCGTCAGTGCTCCTGACACTTCTCTCCAGCACCATGAGGTCACCAGCTGTACCCTCTCTTGTCCCCCTATGTACCATTCTTAAGTTCACTCTGAGTAAGACTGGTTTCCAGTTGGGGTGTTACTTGGAGGTGCCCCATGACCCCCAGGGAAGAGGTTCTAGGTTCAGGAGTTGATGCCAAACCTCCAGTGAGATGTTCTGTAGGAGAACCTTAGGCTCTTTCTTCACACCTGGTTCTTTCCAGGGTTGGAATGCCAAAGGTTCATTTGTCCTCAACTTGTTTTTTAAAATATCTTTTTATTGAATTTTTGACGGATAAAGGCACACCCCTGACTGAGTCCTCCGCATTCAAGTGGCCTAGCTCAAGAGTTGATAAGCTGTTTTAACCAAGTCTACTTTGAAATCCCTTCATTTTTCTGAAGAAAGGAGCCATTGTGAATGCTGTAGTGTAGTTGTGACTTCTCGGCCATAGAGCTGAACCACCTACGGTGGATACAAAACATGGCTGATCTCCTGCTTCTCCTGCTCACCAAAGATAACAAGCGAGGAAAGATCAACCCCTTGCTTGGACCTTTTAGGTGATTCTTGAATCCCCAAAACTTCCATAGAAAGTTCCAAAGATGCATTTCTTACTGCGACGTATCATCTGCTGGCATCTCCTCCCCAGCAGCGTACCCTCTCAGTAAAACCTGTAAGGAGGGCTTGCCTTTGATGCACGAGAAGCATCCATCACAGCCCTACTGAAGCCATATTACACTGTGCCCCGGGGCCGCATTGGGCATTTGCACCCACTTTGCTCTCCCCGGGGCACTTTAGTGTTACAGAAGGGGCTATAGATGCTTGTGCGGCTGATTCAGTAATACCGATTGCGCAAGCGTACATAAAGCACCAGTGCTATCTTCAGGGCGCGTTCCCTCATTTGCATGAGCACAGACCCCATGCAAATTGGGAATCTCTTTGCCTCTGCACCTCCGCCGTATTACAGATGCAGGAGTAGAGGCAATGACAGTGTGCCACCTAAAAGTTGGGGCGCTGTCAGTGCAATACCTGAGTGCGGCGCTCTGGAGGGGGAAAAGGGGTCTCTAATTCCCCTTCAAAGTGTAGATGCGCTGGAGCCAGCACTGTGAAAACACGGAGCAGCTTTAAAGTAGCCGCTCCGTTTTTCACATGAATGCGCTGCCCCCGGGGCAGCGTGGGTTTGCAGCTGACCTGAGGACCGCACATTCATCATCATATGGTACATTTTCTGTCATTGCGCCGGGTGCACCTTGTAAAAGGTGCGCCTAGTGCAATGAAGTACATTTGTGCTGCATGTTCAAAGCAGCCCCAGATTGGGAAATGAGTGAGGTACAGAGAGCACTAAAATAATACACCAACCCCCTCCAAAAAATCTGCCCTTTGTAAATTCGAGAGAAGAAAAACTAGCCTTTGCCCTAGCTGAGGCACAATGACAAGCACATAATCAAAGGATTTACTCCGCAGTGCTGCCTCAGCAACTCACAGGAAATGCAACTCGAACGAGTCTACACACTCAAGAACACTTGGACTGAAAATGGAAGAGAGCCTGAGCCCTGTGCGCATGAGGAGGCTACGGCGAACACTGGTCATAGTTTCCATTATCGAGACTCCAGGGGACTCAAGAGATACTTGTGGGAAAGTGTCCTTTTTGGTTGGTGAGGTCCCACCTTTTGCTCGAGCATTGATGGTTCGGAGCCTGCTGCCAAAGCCCCAGCGCCAGTGCTCTCTCCCTAAAACGGTCATGTGTAAATTAGCAACTACAATTGACAAGGACTTTGCACCCCCTTAATAAGTCCCGAGTATATCTTACCAGTGGTACCCCGGGCATGGGTGGTAAAGGGGTCCCAGGGCATTCAGCATTGTTTGTGCCACCCTGAGTGACCCAAGTAAGCTAACAGCAGACTGCAGAAGACGTGCAAACTGCTCGAACTAGACTCTGCCCTCCCCATGTGTGGCCAAGTCAATGCACTGTCTTTAGTATAGATCCGTCACTCTAAAGAAGGCCTCCTAAAGCCCAGGAGGTAGGATGCATTATATTAAAGATATGAACACATAAGTGCACGCTTATATGTCCCTATAGTGCCCTTTACCATTTAATGACACTATAAGTGATAGACGGTCCACAGAATAACATAGGCTGGCACCTGGGCAAACCTAAGGTTGGCAGCTCCATTATATATGTAGAGTTTGGTATCAAACAATGTGTCTTCTCACTCCTGACATCAATCCTGTGCCATGCACCCATGAGACTAACTTGGAGGTTGCCCGCCTGGTTGCCTTATCTTTCCTCTCCTCTCGGTAATAGCCAGCGCTTGCTGCCACCAAGAAAGGATTCTGACCTCCTGACAGACAGTGTGAGCACTCCCAGGAGTTAGGAGCAAAGGCCTGAGCAGTAAGGAGATAACACCTCCTCCCTCTCAGGATAGCTAGTGAACTGGCGCATCAAGGCAGTGAGCTTCAAAAGCTACACCGCCTCTGATGTGCATCCAGGCTGCCTCCCAAAGGAAGGAATCACCACCTCTATGCCCCCAGGCACATTTGGCCCCGCGCAGGTGGGAAAATTAGATAGTCAAAAAAGACGTATAACCCCAGAAGGCTAGCAACACCTCTAGGGTGGCCTGCCTGGTCTGTCCAGCTGAAGAGGACATCTGCCATTTTTAATAGTGGTAGAAAAGAGGATTGTGGGTAGAAATGGGGACCTACACCCCCAAGTGTGGTCCCTTTAGGGGGCCAATTGCACCCACATCTATCACACCCCTAAATTTAGTATTCAATGGGCTACCCCTGGCACCAGGACCTCCGTTCGGAACAACCTGCATCAAGGAGGACAAAGAAGAGACCAGTATCTGTGACGACTTGACTAGCAGACAGCAAAAGAGGGCTACTCTGTCCCTGTGGCAATGCTCCTGGAACTGCCTGATCAAGGCTCGTCCTAGGCTAACTCTCGGTTCCCGTAGACAGAGGGATCCTTGTGAGAGCCTGAAGCACCCTCAGACTCCCCCTGGGGTAGTGGCCCTAGTCTCCTGCAACCTGCAGGTAAGACAATGCTCCTTATTCGAAAAATCGCTGTCCATTAGGCCCTCCAAGGGATGTCCTAAATCCAGGTGGTCTAGTGTGTTTGGGAACTGTAGTCCTGCCTTCCACGAAGTTAAAGCCAGCTACCATGGTCCCTGGGACCACTGGACGTCGAAGTACCCATCTGCTCTGCTTGCCGCTGCCAAGGCTTGTTGGTCGTCAGTCTGACAACTGACCCCGGCATTAGGTGCAGCACCTAGAGGGAATTCAATTTGATGTTCATCCGACATAAGCAGTGGCCTGGTTGTTGTGTTTTTGCATCTTGTTCCCCACAGCTTCGTTAAAGTGGTAAAAGAAGCTGTGGCACAGCTCCCGTTCGGCACCAGGAGCAGCCAGGACCACTCTGCACCTGGGCTCCAAGGGCCAGGTACAATTGAACTGACTGCCTTGGGTTGGTCCTGGGACTCATCACCTTTACCCTCCATTAGTTCCACGCATCTCTCCCTTCATGTGATCAACTACCACTTTTGTTTTTTACCATTGACCTAAATGATAATGTTTCACTGTATTAATTTAAACTGCCTTTCCATTGTTTCTAAAATCCATTACTCCGGTTAACTGTATCTGATTTCCTTTGTTTTGGTGGCTAAATTAAGATACAAATCTGCTTTATTTTTTATAAATTGGTGTCAGATTTCTTTTGAGTCTTGTCAATTACTTATCGTCCATGTTGGTACTCTGAAATGCTTAATACATGTTCCTCTATTAAAGCCGGACTACTCTTTGCTACTCTACGAGGACTGAGCTAATGATTTAGTTGTTTGAATCCAAGGCCAATTTTTGGGGTTCGTGATAGTATTGCATGGTGAAGCCGAACCAGCATCACTACAGAATACTCCATCTTCCTACAATACTCTGCTGAGAAATATAGGAAATTCAAGTAGAAAATCCGAAGGATTCTGAGGATTAGTACAGCCACAAAATGTGGGTGGGTGGGAGCCCACTCCTCTGCTGGGATGCTTTTCCAGTTGCAATGGGTGGTGCTGATAGATCTTTTGTGGTGTAGGATGGGTATGCTGTAACTGGCAAGAGCATAATATCAATCAATCAATCAATCATACCATTTATATAGCGCGCTACTCACCCGGAAGGGTCTCAAGGCGCTTAGGGGAGGGGTCCGCTACTGCTCGAACAGCCAGGTCTTGAGTTGTTTCTTGAAGGCGAGATGGTCCTGTGTCAGCTGGAGGTGGATGGGGAGGGAGTTCCATGTCTTGGCTGCCAGGTAGGAGAAGGATCTTCCTCCGGCGGTGGTTCTTCGGATGCGTGGTACGGCGGCGAGGGCGAGGCTTGTAGAACGTAGCTGATGGGTGGGCGTGTAGAAGGTCAGGCGGTCGTTGAGGTACTTGGGGCCCAGGTTGTGGAGAGACTTGTGTGCGTGGGTAAGGAGCCTGAACATGATTCTTTTGCTGACTGGGAGCCAGTGCAGTTCCCACAGGTGGCCGGAGATGTGGCTGCGTCGGGGGATGTCCAGGATGAGTCGGGCGGAGGCGTTCTGTATGCGCTGGAGTCTTTTCTGTAGTTTGGCTGTGGTTCCAGCGTAGAGGGTGTTCCCGTAGTCCAGTCGGCTGGTGACGAGGGCCTGGGTGACCGTCTTCCTGGTTTCGGTCGGGATCCATCGGAAGATCTTTCGGAGCATACGCAGGGTGTTGAAGCACGATGAGGAGACGGCGTTGACTTGTCTGGTCATCGAGAGGGAGGAGTCCAGGATGAAGCCCAGGTTGCGTGCGTGGTCGGTTGGCTTGGGAGCGGTGCCCAGGGCGGGGGGCCACCAGGAGTCGTCCCAGGCGGAGGGCGATGGTCCCAGGATGAGGACTTCCGTCTTGTCTGAGTTCAGTTTCAGGCGGCTGTTCTTCATCCATTCGGCAACGCTTTTCATCCCTTCGTGCAGGCTCGTTCTGGCGGTGGCAGTGTCTCTGGTGAGGGAGAGGATCAGTTGGGTGTTGTCAGCGTAGGAGATGATGTTGAGGTTGTGCTGGTGTGCGATGGTTGCAAGAGGTCTCATGTAGACGTTGAAGAGGGTGGGGCTGAGTGATGATCCTTGTGGTACGCCGCAGATGAATTCGGTGGCCTCGGATCGGAACGGGGGGAGGCGGACTCTCTGTGTTCTTCCGGTGAGGAACGAGATGATCCACTCCAGAGCCTTCTCTTGGATCCCGATGTTGCTGAGGCGTTGGACTAGAGTGCGGTGGCAGACGGTGTTGAACGCTGCATAGAGGTCCAGGAGGATGAGGGCCGCTGTTTCCCCGTTGTCGAGCAGGGTTCTG
This sequence comes from Lissotriton vulgaris, assembly GCF_964263255.1. Taxonomy (NCBI): domain Eukaryota; kingdom Metazoa; phylum Chordata; class Amphibia; order Caudata; family Salamandridae; genus Lissotriton; species Lissotriton vulgaris. The sequence continues at coordinate 276,631 of NW_028255437.1, read as the reverse complement.
ATGTCGTCGGTGGCTCCGATGAGGGCGGTCTCGGTGCTGTGGTTGGCTCGGAAACCGGACTGCGAGGGGTCGAGGGATCCGTTCGTCTCGAGGAAGGCTGCAAGCTGTTGTTGGTCTTCTCGATGACTTTGGCAGGAAAAGGGAGGAGCGAGATGGGGCGGAAGTCCGCTGTTGGTTTCTTCAGTAGGGCATTGAGCTCGCCATGCTTCCAGCTCTCCGGGAAGGTGGCGGTGTTGAAGGAGGTGTTGATGACGTCCCGGAGATGGGGTGCGATGATGGAGTCGGCCTTGTTGAAGATGTGGTGGGGGCAGGGGTTGGTTGGAGATCCGGAGTGGATGGTGTTCATCGTGCGGGCTGTGTCTTCGGTGGTCACCGTGGTCCAGGTGCGGAGGGTGGCGGTGGGGGGCATTGGTTCGACGGTTGGGTGCGTTGGTGGTGCGTCAAAGCTGTTGTGGATGTCGGTGATCTTGCGGTGGAAGAACGAAGCGAGAGAGTCGCAGAGATCCTGTGAAGGAGTGATGTCGTTGTTGCCGGTGCTGGGGTTGGAGAACTCCTTGACGATGCTGAAGAGCTCCTTGCTGTCGTGGGCGTTGTTGTCCAGTCGTTCTTTCAGTGATTTCTTCTTGGTGGTGCGGATGAGCTGGTGGTGCTTGCGGGTAGCGTCTTTGAGGGCGGTCATGTTGTCTGTGGTCTGGTCAAGGAGCCAGGTTTTCTCAAGGGTGCGGCAGTTCTTCTTGGAGTCCTTGAGTTCTTTGGTGAACCAGGAGGCCTTCTTGCTTCTGGGTCTGCTAGGAGGGTTCTTCAGTGGTGCGAGGTCGTCGGCGCAGGCGGTCAGCCACTGCGTGAAGTTGTGGGCTGCTACGTTGGGGTCCGCTGCCCTGGCGGGTGGGTTCTGGCTGAGGCAGGTGGTGAGCTGGTCGGCGGTGATCTTGCTCCAGCTCCTGTGAGGAACCTGTTGCGGGTGGCGGTGGGTCGTCGTTCTTCTGAAGCTGAAGTGGACGCAGCTGTGGTCGGTCCAGTGAAGTCCGGTGGAGTGGCTGAAGGTGATGTGCTTGCTGGATGAGATGACGGGGACAAGCGTGTGGCCGGCGTAGTGGGTGGGGGTGCTGACCAGTTGCTTGAGTCCGAGGTTGGCGAGGTTCTACAGCAGGGCGGCGGTGTTGCGGTCCTTGTTGTCCAGGTATCAGTTGTTGGCATGTTGTGATGTTGCTGATTGAGGAGAAAATTGGATCTAGTTAGTAGTAGGTTTGGCAATCTGCTGGGTTAAGCTCCGGTTTCTGAGGTTTTCTAGAAGGGCCTTGAGTATGGGTGGTTGTGGTCTTCTAGGTGCAAGCTAAGGTCTTCACGGAGGATGAAGGTTCTGGAGTTGATGAGGGGTGCGACGAAGCCCGTGGTGATGCTGGTAAAATTGGTGCAGGGTCCTAGTGCTCTGTATAAAAGTGTTCTGCATAGGGAGAAGTTGGTTGTGCTGTGTATCTTGAACTTGAGGTGTTCCATGTAGCTGGTGGGGGTGTCTGTCTATGTGGTGCCAGCTGATGGTATTTTTTAATTTGGTGGCGATTCCACCTCTGGGCTTTTGCTGATAGTCTTGCCTGGTGATCTTGTAACTGGCAGTGGTGGCTGTAGCGATATTTGGGGCAGGGGTCTGGTATAGCCATGTTTCCAAGAGGAAGAACAGGTCTGGACGTGGTTGTGCTGTAGGTCCCATATATCCGTGGCATGTTTGGTGAGTGAGTAGGTGTTAAGGAGTACGTATCAGCCTGGCATTTTGTGTGGGTAGTGTTTGGTTTTGTGTGAGCGGTTGGCTGGTTTCTATGAGTGTGAACAAAGGTGGTGCTGGGTGCTAATCAATCAATTATTATTTGTAAAACGCACCTTTTCACCCTGGGAGTGTGGGGTTCGGGAGGGTATCCAGGCACTGGGGTGTGGTGAGCCTCAGTCGGAGAGCCAGGTCTTGAGTACCCTCCTAAAGTTGGTGAGTGAGGGGGGGGGGGGGGGGCAGAGGTGGTGTGGGAGGTCATTCCAGGAATTGGCTGCGAGGTAGGAGAGGGAACGACCTCTGCATCAGATTTGTCGGATGCAGGGGACGTGGGCGAGGGATGCGGATCGGACATGTCTGATCTGTTGGTGGAAGGTCCGGCGGTGGTTGATGTAAGAAGGTCCGGCGTTGTGTAGAGCTTTGGAGGCGAGGGTCAGCAGTTTGAACAGCCATCTCATCAGGACGGGGAACCAGTAGATGTTTCTGAGGAGGAGGGAGTGGGGATTCTGGTCAATTTTGGGGGGGGTCGAGTATAAGTCTGGCTGAGGTGTTCTGTATGGTCTGTAGTCGTTTGAGGAGGTGGGTGATGGTTCTGGCGTAAAGTGCATTCCTGAAGTGCAGTTGGCTGGTAATGGTTGCTTGAGTCATCGGTTTCCTGGTGCTGACAGGGATTAACCTGAAAATCTTGTGAAGCATGCGGAGGGTGGGGAAGCAGGGGAGGCGACTGCGTTGACCTGATGCTTTATGGATAGATTGCGGCTGTTGGTGCAAGAATGGTGGGTTTAGTGTGTGGGAGAGTGCATGAGAACTAGCAGGAGACGCATATGAACGCTCCTACTGTTGATGTGTGTGTAATGCGGTGTGGCTGCAGTGTGGTGAGGAGTGACCAGGGTTGAGAGCAAAGAGGAGCGCGGCAGAGTAGCACTGGGTGGGGGAGAACCACGGTTCCTGGGGCTGGGTGTGGTCAAGGCACGGACAGACGTGGACGGGCTTGCCTTCGGTATGCCAGAGACGTTTCCGCACATCTGCTGTCAGTAAGTAGGTCCTGGGAGGAGAGAAAAATGATGCTGTGGATGGGAAACAATGGTGTTGCTTTTTGTGCAAATGGATGATGGGAAATCCGGTGATTTGTAAACAAATTTTATTGTTTTACATTATGATGATCACTTAAAGTTCGTTAGGGTCAACATTTACCTGTGTGTGTGTGTATATATATATATATCCCCACCAAATTTCCAAGAACTTAGGATAACTGTGCATCATACATGTTATAGGCCGGAAAATCGCTGCCCCAAGAGGGAAGAGAGAACAAGTTCTCACTGCTCACAGATTATAATGTAACACCCCCCTGAAAAGGAACCCCAATCTTCACTAACTATTATATAACCCAAAACCAAGTTTAGCCCTCGCCCTCTCCCCCTCACCGGTGTGGTCAGAGTGCTTACAACAACTACAGCTTGCGTCTCGGAATAGCCGAGTATCAGGACTTCCCACAATGGATTATTAATTAGTTGTCTTGGATGGGACCACCCTTCTCTGTGTCCACAACTTATTGCCGGTCGGGACACTGATTGTACCAGCCCCTCCCATGCTCTTGCCGAATCCAGCGCTTTCTCATTATTCAAGCATCTCGCTTGTTGAAACCGAATAACACTTTCGCTGCTAGCCCATTTAATCAGTTCAGCCTTCAAACCTCTTGCTGCTAGGACCCTCCTTTGATTTGCAATGCGTTGTAATTTCTCGCTTTGCCAGCAACAAACCCATATCTACGAATTTACTTGTCACCTTTGTCTTGGAGGTATGGGGGAACCAATGCAATATACACGTGGCTATGTCAAAAACTATCTGGCGATCTGTGACTGAATTTAATAGTTCTCCTACTTCAACCCAATAATTCCCCAGGTTCGGGCATTCCCATAGCATATGTTCTAGCTCCACTGCCTCTCTTGTGCACCTGGGGCATGCGGCGCTGTCAACCTTAAAATATTTCTTAATCTTACCAAGCGTGAGATATGCTCTGTTTAGTATGAAAAAGTGCACCTGCTGGAATCGTGCATTCCTAGTGCTTTTCCAGGCCCTGTGTAGAATATGTCCCCATGTAGTTTCTGGGATGGGCTTCCCTATACCTGTCTCCCATTTCAATCATAATGTGTCTAGTGGAGCCAACCCCTCATTCGACATTCGCGAATATAGACATGTAACTGCTTTAAACGTCCCTGCTGCCATCACAACATATTGACATGCCATTGTTGTTTTGGGCTCTACTAATCCCTCCTTCCAATGTTTCTGAAGTGCGTGCACCAGGGCGGCATGCACAAGGAATCCCCCTCTGGGGAGGTCGTATCATTCCTGCAATGCCTGGTAGGTCAGTAATTCACCGTTCTCGTATAAAATCCCGAGCACCTGCACCCCAGCTTGTTCCCACTCCAGCAAGGACGTCCAGTCTCCACCATGGGGCAATGCTGTAACCATCCCCAGCGGTATTTCAGGAGCGTACGGATGCATCACTCCCGCTCTACGCTGGCTCCGATTCCAACATAATCTCAATGTTTTCTCTTCCAGAGACCGATCCCTAAGGTCAAGCCTTTGTTGTAATATTATAAAGGATAGGATGTGTCTCGGTATTCCTGTACCTCTCAAGTCCTCCAGGCCCCTAAATTCTATTGCAACTGCTTGCGTGAGGACCTGTAGTTGGGCTGCTATATAATAAAGCTCCAAGTCAGGAACCGCTAGTCCACCCTCTGCTTTTGGCCTCATCAACGTTTTTAGGGCCACTCTCTGTCTCCCAGACCCCCAGAAGAATCCTATTATCATGGAATTAAGCAACTTAAACATGGATCCCGGTATCCATATGGGTAATGTTCTAAAAAAATACAGCAGCCTAGGCAGTGCCACCCTCTTTAATAAGGCGACCCTTCCCGTCCCTGACAACAGAAGCGTGCTCCAGAATGCTGTTACCCTTTAGTGCTCGTATACATCTCCCAATATTCCCTTCCAGAATAGCACTGGCCTTGTGGTAGAAATGCACACCAAGGTATGTTAGACAGGTTGGTTCCCAGCGTATACTCCGTGGTACTGTAGGTGCTGCTCTCCCGGGTTTCACTGGGAACAAGCATGTCTTAGCCCAATTTACCCTCAGCCCTGAGATGCCGCCAAACTCCGAGACCAATCCTGCCGCCCCTTCCAGCGCTCCCTCAGCATCCACCAGAAACATCAGCAAATCATCCGCATATAGCGAGACGTATTGCTGTTCTCCTCTGAACGTCAAACCCAACCGAGCTCGTGCTGCCAGGGGTTCTATAGCCTGGGAAATCCGGTGATGTCACTTCTTATGCAGATGAGTGATGGGAAATGAGGCCCTCTTGCTTGGCTTCTTCTTTTAAAGACTGTCTTGCTTGTAAAGCAGGCATGTCACTTCTTGTGCAAATGTATGATGAGAAATCCAGTGTCAATTCCTGAGCAGATGGGCGATGGGTCCAGGCCACAAGTTTAAGCCCTATATAAGGCAAGATCACAGCCTTGCAGCCTTCTGAGGTTGTTAAACTGAGTAACATAAGTTGCTTAATACTAACACCTGTTATTTGCAAACCTTAGAAGTGACAGAAGAGCAGTATTAAGTGCTGTATTTAAAAAACAAATAGTTATGTTCTCATTATTGTCTTCTAATCCCTCAATTGACCCTCACTTTGTGTCTTTTCTTTTGCAGTTAATCGTGACTGGAGTTTTCTACATTCTTGCGCACAGTATGAAGGATCCTAGTTGGGTAAGTTTGGACCTTTATTCTGTGACACAAACATTTCACTCAGTATATTTGATCTAATTTTGATTATGTATCGTTTAGGAAAGACGGTGTAATGAAACACATGAGGAGCAAATCAAAGTGACGTAATCCTATAACTGATTTGATTTTATTTCTTTATAAATTTCAAAACCCATAACGCCACTTCCCCACAAATCATCACAATTACTCTTTCTCTTTGCGCTGATCTCAAAAGTATGGCATGTGGTAATGTATTTTAACAAAAAAAATTACATTGTAAAACCGTGTGTTCCTCCCCAGTGAAATATACATTAAGAAATGTTTGAGATTTTTCAACTTACAAAATCAAATTGTATAAGAAAACATTAACAGTGCGAGGAAAACCTACAAGATGCAATTTATTTTGTGATTTAAATACTTTCAAATAAGGAAAGGCCTAGACTCTTCAAAGACTTGCTTGAATAACTTTTAATGTAAAAAATTGGGAGAGGTAAATATGGCTGACTTGCTTTCGGACCTTTGGGTGAAATTCTGACTGGAGCTGAAGGGACAATTGAAACCTATAGGAATTTCATTAATGATATTTCTGAGGATATGAATACAATTACAGCTAGTCATTAAAATCACCTCAATCCTTGTGTTTGTAGACAATCACAGGGGGTCGCCAATACTGACCTGCCCTATTATTTTGAGAGTGGACAATCAGTACATATGTTGCACTCAAAATCAGAGACGGGTTGCAAAAAGTCGGTGCACAATTCCAAACCACTTTTTGGTGTCTACATCACCGTACATCTATAGGTCTTCATATTGTGTCAATCATTGCATCTGGATAGATCCTGGGAAACAAGGAAAATTGAGAGCTTTGTATGGGAGTCCATCACAGCAGCAGTGCTTGCTGCAAAATCTTAGGGCGAAAATAGCTCGGGTACTGTTGGTCTCTAATAAGGACGCTCCCTTACAGACATAGCGGTCATGTATGTCTTCATCTCTTCCTGTAAGACCTACTTGCGTGTAGATACAGTAACCGGTATCTTACAAGCCTGTCTCGAAGAAGTCACCAGTTTCTTCCAGTCTTTTGCACTGTCAAGTGCATGTCTAGATGAGCTCTCTGACCCCAACTTGGAAGTTTTTGAAAAAATATTGATACAAATCTCAGTCCTCGTCCATTCCTTCCTCATTTAAGGCATCTTCCCAGAAGCCCTTTCGCCAGGCCAGATCCTCCTGTTTCTGAAGAAAACCACACTAGATTGTGTCACTGACTACTGGAATATCACTCCCCAGCCTTTGCGCTGCAAAGTCTTCAAATGAGCCGCTGACATACAACTTCAAGATCACATCAACGGCAATTATCTCCTGCACAACTACCATTCAGAACATCGCATCATGCATAGCATCACATTACGCTGCACATCACATTACGCAGCAAGAGATGGCTACATGGCAAATCATACATGCCACACAACTGACCATAGATGAAGATGGCCCCTGTCTCCTGGTCCTGCTGGACCTCTGTTGCTTACCAATGACTAGCATGTCATTGCCAGGCATGCTGCAGTACACATAAAGTCTGCAGTATGTGACCAGCATGTCCCTGCCAGTTGTGCCCTGGCACAGGCCCAGGCACTGTCCTTGCCAGGTACACATCCATTCGAGTACCGCCACCAATGTCTCGCACAGGCGTGCACCAATGCAGCTGCGGCCATAAGTATGTTACGTGCTTGTCCCTGCCGGACACGGCCCGCATGGACTGTATCTTACTTCAGAGACAAAGCGTGGTTTAACTACAACCTTTCACATCCGCTCACACCCAACACTGTGCCCATCACACCTCCTGATATTAGTAAACATCTGCCCAATGACCTCATCAAACCTGATTCAATCGTTCAACCTTCCCTCTTGCAGCTATGCAGATGACTCACAATTCTTTTTTTTTTTTTAAACATTATTTTTCCATTTTACATGAATGAAACATTGCAGTGGTATAGATATCGGGCACAGAATGCAGGAAGAAGATAAGGGGGGCAGCACCCCCAGGTCATGATTGGCAAACACATGCCAAGCACACCAGTCGATGACCGACATTCACCCAATCCCCACCCAGGAGTCACAACCAGTGGTGAGACCTTACTCAGGGTCTTCCCTGTCCTCACTGCTCGGTGCAGCCCCAGGAGGTAAGAGTCTATCTCCTAGCTCTCGCCACACAATGGTCTTCTCCTCCACATTTTCATCCCTCTTGCTAAACTTCATGTGGGCCTCTTCTGCTAACGACCATTCAGCCGCATCCATGCACCAGTGGACAGTTTCAGACCCCATTGTCCCATCCAGGTGATGGCCTCCCTGTGTCCGGCAAGTAAATGAAATGAATGGCAAACATGGTCAAACGGAGAAATAGTGGTTGGATTAGGTATCCACTTCACGCAGTGCGACTAGGAGTGGAACGTGAATTTTACGCTCCCCACAGGATTGCAAGAATTTATAGGCCATCTTGTGACCTTCTACCAGCAAACAGCATTGTGGGGTCACCAATACCTGCATCGAGGTTGCCCTTCTAGGTTCACACACCACCAAGTCCCAGAAGTCATGCGCTACTCTACAGCCAAAGGCCAGGTGAAGAAAGTCAGCCCCACTAGGCCCACATCTGGAGCAACTATGAATGTGGGCCTGCAATGGAGAATTGCGAGGGTCAGGTAAGTGCGCAGCAGGAAACTTATAATGTACCGGTTTAAAGCAGGCATTGCATGACACTGCATGTAAGCAGGTGCATGCCCAGTCAGCATCCCTTGAAGTCGCACCCAGGTCCGCCTCCCTTTCCCCGTGCCGACAACTGGCCGCCCAAGGCATCTGCTTTTAAGGCTTTATACAGCCAGGATATCAAGTGCCTGCCTGATCCGCAGGTCAGCAGGGCTTCCAAAGTGGCAGATGCCCCCGCACCGCGGGAAGGTGGTTCATGTCTAAGTAGCCATTTCCGCCAGGGTAGTGCAAGAAGTGTCCCGGTTATCCATCCAGGCCTGGGAGGACATTTTCTTAGCCATTTGTCAGACTGGTGCCAGTATCCACACTGACAAGTCATGGTGGAAGGGGGCACTTCTCAACACCACAGTCACTAACCTTTGCCAGATTTGCACCATCTTCTGCACCACAAATGGAAAGTCACCAGAGGCCCCTCCTATTATTATCACCGGTAGCTGCCCTACGTAGACCGGCCCCGACAGCAGCCATTTCTCCCAATTGTCCCCAGGGTCAAGCCATTTCGCAACGTGCTGCATCTGAGCGGTGTACGAACACAGGTCTAGTCATGACACTCTAGTGTGCGCAACCATTACCCCAAAGTACGTAAATTGTGCCAACTCCTAGTGCAAGCCAACATCCGGCAGGGTCTCTGCAGGAGTCCCAATGAATGCTGCCGGTGGGGGCAAAAGGGACTTACCACAATTAATCTGCAGTCTGACAAAGCCCCAAAAGTGTCCAGGAGTCATTACACGATCCCAAGAGATTCCGGACTCACTGGGCTTGGCGTAAGGAAGACGGATCTAGCCCTTAAATTGAGGCCCAAACCCCATTAAACTCAGCACCTCAAGTCGACTGTGTCAAAGGCTTTCTCCTGGTCAATAGAGACCAGAGCCAGTTCCCTCTCACCCTGCTCGACCTCATTCATGACATGGGACGAGCGCCTGAGGTTCATCCCAGTGTTGCACCCCAGGTCCTTGGGAACCAGGCTGGCCATAAAAGGGCTCAAGCGGGCAGCCAAAAGCTTGGACAGGACCTTCAGGTCTGAGCTTATGATGGTGAGCGGCCCAATATGCCGAGGGATCTGGCTCGCATTTCATTCTAAAAATAGGGGGCTTAGAACACCTCTTTAACTCAAAACCTGACACCTGCCTTCACGCCATAAACACAAGGATAACTAGAAACAACCTAAATTTCAACATCGCGAAGCACGAGATTTTGACATGAAAACAATGACAAAAATAATTGCCTACCGTCATACGGCCCATGGAACTCCAGGTTCCTCCAACAACATCAAGAGAAGTCAGAAACCTAGGTGTAAGCATGGATTCAGACCGGTCCTTGATCCCACGTCAATAACATCACTGGGAGTGCTTTTGTACACAATGAAAACCCTGTGTCGCATTCTCATATACCTAGTATACCAGCAAAAGCAACAAGCTCTTCTCACATTCGGAATCCCCAAGGTTGACTATGGTCAGGTTCATCAAACGGAAAATACAGCAATTCCAAAATGCCGCTGTAAGACGTCTTCTCTGCCTTCTTCTAGGAGAACGCATGACTCCAGTCATGCAATCACTCCTATAGCCTAGAAGGACAATGTTTAGGGCACCCTGTATTGTCCACGGAGCCTCCCAAGGAAAAGGACTTCTATATTTACAAGCTACTTCCGCGCTGCAGGCTTGCCCCACTTCTCATCATAGCACCGTACCATAAGAGATCCGTATGAGGCGCAGTGTCCTCCGTGCAAGCTGCCAACCGATGACGCTCACTACCAGCCAACATTCAGAGCATCCAGGAGCATATATAATCTTCAGAAAATAGGTAGAAACATGGCTGTTTTAAAAATAACTAGATCATCCCACAACCATGGTATGGAACCCGGAAAATCAATCACACCTTCACGTTCAGTCTTCAGCTTACAACCCACAGACATGGAACAAGCCAACCTGCAAAGTCATTTTTATGTCCAGACTAGCTAAGAAGACCTATGGTTAGCCTGGGCTTTATTAGATTAAGGGAATCCAAATGTAACCCTTCTGGCACACTAATACTAATACCATGAAACGCAGTGGCCTGCAGTCAATGGTAGCCTCATTATTATCGACTCCTGTAAGATGTATCTGTTACAGGTCTTGTGCATCACCCAGTACTGTACTTGCCAATAAACCAGCCATCACCAACTGAGCAGGCATGGGATCCAACACACCATGTCCCAGCGAGCTAGACACTGACTGCTTCTTTCCATCACACAATGACATCCAGACCTAGGATGATAGGAACAAAGTTCATGCCAGCTGATCTCCCCTCCACTTCTCTCTCCAACCAGGCCTGCTCACCACCAGAAATAAAACTTTAGACTGAAGTTCTGTTTGAACAACCCAATGCAGCTTAGTGAATTCATAAGAATGAACATAAAGAGTTCTGCAGAGCTGGCAGCGTACTGAAAATCATAAAGGGCTCATCTTGCTCACACGTCTTCACCCTCCATACTGCTAAGCGCTGTGCCCAATAATCTGATAATCGCACCCTGGTGGTCATCCCACACAACGAGAAACATTACCCACATAGGATAAAAAAAATGACTGTACCCTTCCAACCACACCTCCTGTGAGGTGTAGCCTTCTGCCCAAGTAGGCAAGTGCTGCAGGGTCCAACATAGGGAGAGTAAGCGCTATATAAATGCGCCAGGACTGTCCAGAGAGTTATCAGTACTTGCCTACCAAGTAAACTTTCCAGGTGTGTGCTTCTTCACAATGGAATAGACTTCCCATCTCCATCCGGATGATTCAGGAGGAGTTTCCTTTTCGCAAAGCGCTGAAAACTTTTCTTTTCTGCTAAACTCCATTGGACAAGATTCAGCATCTGTGCAGGAGCGCCAGGACACCCCGTTGGGGTAGCTGTGCGCTATATAAAATACACTAAATAAATAAATAGTCGTCCATATAGATACTGTCCTCATGTGTAACTAGACAATCCCGGCCAGGCCTACTCCAGTGCAGAAAAAGCCATCTGTATCGGAGTTTGCTTGCGTTCCCATTTCAAGGGGACCTGACCTTGCAATTCAACCTGGACTCTTTCCACGGTGTCTCATGACATTTTGGTGCGGCAGCTGGAGGAAGTGGGAATTGAGGGGAAGGCTCTTCAATGGTTCCGCTCTTTCCTCTCGGACCGGTTTTTTAAAGTGGCCATTCCACCTGGTCAGTCCTCTTTCCATCCTTTGGGACTGGGAGTCCCTCAGGGCTCTGCGTTGAGCCCCACTTTGTTCAACTTGTATGTGAAACCGCTGGCTGCTGTCGTCAGACAAAGTGGCTTAACCATGACATCGTATGCCGACGACACGCAGCTGGCGGTGACACTCAGTGGGGACCCTGAGGTGACTGCTCCCAGGTTCCGCGCAGGGCTTATAGCCGTGGCGAACTGGATGCGTATTTACTGCTTACAGTTAAACGCCAAGAAAACCGAAGTCCTGATCCTAGGGAAGCAGGCGGAACTTTGGGGAGATCAGTGGTGGCCTCCTGAACTGGGGGTGACCCCCATCCCAGCGGCCGAAGTGAAGAACTTGGGGGTTTGGCTGGATTCCAACCTCTCTTTTACCAGCCACACAAAGAAGATTGCAGCTACCTGCTATGGTATTCTGCGAGGACTGAGACCAGTCCTCAAATTCTTCGACCCCCCTACTCGGCAACTGGTGGTCCAAGCCTCTATTCTTTCTCGGCTGGACTATGGGAGTGCTCTGCTGCTTGGTGTAAATCAGGCCGAGGCCACCAGACTACAGAGGGTGCAGAATGCCGCTGCACGGGCCATTGTTGGCCTCCCGAGACGTTGTTCTGTCTCTGCAGTTCTGACCTCCCTTCACTGGCTGCCGGTCAGACAGAGAATCAAATTCAAGGCTCTCTGTCTGACATTTAAGATTCTGAAACTCTCCTCTCCCCCTGCTCTTGCGGGTCTTGTTTCCCCTTATGTCCCCACGCGGTCTCTCAGGTCGGAATCTCTTCATCTGGCGATTACGCCTAGGTTCAGACTGAGTAGGATAGGAGGTCGTTCGTTTCGAGTTTTGGCGGCCGGATTATGGAACTCCCTTCCTGTCCATATTCGTGCCCTTAACAGCCTGACTCTCTTCAGACGTGCTATAAAAACTCATTTGTTCACCTCTGTTGACTGATCTCTTCTCTCTCCAGCGGCGATTTGTTGTGTTGTGGTACTTGATCAGGCGCCAGGACGCCCCTTCGCTGGGGCAGCTGTGCGCTGAATAAAAGTTATTAACATAACATAACATAACATAACATAACATTGGAGCAGGACCAAAGTTGACTTACATATGGAGGACCTCTTTCTGGAGTGCTAAACTAGGGAAAACATGACAGATTGCAGTGTGGCTTGAGCATTTTCCATTGGATGAAACTTTTGCAATCATTCCACACATCACCTTTGTGCTTTCATCAAAATAGGTTGTCATCGGTGTGTGAGCAGCATGTCACTGCCAGGCTCGTACCCGTACCCTTGCAGATAAAATCAAGTGTCTGAGGAGGCTGTCCATGCCAGACTTGTTACCAATGCTGATATAGTCATCAGTGTGTGAGCAGCCTGTCCTTGCCAGGAGTACATCCATCGAGTACTTTTGTGCACTCTGCACATGTGCAGTCTGTCCTTCCATAAAGTCTCCAGTGGCAGAAGCATCCCCTATGGTTTCAGGTCACTGTGTAAACAGGGTGTGAGTGTGGACACGTTGTGTGGACAGGGTGAGTGTGTGGACAGGGTGCAAGTGTAGGACCAGGTACAAATGCTACGGATTCTGCAATTCCGGAATCTCGCTTTATTGCTGTTCCTAAGTTATGATTTCATTTTGTGCGTTCAGTCTAGCGTCCTTCCCATGATGATGGTGGGGGTGTTCTGTAGTGCACTACCACTTCTCTCCTCTGATCACCTTTCTTGTCTCCCCTCTCCTTAGCTGTTGGCCTCTTCGATAATGAACATACTGAGTTTCCTGCTGGGTGTTGTTGCCATTATCCTGTTTTCCATCCAGTGGGAGCAGCGGTGGAATAACCTGGAGGTGAGAGTGCCGGGCTCAATGGTGCAGATAGATGGAGATTGGTGCAGTAATGTAGAACCATCATTTAAACTAGACCCACCAGGCCCTAGATTCATGCCTTGGATTAATTTACAAATGTCAATGTTGGGCTTAGCCCCTTCTGAAGGGTCATCTCCAAACGCTTGCCTTCACCCTCCTGTTTACTGAACCTGTTTTTGTTGGCTTTAGGATTCTGCTAACCAGTACTAAAGTGCCTGTGCTTTCTCCTTGAAACATTGTAACATTGGCATACACCCAATAGGCATATTTTGTTTACTTGTAAGTCTCTATTAAAGTGGTACTACATGCACCCAGGCCTGTAAATGAAATGCTACTAGTGGGCCTGCAGTACTTACTGTGCCACCCACTTAAGTAGCCCTTTAATTATATCTCAAGCCTGCCATTGTGACCCGTGTGTGGATTGTGAAACTGCCATTTGGACCTGGCAAGATACATTTCTTGCCAGGCCCAAACCTCCCTTTTTAATACATAAAGGTCACCCTATGGGTATGCCCTACACAGCCCAGAGGGCAGCGTCCAGTGTATTTAACCCCTTCGCTGTGGCGGCTATTCTGCCGCAGCGCTAAGGGGGCAAGGGGGTGGCTCCGTCACCAACCCAGGTCGCGCTGTGCTCATGACGGAGCAGTATTGTCACGGCCCGGCCCGCTTAATAGAACGCTCAGTGCAGGCGCGGAATCCACGCCGCCCAGGCCTCCCGAGTGGGCCGTGACGGAACCGCTCCGTCATCAGCACAGCGCGACCGCGGCTGGTGTCGGAGCGGTTCCGTCACCAGCAGGGGAGGGGTTAAAGAGTTGAACATGTACGTTTAAGTTTTACATGCCCTGATAATGAAAAACTCTTGCATTTGTTTTTCACTCCTGTGAGGCCTACCTCTCCCATAGGATAACATTAGGTTCCCATATTACATTTGATGAGTGGTACTTTCAATTGGGAGCAGATAGGAATGTTAAGTTTGGTGTTTATGGAATTGTAATTTAAAACCTTCTTTAATGGTAAAGTCAGGTTTTATGTCGCAATTCTGGAAATGACACTTTCAGAAAGTTGTAATTTTCATGTCCTAACCATTGGATGCTTGCAGCCTGTATACTAGGTCATGTGACAAGGGTAGGTGTAGCTGGCAGTAGGTTTTTGTGTATTGCTCCCAGACAATGAGATAAAGGGAGGCTATGTATTGGCAAGACGGGCCACTCTGACTTAACGAGGGGGAGGAGCTGTCACCACACTTGCACATTAAAAAGCCTTTGCCTGAACTCCCTTACGAAGGGTTTCTCACTAGTCTTTTGTATCCTCAGGCAAGCTGTGGGCCAGGGCAGGGAGGAAGTCATTGCTTGACACCTCAGGGGGGTGGAAGCCTCTAGAAATGTCCAATTCAAAGTGCGTAGCAAGTATAAAAAACAGCCCAACTCTTCAGTACAGATCTGGACCTGACTGAAGGATTGCTGTTCTGCTTGTTGCAAGAAGGACTGCCACTCTGCTTCCCTGCTGTCCTCGAGCTTAAGTGAGAAGGATTATACCTACAACTTGAACCCAGTGCCACAAGAGTGACTCCAAAGGCTAGTTGTCAGGCCTTCTGATGATAGCCTCAGGGGCAGAACAGGGTACAACAACTTTGCACCCAGCACCAGGACTCTGCCAGAGTCCTGCCATCCTAAGTTATGCCTCCCCAGTCCTGGACCATTGAAAGAGGGCCTGAAGGTGCTCTGCCAGCCCATCTGTGGTTCCAGCAGAACCAGTGTCTCCACATCTGGACAGCTGAGTGACACCTCTCCGATGCAGGACTTTGTATCACTGCCTGCAGTCTCCTCAAAACCACCGCTGCTTGATGCATCCTAGACATGGCTTGTGCATCATAAGCCCCTTGTTGACGGCATCCTCGATAAAAACCCAGGACTCCTCATCGCGAGCCCCACAAATTCTCCGTAACATGCCAGTGCGTGACTTATCTTCAATGTAGGAATTTGCATTGCTGGCCTCTCGACGATGGTATACTCAACAATGATGCAGGACCTCACATTGCAGCCGTGCAGACCCGAGAAACTACCGTTGCATGCCCCGTCCTTGACACAGGACTCCGTATCGCTCTACAACCAGGATTTAAGGTACTTTGTTCAGTGGGCCTAACTTCGTCCCTCTAGCCAGCCCCCACTCCATTGGGGTCGGCCTGAGCTTGTAACATTGTCCCGGTCGAGCGGGACCAGATAGCCACAGTTGACGCTTTGTGCTTTACAGCATTATTTTCCCATAAATCTTCAAAATTGCACATTTATGATTCAATTGATTGGATTTTGTCAATGTCGTCTGAAATTATTTATTATATTTTACTCTATTTTTCTAAATTGGTATGTGTTTTTTCTTGTGTTGAGTTATGATTTTATTACAGTTTGAAGTGCTGCATAAATACTGTGCACATTGCCTTCAAGGTAAACGTTATTGCTCTGGGCCAACCCGCCAGAGGGTTAATCACAGATGTATTTGGGGTTTCCTTTTGACTTCATCCTGACAAGGATTGTGGTTGCTGCTTGAGTTGAGCTTCACCCCCATCAACGAGTAACCCAATTTCTTGCAGTTGAATGCACTGCCTTGCTCGTTCTGCTCTGGAATTTCCGGTATCGTGCAAAATCACTTTTGCAAAAAGAAGACCACTGTATGTCTTGTTTGTTTATAGCCAAACAATACAACAGCATGTTTCAATATCTGCATGCCACAACAAAAACACAAGCTGAACATAAAGGAACACACTGCAAAAACACACATTCTTCCCTAACACAAATGTGATGTTGTGGTTTGCTATTCTTGTGTTGTGTGGAGTGGTGTTGCACTTGGGTTATAGTTTTATTTTTGTGTTATTTGTTTGGTTTATGTGTTTGGCATTGTTTAATCTCCAAATAAAGAAGGCCCATATAGCATGGTTTAAAAAAGGAAACTGGTAGCCATCATTTCTTGTCAGTCAGTGGACTGACCTGAACGGACTGGCATTTCGGATACTTGTTGGCGAACACAGGCTGGGAGCTTACTGTGGACTCCCCGAATTATTGATATACGAAGGCCTGAAAATGTATCATTCTCATGATCTGGGAATCGATCCATAAAATTGAAAATAGCGCCATGACTTGCTCGCTTCCTCTTGGACCTAATTTGGGAATTAGGAGTGTGACATTTACTCTGAACGTTTTTGGAAGAGCAATGTAGGTCCAGTTTATAGGCATGGGCATTTGGGACTATTCAAGCACCGCAAGAAGATGACTAGGATTAAGACTACTGGTCTGCCTTGAAAAAGTCTTAAAAGATGAAACGCGTATTGGCTAATCTCTTGCTGAAAGTGTTTTTGCACAGAATAAACTCACAATGAACATTCATTGGATCTTATTATTGGCTCCCGTAGAGAAAATATCTGTTTGTCCCTTCAAAAAGACTGTTAAATTGGATGGAATACTGTGTTCCTATTAATGAATACTCATTATGGATGTGGTTACAATAACTAGCCATGAGGGTGCTGAGGTTGCAGTTCTATAAAAAGTTCAGTCGGTGGAATAGCCCTGCATTGGAAGTCTGTGGTACACAGGGACTTCTGAATCCATAAAAGCTGCCAAGTGGTAAACCACGACCCCTGGAGTCTGGAAGGATGATGGTCAAATGCCAATAGACCTAAGAGTGGCTGCACCTCCCACCACCAAGACTTATGTTGTGTTGGCTTTTATTATTAATTAATTGGTGCTCCACCATTCATCAGTGGTGTGTAGGTAGGTAGATAATGTGCGGTTTAAAATGGCTGCAAAGCGAGAGTTTAAAGTGGACGCAGTTGGGTTGCATAAGGTTTGAGACGATAGTAATGTTATGAAAGCACACTGTGAGCCTAAAATAAATAAGTATAATTTTATATATATATATATATATATATATATATATATATATATATATATATATATATATATATATAATATACCTACTGGCGATTGCCAGTAGGTAGTTATAGTTAGGACCTATTTTCCATAGGAAATCTGCAACATTCTATTTGGAAAAACTTTGGCGCCGGTTGACGAATCTTCGCGAAATGTTCAAAACTGGTGAGGCGCTCCGTTCCGCTCGCTCCTATCCTGAAAGTCTCTGGATGATTCGTGTAGATGGGCCGAGAAAAAAGGGGGGGTCCCAAAACGTGTTTTCCCCATGCAATTTTCCATAGGAACCGTTCGTCGCGGCTACAGCCCGAACTGCTTAACGGAATTACACAAAATTTGGCCAAGAGGTAGTCCTTGGTTCAGACTTGTGCCTTTTGCTTAAATGGTGTTAATCCGTTTAGTAGTTCCTGAGAAAATCACAATTACAAGTAGATATATATCTATGGCTGCGCTGGTTCCACGCACCCTAAGCACACCCTGCAGTGCATGAGCTGTATTCTAATTTGCTGTCAACACTCCAAACTAGGAAATATTGGCACTTAAAAAACCACCGAGGCACAGGAAACCTTTTTTTTCGTTTTTTTTTAAATCGGCAAAATACGTGCAGGATGCCCCCCACCGGGACTCACCATAATTGAGATTGCGGGGGGCACACTGCCCCCGGCAGTCCTGGGGACTGCCACCCCCACGGGGCTTAACATTATAATGTTGGGGCGCTAAGGCCCCCCCGAGCCCTGGGGACCGCCCTCCCCCGGGGCTCTACCTCACTGATATTGCTGGGGGCACACTGCCCCCCCCCCCCACAGCCCCGGGGAACCCCCGGCGATTGATTTTTGTATATATTTTTTTAAACCTGTGTGGGGGGGCTCAAGCACCCCACACGCCCCGGAACCACGACCCCCCAGGGCTTTGAAAAAGGTGGGAGGGGGCCCTCCTCCTGGAGCTCTCGAGGGCCGGCTACTGCAGTGTCCTGGGGTGCCCACCCCCGGGACAATGCTGTTTGCTATGGCAGGGCGGGAGTCTCGCGGCTCCCCCACCTGCCATAGTAAACTTGGTTTGCATTTTAAAAGAGAGAGCAGGGAAACCTGCTCCCTCTTTTAAAATGCAAACCAAATTGCTTTTCCACATGGGGAGCAGCATGTTAGCTGCTCCCAATGTGGAAAAGCAATGCCGGCTCCCGCAGGAGGCGGGGAACCGGGCTGGGACCGTGGGGGGATTGGGGACACCCCACGGTCTCCAACGAGCGGCCAGGCCCCAGGGGATGGGGTCCCAGGGGCCATAAGTGGCAAGGGAGGGGGGGCCACACGGCCCCCTCCCCAAAGTAAACATTTTTTTTTATCAAAAAGGGCCAGCCCCGGGGGATGGGGTCCCCGGGGCCATAAGTGGCCTGAGGAGGGGGCAACGCAACCCCCCTCCAAAAGAATCAAACAATAATGATAAAGGCAATGCCCCGGGGATGGGGTCCTCGGGGCCCATTAAGCCCTTGGGAGAGAGGGTCACGCGCCCCCCCCTTCCAAATTATAAAAAAAAAAGGGGACAGGCCCTGGGGGATGGGATACCCAAGGCCAAAAAAATAGGAAAAGAAGGGGGGCCAAACAGACTCCCTTCTTAGAAAAAAAAAAAAAGAAGAAAAAAAACGGCATCGCGCTGAAGCCCCGCCCCCTCGCTGCAGCACTATACAAACACGCCCCCTGGCGCGTTTGCAGATGGAGAATGAATTCCCCTTGAATACTGGGGGTTCCGGGGGGCCAACTAGCCCACCAGGAACCTCCGTATGCCCCAGGGGACTGCGTTGCAGAGAGGTGTTCAGAGGCCACGCCCCTTTTTACACCTCTCTGCAGCGCAGATCTGTGGCGCTTAATGGAGGTAGCTGGTGGGCTAGTTGCGCCCCAGGGAGCCTTGAGATTCAAGGGGAGGTAATCCCACAACTTAAAATGCGCAACGGGGTGCGATTGTACAGTGGTGAAGGGAGGGTCCGGGGCCTGAGTTCACATGTGTGCGAACACACCCAGTGGCGCAGTTTAAGTTGGGGAATTAATTCCTTGTCAATCCTGAGGGTCCCTGGGGGACAACTAGCCCGCCAGGTACCTTCAGTAAGCGCCACAGAGATGCGTTGCAGAGTGTTGTAAAACACAGCCCCCTGGCGCATACTGGAGGTACCTGGTAGACTAGTTGGCCCCCAGGGACCCACAGGATTGAGGAGGAATTAATTCTCGAACTTAAAACGTGCCACAGGGCGTATTTGCAGACATGTCCCCTCAGGCCATGCCCCCTTCCTTCACCACTGTGCAAACGCATCCCCGTGGCGCATTTTAACCCCTTCCACGCTCATGACGAGCTGGGCTCGTCATGGCGTAGCCTCCTCGCACGCTGATGACGAGCCCAGCTCGTCACGTAACATGCGCTTTTGAATATCTCAGGCAGGAGCAGAATTCTGCCAGCGCGGATGCGGTTAAGTTGGGGAATTAATTCTCTTATAATACTGAGGGTCCCTGAGGGACAAATAGCTCACAGGTATCTCCAGTATGCTCCAGGGAGCTGCGTTGCAGACAGGTGTTCAGAGGCCAAGACCCTTTTTACACCTCTCTGCAACGCAGCTCTGTGGCGCTTACTGGAGGTACCTAGTGGACTAGGTTGACCTTAGGGACCCTTAGGATTGAAGGGGACTTAATCTCTCAACTTAGAACGGCCACAGGGCGCGTTTACACAGCGGTGAAAGGAATGACGGGGCCTGAGGTGATGTGTGCAAACAGGTCTTGTGGCGCGTTTTAAGTTGGGGGAAAAAATTCCCCTTCAATCTTGAGGGACCATGGGGGACAAGTAGCCCACCAGGTGCTTCCAGGAAACACCACTGCACTGGGTTGCAGAGAGGTGGTGCAGGCCGTGCCCCTTTTTAGGTCTCGCCTGTCGATGCGCATGCGCATCGAGCAAGCGAGAGTATTGCGACTTATCCACTCTTTATCCACACTGCAAGGAATCGTGGCGATTCTTTGCAGTGCCCGTGACTTTTAAGGTCAATGCGCATGCGCATTGAGCTTATGCGCATGCGCATTGACCTTAAAAGCGCGTGCACGTCCGTCTTTGTTTACCCGCTCCGCCCCCTCCCCTTCCCGCCGTGTCGCATTTCTCCTCCCCCTCCCCTCTCTTCCCTCCGTCTTGTTTTCTTATGGAGGACAATCCCGTCCACCATGTTGAGCGGCGCGGGTCAGGGCCATTATCACAACAAGCGGATGCAACCCGGAGGCTTTTTTTTCTTCCATTATTGCTGCAAGCTGCACTGGGCCTTTGGCTAAACATAGCGGTGGTTTGTCAAAGGGTCATCACCCGATGCCCCCAGCCCATCGCTTGTTTCCCTCAGGCCATCATGCCGGTTCTACTACTCCAGAGTATAATCAGGAAACTCGAAGTTATCTGGTGAGTCCGCGTAACACCGCCGCAACGGTCACATCACTCGTCTTTTCAAACACTAAGGCTAACCCTTTCCTTCATCCTCAGGAATAGCCTTGTGCATGCACAACTGCGCCTAGATTCTCATCGGCACACAAAATAACCTGACCTCCCTAAGAGCCGCCAAGAATAACCCTGGCGATCTGCTCTGATTGTCTCCCTCCTCCAAGCCCCCCCCCCCTCCCCCGGTAAGACTCCACGCGGTTTGCGTCCCTCGCGCAGCTCACCATCACTGGGTAGAATCACTGCATCCTATGCTTAAGGCACAATACCGTTAATTGCGGCAACATTGACCGCTGTATATGGTTGCCCGTATGTTTAATCTCACCACCATTAGCTTGCGATTGTGACTTCTGAAACTTAAATCACAGAATTGTTACCTTGCAGGTAGATTGAACGTTGTGTGTATTTGTTTGTTGGTTAACCTCACCACCGTTAACTTCCAATTGTGACCATCATTACAAAAATGCTGCCACCGCCATGGTTCCACCGCCACTGTCACTCAGCTCGCATTATGACTAATTGTTCGTCCGCTCTTGAAACCTGGTTTTACCACCTGGAAATGTATTGTACATAGATGCCTGTACCGGTTCTTTAATATGTGCTTGAAATTCTCCATCTGCATGACAACTCTTTTACCAACCTACACAGCGCCGGCCCTAAGGTTCAACACATCATTAGCCCACCACTTTTAGATTAAATGTACACTCGTGGTTACCACCTTGCGACTTTTCCAACAACCTTCCACCTCACAAATAACGTGTTCATTGCATCATCCCTCTTTCTCCCGTAAACACGGCACAAAGGATTAAATTCACCGCTATTACTCACCTTCCAAACAGACCATAAGCAGTTAGTCCGGTTGACCATCTTGACTGCTGTGCTCTCCTGCTATGGTTCAGACACTAGTAACGCGCCTTCACATCCTCACCCCCTCATCCTCACACACCCTCACTCACCCTCACCCTCACTCACCCTCAACCCCTCACCCTCACTCACCCTCACCCTCACTCACCCTCACCCACACTCACCCTCACTCACCCTCAACCCCTAACCCTCACTCACCCTCACCCACACTCACCCTCACTCACCCTCAATTCCTCACCCTCACTCACCCTCAACCCCTCACCCTCACTCACCCTCAACCCCTCACCCTCACTCACCCTCACCCTCACTTACCCTCAACCCCTCACCCTCAACCCCTCACTCACCCTCACCCTCACTCTCACTCACCCTCACTCACCCTCAACCCCTCAGCATCACCCTCACTCACCCTCACCCTCACTCACCCTCAACCCCTCACCTACCCTCACCCTCAACCCCTCACCCTCACCCTCACTCACCCTCAACACCTCACTCGCCCTCACCCTCACTCACCCTCAACACCTCAACCCCTCACCCTCACTCACCCTCACCCACCCTCACTCACCCTCACTCTCACTCACCCTCAACCCCTCACCCTCACTCACTCTCACTCACCCTCAACCCCTCACCCTCACCCACCCTCAACCCCTCACCCTAACTCACCCTCACCCTCACTCACCCTCACCCTCACTCACCCTCACTCTCACTCACCCTCACTCACCCTCACTCTCACTCACCCTCAACCCCTCACTCACCCTCCCCCACCCTCACTCACCCTCACCCTCACTCTCACTCACCCTCACTCACCCTCACCCTCACTCACCCTCAACCCCTCACCCTCACACAGTGCAATAGGTCTCGGAGCATTTGAGTTAGAGCTTTTAGAATTGTTTATGGCTTTTTTTATTTGTAATTCTTTAGCATTGGCTACAGGAAACAAAAATGCTAAAGATTTACAAAAAAAACCCATAAACAATTCTAAAAGCACTAACTCTAATGCTGCGAGACCTATTGCATTTCCAATGCTTGTTATATCTCTGCTACGCAGCTCTGTGGCGCTTACTGGATGTACCTAGTGGACTAGTTGGACTCTAGGGACCCTCCGGATTGAAGGGGAATTATTTCCCCAACTTAAAACGCGGTAGAGGGCGTTTTTGCACAGTGGTGAAGGGAGGGGATGGTGTAGAAAAGTGGCTCTATATATACTGGACCGAAGTGAAATCAGCCGAACAACAAATTCAGATTTACTCGCCTATTATCAGGAGAGAACCCAGTGCTGCATCTTTTAGCTCAGCACTGACCCTGAAAAAGAATTCTTACTGTACTTACCAGTAACTTGTATTTTCTTCCCTTAAAAATTGCCTGTATGACTTAAACACATTTTTATTTATTTATTTATTTGAAAGTTTTATATAGCGCGAACAAGATCTTTGCAGATATCAGAGCGCTTTACAAGGGCACGGGGGAGATGGAGTAATAGAATGTAATAATAGTTGAGGTAGTTAGGTACAAGGTGCATAGTTACATAGGTAGGTCAAAAAACAGGAGGTAGATAATAGGTGAGGTAGTGTCAGTACAAGGTGCATAGTCAAACAGTTGCGCCAATAATATAAAAGTACAAAAATAAGCATATACTTGTTTAAGCGTGCTACAAGTGTTTTTGGAGATAACATAAAGGTGGGCATAGTTGAGGTAGATGCGTGCAGGATGTATAGTCACACAGGTGCATCAGTAGTACATATGGCTGAGATACCCGCCACCCCCTCTCAACACGATCCCCAAAAGAAGGGAAACCGGAAACAGTTCTTCAAAGTTTTTGGATGTGGGAGGGAGTGACCCTCCCGCGGCCGTATTTATTAAAACAAAAAATTAAACATTAAACGTTTTCATATTATGTACAATTTCATTATCACATTTGCGATGTTTGGCTAATCTTAACATATTCTCTAATACAGAGGTTCTCCTAGCCGAACTAGCATCCTACAGAAACATTCTCTATAAACACTGAAATTGTACATCCTAACGTTTAAGGGCCAACGGCAAGGTCATAACCGGTGTCAAGATCCCTAACCAGACTTACCCCGCCCACTTGGGAAGGGCGACAGCACAGAGGCTTACCTCAAGTGCAACTACTAACAATTTCCCTTGACTTGTCGGGGGCACTTAAGACTCGACGCCATTTAAAGGTCGTTCGAATACTTGTGTGTGGTATCTAGAAGGTATCGTGGACCTCCCCCCACCCCACACAACTTACCGCATCTGCCGTCGCAGATGACCCTGGCCCCGGGAAATTCCTCAGGAGGGGGCTGTAACCCCTCCTACACAGGAAGGGGCCTTGACCGCCTTTCCTTAACTTCCGGCGACCCGCCCTTAGACGGGACCGCCTCCCCATTGAGGGGCCAATGGCCACCTCCCCCGAGCGCTCCCATCCGTGTTGGGTGACGCCCACTCATAGGGATCTACCAATTAGTGCTCACCGATCATGACCTTACCGCCTACCAAAAATAAATACGACAATTCGAACTTATGAAAACATTGGTCGCTACGACCGAAAGAGCATGCTCAAAAAGCAACACTACATCAAGTCCTTTTAATCGTAACAACCTAAATGATATTCACCATACTTTATTATGAAAAACAACAAAACTGATACTTTCACAACCTGTAAACGAAAAAGGAAGAACATACTTAGAAAAATCCACTTTATTGCACAACAACTTGCTGTCCTCAGGGGCTGGTGGGTGGGTCAAAATTGGCTCTTTGTTCTGTCCCGAGCTCACGTGTAGCGAGGAGGTGCAGCTTCGGAGCACAAGAACAAGAGGACGTCTTCTGGCCTTGCGTCTCCTTTTATCCGTCTTCAGGGCGGGCGTAAACCCGCCCCTGCCCGTCCCGAGGGCGTGGCTGGCTGCGTCAGTGTCTAGGCCAGCCCACTCTAGGGCGGGAACAGGCGCGCCCCGGCTACGCCGCTTCGGGCATACCAGCCGAGACGCGCCTCCCGCCCAAAAATGGCTTCCCGGGGGGATCGAGGCACTCCGCCATACGTTCGGGGGGACCGAGTGGTCGCCCCTTTCCATATGGCTGAGATACCCGCCACCCCCTCTCAACACGATCCCCAAAAGAAGGGAAACCGGAAACAGTTCTTCAAAGTTTTTGGATGTGGGAGGGAGTGACCCTCCCGCGGCCGTATTTATTAAAACAAAAAATTAAACATTAAACGTTTTCATATTATGTACAATTTCATTATCACATTTGCGATGTTTGGCTAATCTTAACATATTCTCTAATACAGAGGTTCTCCTAGCCGAACTAGCATCCTACAGAAACATTCTCTATAAACACTGAAATTGTACATCCTAACGTTTAAGGGCCAACGGCAAGGTCATAACCGGTGTCAAGATCCCTAACCAGACTTACCCCGCCCACTTGGGAAGGGCGACAGCACAGAGGCTTACCTCAAGTGCAACTACTAACAATTTCCCTTGACTTGTCGGGGGCACTTAAGACTCGACGCCATTTAAAGGTCGTTCGAATACTTGTGTGTGGTATCTAGAAGGTATCGTGGACCTCCCCCCACCCCACACAACTTACCGCATCTGCCGTCGCAGATGACCCTGGCCCCGGGAAATTCCTCAGGAGGGGGCTGTAACCCCTCCTACACAGGAAGGGGCCTTGACCGCCTTTCCTTAACTTCCGGCGACCCGCCCTTAGACGGGACCGCCTCCCCATTGAGGGGCCAATGGCCACCTCCCCCGAGCGCTCCCATCCGTGTTGGGTGACGCCCACTCATAGGGATCTACCAATTAGTGCTCACCGATCATGACCTTACCGCCACAGGTCCGGATAGTTGACCGGCTATCCGGACCCCCCACCAAACTCCTACCTAAAGGTCATGTTTTAACGATTTTAACCAAGCTAGGAAGTCACCTATGAGTAACTCATTGCCCACCCTCGACAAATGCACACCATCCCCCAAATACATACTGTCATCATTAATACAACTATGCGAGATCGAATGCAATGTCTTGGAACGGAACAACCGACTCACTTTGTTATTCAATTTTTTAACGGAATGATTCAAAGCAGGGATCGAGATAGCCCCCCGCCACACTTTTCGTGGGATCATATGAGACCACGCAATTGTACACCCCGGAACTCTCCTTGCTAACCAACTTACCGTGGAAAGCATAGCCTCCAGGAGAAGTCGTCTACCGGTGGTGACTAGATCATTGCCCCCCAAATGTACTATGACTATGGACGGCGGTGACCTCATCCGCTCTAACAAACCCTCAAAAAATGCCTGAAACTGGTCAATACAGAGACCGCCCCTTCCGTAGAAGGACACTCTGTACCCGTATTCCCCAGGTACGTGAATCATATCACCTGCTTTGAATACGTCTGCGGCCCGTCTCACGTATGAGTGGCCTACAACCCACACCTCCTTTCTCTCAGCCGGTGATGTGTGACCGCTGGCCTGGTGTTGGGTCAACTGCACAGTCCGCCCTGCCGCGTAGGCTTGCGCAACTGAAAACAAACAAAAGACAAGAAGCGTGAGTACATGATTACAGCTTCACAACATGTGCAATCGCACATACCTCTTATAACAATTGGAGGACCAACGCCCCACCCGTTTCACTTGTTCTACATTAAGACCCCTGGCTGTAGCTTCTGTGGCAGCCCCTATACGAAAGGAATGGGTCCCAAATTCACCCGGGTCCAAGCCCGCTGCGGCAATGGCCATTGCAAGCACCCGCTGAAACTGAAACCTCGTCAGCGGGGTGGCGTCTACATGCCTCAACAATGTCCCCCCCCATGATGCCACCCTTCGTGCTAGGTAATCTTCTAAGCACTGAACTGGACACATGGATGACTCGGGGATCCTGCGAATGATCGTGCAGTCCCCCCTCCCATCTTGGTCAGTCTTGGACCTGAGAAAGGAGACAATCATCGCATCACCCCTGATCTGAACCTGCTCCCTGCACAAGCCCCCCGTCACATCCCGTTTGTTCCTTGCAACTAGCTCACTAACTCTCATAGCCCCGTGAAATGCCAGCATAAATGCAGTCCGGAACAAACAGGTCTCGAACGGGGACGAGCATGTGTTAGGGAGTGCGGTCAGCAACTGGGACAACCTGTCTAGACCTATCGGTCGTCTTACGTCTACTCTGCGACCCTCCAGACGTTGCCACCCACGCAGCGCTTTCTGTACCGTAAAAGACGCTGTCGGGTCCAGGATGCCATGGGCCCTGGCAACAAAGGAAATGGCGGCACGATGCCTTTGGGCCGTGGCCACCGATTTCCCAGCCCTACGTAAGGACATCAGGAAAAGTACTACCAACTCCTCCTGCCCCCAAAGTCCCCCTCTCTCTGCCCCCAAAAAGGCTAAATAGGCCTGGAACGCCCCTTCGTATGCCTTCCTTGTCCTGGGTGCTAGACTCTCTCCCACGAGGTGACGAAGTTCGGGGCACCGAGAGACCAGAGAGCTTCGGGGAAGGGTGCCGGCTCCGGGTCCGCTGAAGGAAGGAAACCCGAGAAAGCCTGCATGTGAAAACGAGACAGTGCATCAGCGGCCTGATTCATCACCCCAGGGACATGTTTTGCTCTGAATACCACGTTCAGTTGCATACACAGTAAGACAATTTCTTTGAGCAGCCTCAAAATCAATTTACAACGGGCTGCCTGACTATTGATGCATTCTACCACGGTCATATTGTCGGACCAGAACACAACAGAATGATCTCTGAACCCTTCTGGCCAGGTTCTCAGGGCCACCAGAATGGGAAATAATTCGAGGAAAGCGATGTTACTTGTCAGCCCCTTCTCGTGCCACCATAGGGGCCACTTCTGTGCCGACCATTTTGTGCCGAAGATGGCGCCAAAACCTACGCTTCCTGCTGAATCTGTCCATAGCCCCAGCTCATCGGAGGACATGACTGGCTTGTTCCAGACAACTCGGCCATTGAAGTCCGCCAAGAATGCTAACCAAATCCGCATGTCCTGGCGGACCTCAGTCGATAACCTTGTGCGATGATGACCCTCCTTCAGGCCAACCATCGCTTGGGCAATTGAGCGGGAAAAGGGGCGAGCCATTGGTATCACTCTCAAGGCAAAGTTCAACTTTCCCACTAACTGTTGCAACTGATGCAGTGTAACCTTGGATGCAGTTAAACATACTTGGAGGGCTGCCCTGAATTTCGACACCTTGCTAGCTGGTAAACGGAAGCACCCCTCCCTTGAGTCCAACTCGATCCCCAGGAACTCGAGGCAAGTCGTGGGACCCATAGTTTTACCCGGTGCCAACGGCACGCCGAGATGACCCATTAACACACAGAATTCGTTTAAAGCCTGGGCACATTCGGGACCACCGGCGGGGCCAAGGAACAGAAAGTCGTCAAGGTAATGCATTACATTTCGGAAACCCGCTGTCTCAGTGAACACCCACTGCAGGAAAGTACTGAATTGCTCAAAGTAAGCACAAGAAATAGAGCAACCCATTGGCATACACCTATCCATGTAAAATGACCCCTGGAACCCGAATCCCAAAAGACGCTGATCGTCTGGGTGTACCGGGAGCAACCGGAACGCTGACTCGATATCAGATTTCGCCATCAACGTCCCGTGCCCCAGGCGATTCAAGATGGCTACTGCCTCATCAAAAGATGCGTATCGCACCGAACAAACTTCTGGATCAATTGCGTCGTTCACCGAAAGACCTCGTGGAGCAGACAGATTATGGATCAAACGGAACTCACCCGGGTCCTTCTTGGGGACCACCCCTAACGGAGAACAAACGAAACCTGGTACCGGGGGTTCACTAAACGGGCCGGCGACCCGTCCCCGGCTAACCTCTTTCTGAATTTTCTCTTGCACTACCGATGTATGTTGTAAAACGGAAAGTTGATTTTTGCACGTCCCTACACCCTGAAAGTCCCCTACCGGGATGCGGAAACCATGTGTAAAACCGTTCCGTAGCACCCCGGCAGAAGTACGATCCGGGTATTCGCTGAGCCAGGGAATCATTGCCAAGGTATCAATCGGGGTTGGTAAAGGCGCCCCTCGGCCTAGCTTAGACCTGTTTGGCGCCCCCCTTACCCCCATTCTCACCCGTTCTGGCTCTGCACGATGACTCAGGATGGGACGACCCACACGTACTACACTCATGTTTGAACTTACACGATCCCGGAGGCCTGGTACATTTCCCTTTGTTGAAATTAAAACAGAAACCCTTTTTCCCTGTATTGCCTGCGGGCCTTGACTGGTCGTCGGTGCTCGTACTTGGTCGAAAGGGCGTCCCCACATTTTGGCGGGAGTAATCAACAACATTGCTCCCGACCAATGGCATTCTTAACATTCCTGATTCTTTCATTTTGTCCCAAGTTAACGAATCGTAACAATCCCAAGTCAAACTCTTGTTATGTTCCTTTTCCTTTCTGAACAGATTGTCATAACAAAACCAATGGTTACCTTGATACGTTGTCGAGTAACCCATAATTCGTGATTGGTAAACGGGAAACTCAGGGAGCAACTCGGGCCTACGTTCCCCCAAAATCGATGTGAAAATACCCCATGCATTGCCCCAGTTGCCAATGTTCTCATTAACCTTAAAGGCGGCCATTTTTGCGCGCCAAACACTCGGATGCATCAAGTCCTTCTGACTTTTCACATTCTCCACATCATAATGATCATCAAGCAGGGAAAAAATATTCACGTACTTTCCCGCCCAGATCTTTTCTTTTATAGCTAACGGCACATGTTGTCCCAATCTCTCTCTACGAGAGGGTGCTGACTCGTCCCTCGCAATCGGCAATGGCCGCTTACCTGCACCGGACGCAGCTTCTGCCGCTTGCGGCTTGTCTATCCCCGCCACTCTAGCTGCCTCTTTCTTCTCACGAAGCCCTTTTATCAGCGCCTGTGCCTCGGCAGCCGTGGCGCCATCACCACTATCCCCCAACCACGCTGCTAGCTGTGCTGCCAGCTCGGGGGGCATGTCTTCCTTGGATGTCGGGGAGACGACCCCCGGGATTGGATTCCCCTCTATCGGTACTGGGGTCGGCGCCTCGAGAGGGGCAGAGGGAACCGGGACGTCCCCACCGGCTGGAACCTTTCTCGGCCTCTTAGGTCTCCCTCCAGCCGGCGAAGGGCCCGAACCCTCCTCCCCATCTCGCTCCGCCAACCGTTTCTTTATGTCGGACATATCTTTAAAGAGTGCCCGAACCATCTGGTCAGTCGTCATTCTCTTTTCGCCTTTCCTGGGCATCTTCTTCGACGAAGTATCTGGAAGACAAAGAAAAAGATCAAAACGCTCAAAATTGGCTCTTTGTTCTGTCCCGAGCTCACGTGTAGCGAGGAGGTGCAGCTTCGGAGCACAAGAACAAGAGGACGTCTTCTGGCCTTGCGTCTCCTTTTATCCGTCTTCAGGGCGGGCGTAAACCCGCCCCTGCCCGTCCCGAGGGCGTGGCTGGCTGCGTCAGTGTCTAGGCCAGCCCACTCTAGGGCGGGAACAGGCGCGCCCCGGCTACGCCGCTTCGGGCATACCAGCCGAGACGCGCCTCCCGCCCAAAAATGGCTTCCCGGGGGGATCGAGGCACTCCGCCATACGTTCGGGGGGACCGAGTGGTCGCCCCTTTCCAAAAGTAGGGATGGTTGAGGTGGTGTAGGTACAGTGTGCAAAGTCAGACAGGTGCGTCAACAATACATCCAAATACAAAGAGGGAACATATACAATCAAATAAGTCATAATACAAGTAGTACAAGTAGACCAAGGGGTCAGGCAGGTATTAAGGAGCGGATTCATGAGAGCTACAGGATAATAGATCATGTGTATTTAGCCATGAGGATCGCTTTTACTTCTTTCTTAAAAAGTTTGTTGGAGGAGATGAGCCTGGTTAAAGGAGGGAGTGAGTTCCAGATCCTGGGTGCCATTCCTGAAAAGGAGCGTTTATAGGTTTTTTCCTTCCTGAATCTTCGAGGCTTCAGCAGAAGATTGTTTGTGCTTCTAGTAGTTCTAGAGCCACCCGAGATTGTCAGCTTTTGAGTGAGGTAGGCGGGTGAGTTCATGTGTACAGGCTTGTGAGTCATGCAGGCGATTTTCAGATGTATCCTGGCTTCAAAAGGTAGCCAGTTCAGGGATTTACAGTCAGGGTAAATATGCGAGTGTTTTTTTGAGCCAGTGATGAGTCTCGCTGCAGCGTTAAGGGACGCTCTTAGGGGTGCCGTTGTAGTTAGGGGGAGCCCGCAGAGGGCGGTTCTTCCGTATTCTATGTGCGGGATGACTATAGATTGTACTGCAGTTTGGAAGTCTTTGGCTGGAAGGAAGGGTGTAAGTTTTCTCAAGGTATTGATTTGGAAGTTCGCTCCTTTGGTTGCCTTGCTGATATGCTGCTGCATGTTGAGATTGGCGTCAAGTGTTATGCCTAAGGATTTTGCTGAGTCTACGACGGTAGGTTGTAAATTTAAAGCCGTTAAGTGCTTAAGCCATGTTTGAGCCGTAGAGAATTTTGCGGGAGGTGAGATCAGGAGGAACTCAGTCTTCAGGGCATTGAGTTTGAGGTGATTCTCTGCAAGCCAGGATTGGGTGTTTCTGATCGTGGTGTTCAGAAGCATGATGTCCTTGGGAGATTGTATTTTGAGATAGAGTTGGGTGTCGTCGGCATACATGTGAAAGTGTACATTGGATGTCTGTAGCAAAGTAGTGAGAGGTTCCATAACTAGGTTGAACAGTGTTGGGGAGAGGGAGGATCCTTGGGGGACGCCTAGCGATACAGGTAACAGAGAGGACATCAGGTTGTTGCTTTTGAATCTTTGTGAGCGGTTGTGTAGAAAGGACGTGAACCACTTGAGAACAGTCCCTGATATGCCCATTCTTGTGTTTAGCAGTTCGAGTAAGTTCTCATGTTTAACTGTGTCGAATGCTGAGGAGAGATCCAGAAGGATGAGGAGGCAGGTATCATTTTGGTCTAGGATTTGGAGGGCGTCGTCCACAATGTGTGTCATGGCTGTTTCGGTACTGTGCCCTGCACGGAAGCCTGATTGATGAGCGTTGAGGAGATCAAACTTGTCTATGTGTTTAGTCAGTTGTAGCTGTACGCATTTTTCCAACAGTTTAGCGAGGGTGGGAATATTTGTAATAGGGCGGTAGTTGTTTAGATCAGTGGGGTCTGCTGTTGTTTTTTTTAGTAGCGGTGTGACTTGCCCGACTTTGAGGGCGTCAGGGATGGATCCTTGTTGAAGAGAGCTATTGATAATCTTAGTCCAGAGTGGGAGGAGCAAAGGGGTAAAGTCTTTTACAGCGTTTGCAGGAAGGGGGTCAGTGAGGTTATTGGATGGTTTCAGGGTGCTGAGCAATCTGCCAATTTCTTCTTCGGAGTAGGTGCCAAAGGATGACCATGTAGCGTTGTTCTTTGGTTCAGGCGCTGCTGTGAGTTGGGGGTTGGAGTAAAGGATTGCGTCATTGAGGAGATCGCTTCTTATGTTGTCGGTTTTTTGGTTAAAGAAAGCAGAGAAGTCTTCACAGGAAGGTGTAATGCTCATGGTGCTGATTGTCTGGGGTTGTTCTTTGGATTGTGTTCTGATTAACTCAAACAATTTCCTTGGGCGGTTTTTTGCTTGGGCGAGCTGGAGGCTGAAGAAATCTCTTTTTGAGCGTTTTATTTTCCTGAAGTAGGCGTTTCTCTATTTCTTCAGGCTTTTTAGGTGCAGTGCAGAGGGGGCTGACCTCCAAGTGCGCTCTGCCATTCGCATGGCCCGTATATCTTCATTGAGGCTCCCGTCATACCAGGGGTTGGAGATCTTGGACGAGACTCTTTTCAGTTGCATGGGTGCAGCCTCATTGATTATTGTGGACATAGCATAGCATTCTTTCAACTGTTTACAGGAGCTGCTCCGGTGCTGGATCCAGGATCCAACACGGAGTTAGAAAAAATAACGATAACACTACTTACCTGCTAAGTGAATTTCCTCCCATAGGATAACATTGGTGATTCTATGTGAACAAAACAGAGTGGTGGTGTGGCACACCAAAGGGTTTGAAATGTAATCCAATAGTACTGCGCAATAAGCTTTTTCTTCACTTTTTTGGGCGCCTCAAGAATGTTTCTCTTCCGGCCGGTAAGAGAACGGATTGGAGACAATATCAAGGGGGGCGTAGGAACATCCCACGCTGAATCTTGAGGAGCACCAATGGGCCAAGGCCCATTGGTGCTCCTCAAGATTCAGCGTGGGATGTTCCTACGCCCCCCTTGATATTGATTCTATGTGAAAACATTTCTAAGTGTCAACTTTTAAAATACAATAATATTCCTTAAAAATCACTACTGTAACCAAAACACTTTTACTCAACTGTTTACAGGAGATGTCCCAGGACTGAATCTAGGATCCAGACTGTGGTTAGAGAAGTAATCCATAAAGTAACTAATTGCATTTAACTAGAAATTCACATTGAGCTCAATGTTGCATTGTGTTTGAAATTGTGTTGCCCATTGCAACAACTGAAACTACTGTACTTAAAAGTCTATTGCCTATTTACAAAGTTTTTAAACTAAAGTAATTCATTCTAAGAAAGTATATTTTGTAATGTAATGTATAATGTAATTAAAAAAATAAAATATCTAAAAATAAATAGATTTAAAAATTTTAGTAAATCAGTATCAAAAAAAATATAACCATGTCATTTACAAATCCTTTGATATTCACTGAAAAAACCTTAGGTTTCAGACATGTTCTAGTTAGGAATTAGCATTTAAAAAACCTTAGAAATTCACATGTTTCAGGAGGGTTATAGTTAGCTGGACATTATTTCACTCGTACAAAACTAATGAAATTCCTCTGTTATAGTTAGTTCTACTAACTATAACTCGTGCGCCCGCAATCCACTGCTGATGATGTCACATATTACATCATTCATGACATGGTCAGTGACCTCACTGATGACATCACTTATGACATCTGTAATGCCTCTGACTTAACTACAACTGGATCAGCTGATCTCCCACCTATGGGAGTGCCCAAGGAGTTTCAAAAGAGGGAGAAGGCGTCACCTGGCGGTTACCAGCATCTGAAGAAGGCATAATCGCCGAAATGCATTATGCTGTATACTGCAGTGAATAAAGGGCTCCTGAAACTTACCCCGCTGTGTCCTAGGACTACTTCATATGCAAGTGGTCGAGTGGTGATATTCTCTGCTTCTGCCAGGAACGCGGTGCTAGGACCCTTCTTCCAAGAGTCCAGGGACATTACTGGCAAAGAAACTGTTGTGGAATCGAGGTATCGATAGTTCCCTGTGACCGCCCCAGGAACGAGCGAGCTCAGTGGCCGCTGTCAGTGGCAGACCACGACTGCACGGGGATGCGGGTTCAATCCCTCCCGCTTCACGGCCCGACTTGTTCCATTGCTGGAGACTGAGGCGTTGGGGATCGGAGGGAGCCCTGGACACATGATACACGGGCTCGCCTGCCGCAACACAGTCCATCTTTTGCAAGGCAAAACACAGCGCTCATGTGAGCATGATCCGGCTGCCACACTGACTACATCTGGTGCATGCTGGGAGAGGTAGTTGGACATTGTAATGCCTCTGCCCGAACTACAACTGGATCAGGTGATCTCCCACCTATGGGAGTGCCCAAGGAGTTTCAAAAGAGGGAAAAGGCGTCACCTGGCGGTTACCAGCATCTGAAGAAGGCATAATCGCCGAAAGGCATTATGCTGTATACTGCAGTGAATAAAGGGCTCCTGAAACTTACCCTGCTGTGTCCTAGGATTACTTCATATGCAAGTGGTCGAGTGGTGATACATATATATTTTATAAATTATTTCTTAATTTACAAAAAACACAGACTCTCGTAGAGAACACGTTGCGCTACAGAGAATTCACTCCTTGATAAAAAAGATTTGTGTATATTTAATTTGTTGGTCCAGCACAGGGGTATTTCCCATCGGAGAGGTCTTCTGGATGATGCATGGTTTTAAAGGGGGCATTCATTCCACTCTTGTCGTGTTCTCTGCTCTGGTATTGTAATAATGCTGGTCATCAAAGGGACCTCTAGTGAGGCGGGACAAATGTGAATATCCATGTAGCTTCTAATGCACATTTCTTTCTGCTTGTCCCTTGCAGATGTTTGTGATTGTCGGTCTTCTTGGCGGAATGTTCTGCTCTCTACAAACCTTCGTTCCCCTGCGGCTTGGACACACTTCTCAGGAGGTAAACCCTTTACTTCAGTCCCCCATCTTCCCCCATCTCCCTCTGAAGAACTTATTCTCTCCATTTTCTTTCTTGTGTCTTTATTCTCCCAGTCATCCTCAACTGTGGACATTTTCTTTCTCCTCAAGTCATTTTGTTGTAGCCTGGTTGATACATTTTGATGCCCAGTTTTAAGCCTTCTGCTTTGCTATTATGAGGAAGCAAATATTTTATCTTTTTGAAATGTTTCATTTCAGTGCTCTGGATTATTGACTTGACTTGTATTTATTTTACTCTTTGGAGTTTTTTGCTCCGTTGCGCTTCCTTGTTTCACCCCTCTTGCCTTCTTACTTGGATTTCAAATTTTTCTTCTGCACCTAAAAGTATGTTTTGATTGCTTGATACTTTATTTGGCCTTTGGTTACTCTTTTTATTTAGTTTTTTACAATTATCGGTTCATTTTCTAGTACCTTTGGTTTTTATTTTGGCTCCTTGAATTCTTGTTCGGTTACTTTAATTTTCTGGGTTGGTTTGTTTAATTTCAGTCACTTTTGTGGTTATATTTCTTACTGATTCCATGTTTTTTTTTTTTTTCTTTACCCCGCTCTGCTAATCATTCCACCCCTCCCCCCACCCCACACCCCACCTGGTCTATTCTACATCAAGTCTACAAACGCTGCATTTAGCAGACTAGTATTAAGCCCTAAGCTCCCTACACTGGCTCCAAATCCCTGAGAGAATCAATTTCAAGTCCCTCTGCATCACACACAAAATCCTTCAGGACAAGGGCCCCCCAATCTTGAGATCGCTGATCAAACCATACAAAGCCAACAGGACACTTAGATCCGACCACCTCCTCCTGGCAAACGTCCCCAGACTCAGGAAGGCCCGGGCAGGCGGTCGCCTGTTTTCATACAACGCCTCCAAGCTCTGGAATTCCCTGCCACTTAACATCCGCAGGGAAACCAACCTACTAACATTCCGCAAACTCCTGACAACATGGCTGTTCTCTTAGGTCTCCTCTGTTCCCTAGCCAATTCCTCAAGTCCAGCGCTGGGACGCCCCCGGGTAGCTTCGCGCTTTACAAATCCAATTCAAATTCCAATTTGGTAGTTGAGGGATGCAAACCTGTGTCTTTAATGGGCCCATCGGTGCCTTCTTAGAAGAGTTTCTGCTATCATGTGCCTGATTCTGTAAGTTCGTGTTTTCGATAAAATATGTTCATGTTCCTCTGGATCAAAAAACTTGACGCCCTTCATCCCACTGTATTTAACAATCAGATTGATTTAAAAATGCTGTTTGTAGAACCACAGTGGAGAGTAGGTAGACAAAGAGCTGAGGAGAAATGGAACCATTGATAGTGGGAGCTTCCTGGTCAGGAAAGACAGAGGAAGGGAGTGAGCACAGCAAGGTGTTTGGGGGGGGGGCTTGTCCACCCCAGGGGGACCTTCATTTTGTAGGACACTGATTATATGATGCAGAATGACATTTCTTCACCTCATAAGGTTTAGAATACTATGCGTAACAAAAATGAGCACATATTCTGGTACAATATACTTGCTTTTTTGTTTTACAGTTATCGTTTAGGATTGATTAAAATGCTAATACCTGTCACTTATGGAGAATTAAGTTGAGCATGGCAAGCATTGAGCTATACGATCAAAGTTATTGGTATAGCTTGAAGTTGTTGGTGCTCAAAATAAATGAGGTATTTACAAGAATTTGATAAATGAAATCAAATAAACTAGTTGGAGGAAACTAAAAGTTTGTGATTAGTATATCACAGTAAATGAAAAGATATCAGTGGCCTGAAAAGTTTGCAACATGGACCTCAAGTAAGGTAATACATGTTTGTGTGTTTGAGGCATGTGTGCTGTAGATACACTTGCTTTGCATACTCCTGCCCTCTAGTGTTGGCGTAAGGCTGTGGTGGAACATTGGCATCACCAGATAATTTAGTAAATTCAGAGGGTTCATTTTGTGATTCATCAGCAGCGGCATTGATGCGACGTACTCCTGTCATGATGTGGACTCTTTAATGCTCTGTGTCCCTCTTTCTCTTTTCCTTCTATGTGCTGGAGGATGCAAAGACACTGGTAGACACGAAGCCCCTGCTGGACCCTCAGCCTCCGGCTTATGGAGAGAAATCTCTGACCTTGGACTAGACTAGAGGTGCTTTGCCAAGTCCTCGATGGCGCCACCATCGACTCTTCGGGAGCTACTCACGGTTGTGATTCATGCAGTTGTATTTGTAAATTTAAGGCCACCAGCTTCAGAGGGTTTCTCCAGCACCAGTATCTAGACGTATGGGTTTCTCTTCACTGCTACCTGCAGCACTACTAGAATATCACCAAATGTATTGGCTCTAGGCCAAAAGTAGCAAAAGTTTGTATTTTTCTTCAAATCAGTAAACAATCCTTTCTTTTCTCCCCTGTCTTATTCTGGATGTTTGTTCAAAACACCGTGAGTTCAATGTCATGTCATTCATGGTTATGAGGGCGGGATCATATAAGCGGAATGTTCTCTGTCTCCCTTTACTTTGAGGTAAAGATACCTCCATGCATGTCTATCCTTTGTTACTCGCTGTACAATTGCACGCGGAACAGAACATACTCGTACTCTCATATTCATGCTTTCAGATGACTACAGTCCTACAGAAGTGGAGATTGGCGGGCGCCTGTAAGCCCTCTCTTCAGGTCTGCTGTGGGGCAGATGATAACCCTTCAGAGGTACTCTTCTGCGAGAATGCACACATCTGTACACTCCTTTCTTCGGTGACATGTGTAAATTGTCTATCAGTAACAGTATCGCAGAAGGATTGCCCATTGCACCCTGAGAAAAAGATTGTCTACCCATCGGTTGCATCACTCAATCCTTGTTCACCAATCGCTGCAGAATCCTTGCCCATCAGTCACTGCACAA
This sequence comes from Lissotriton vulgaris, assembly GCF_964263255.1. Lineage (NCBI taxonomy): Eukaryota > Metazoa > Chordata > Amphibia > Caudata > Salamandridae > Lissotriton > Lissotriton vulgaris. Next base: position 238,990 of record NW_028255437.1, on the reverse strand, counting down.
CAGAATGCCTATCCATCATGTGTCACAGAATCTGTGTCCATCAGTCTGTCTCTGCACAATAGAATGTATACCCACTAGTAGCATCACATAATCCTTGCCCATCAGTCACTGCACGTCAGTTCCTACCCATCAGTTGTCAGAGAATACTTGTCCATCAGTCACTGCACAACAGAATGCCTACCCATCATGTGTCACAGAATCCGTGCCCATCAGTTGGTCACCGCACAATAGAATGTATACCCACTAGTACCATCACATAATCCTTGTCCATCAGGCACTTCACGTCAGTTACTACTCATCAGTCGTCAGAGAATCCTTGTCCATCAGTCACTTCACGTCAGTTCCTACCCATCAGTCATCCGAGAATCCTTGTCCATCAGTCACCACACAACAGAATGCCTACTCACCATCTGTCACAGAATCCATTTCCATCAGTCGGTGACCGCACAATAGAATGTATACCCACTAGTACCATGACTTAATCCTTGCTCATCAGTCACTTCACATCAGTTCCTACCCATCAGTCGTCAGAGAATCCTTGTCCATCAGTCACCGCACAACAGAATGCCTACCCATCATGTGTCGCAGAATCTGTGTCCGTCAGTCACTGCACAACAGAATGCCTCCCCCCATGTGGCACAGAATCCGTGTCCATCAGTCACTGCACAACAGAATGCCTACCCATAATGTGTCAGAAAATCCACGTCCATCAGTCGGTGACCGCACAATAGAATGTGTACCCACTAGTACCATCACATAATCCTTGTCCATCAGTCGCTTCACGTCAGTTCCTACCCATCAGTCATCAGAGAATCCGTGTCCCTCAGTCCCTGCACGTCAGTTCCTACCCATCATGTGTCACAGAATCCGTGTCCATCAGTCACTGCACAACAGAATGCCTGCCCATCATGTGTCACAGAATCCGTGTCCATCACTCACTGCACAACAGAATGCCTACCCATCATGTGTCGCAGAATCTGTGTCCGTCAGTCACTGCACAACAGAATGCCTGCCCATCATGTGTCACAGAATCCGTGTCCATCAGTCACTGCACAACAGAATGCCTACCCATCATATGTCACAGAATCCGTGTCCATCAGTCAGTCACCGCACAATAGAATGTATACCCACTAGTACCATCACATAATCCTTGTCCATCAGTCACTTCACGTCAGTTCCTACCCATCAGTCGTCAGAGAATCCTTGTCCATCAGTCAATGATCAACAGAATGCCTACGCATCATGTGTCGCAGAATCCGTGTCCATCAGTCACTGCACAACAGAATGCCTACCCATAATGTGTCAGAAAATCCACGTCCATCAGTCGATGACCGCACAATAGAATGTGTACCCACTAGTACCATCACATAATCCTTGTCCATCAGTCGCTTCACGTCAGTTCCTACCCATCAGTCGTCAGAGAATCCGTGTCCCTCAGTCCCTGCACGTCAGTTCCTACCCATCATGTGTCACAGAATCCGTGTCCATCAGTCACTGCACAACAGAATGCCTGCCCATCATGTGTCACAGAATCCGTGTCCATCACTCACTGCACAACAGAATGCCTACCCATCATGTGTCGCAGAATCTGTGTCCGTCAGTCACTGCACAACAGAATGCCTGCCCATCATGTGTCACAGAATCCGTGTCCATCAGTCACTGCACAACAGAATGCCTACCCATCATATGTCACAGAATCCGTGTCCATCAGTCAGTCACCGCACAATAGAATGTATACCCACTAGTACCATCACATAATCCTTGTCCATCAGTCACTTCAGGTCAGTTCCTACCCATCAGTCGTCAGAGAATCCTTGTCCATCAGTCAATGATCAACAGAATGCCTACGCATCATGTGTCGCAGAATCCGTGTCCATCAGTCACTGCAGATCAGTTACTGCCGGATCCCAGCCTACCTACCAAGTGTCATTGGTGGTTCTACCCTTCTGGAGCTACAAGTGATGTTTTGCTTCCATTGCTCGACCCACGACGGTGCATTACAGCACACAGAAGGTGATGGACATGTTGTGGACGTGCATGATGTGATCTCTGGGACGTATGCCATGTTAGGGGGTTTTTAGGGCTAGAATGTTTGACTATCACTGGGACTTTGTACTACACACCCAGGGCTGCTGTGACATCAGCTCAGCCCCAGCGCTTGAGGTTCCTCCACTCCAGTGCCCTCCTGCCCATCTGGGATGGGTTCCTGGACACACTTTGCCCAGTGCACTGTCTTGCCTTGCCAGGTTGCCCATGGGCATGCAAAAAGAAAAACAATGGTTCCTTCGGGGTCTTTTCGGGGTCTTTTATTTACAACGTTTTTAAATAAATGATCCGAATCCAACAGACATGCATACTTTGTCAGGTTCTAATAAAGTTATTTTCTTCACAAATATAAAGGGCACACCAAGGACACGAGCAAATAATACATATTCATTCACACGCATGTTGGTTTGTAAAAAATAAATTCATTGAGAAATGGACAGTGGATGCTGAATGAGTGAAGAAAGCAACTGTGTAGTGCTAAATTGATCTGGAAATACAAAGTGGGGAACGCGCATGACACATAGGAAGCAAAAACTGGAACACGCTTGACACATAGGAAGCAAAAACTGGAACACGCATGACACATAGGAAGAAAAAACTGGAATGCGCATGACGCATAGGAAGCAAAAACTGGAACGAGCATGACACATAGGAAGCAAAAACTGGAACACACATGAGACAGGAAGCAAAAACTGGAACGAGCATGACACATAGGAAGAAAAAACTGGAACACACATGACATATATGAAACAAAAACTGAAACGAGCATGACACATAGGAAGCAAAAACTGGAACACACATGACCCATAGGAAGCAAAAACTGGAACACGCATGACACATAGGAAGCAAAAACTGGAACGAGCATGACACATAGGAAGCAAAAACTGGAACACACATGACATATATGAAGCAAAAACTGAAACGAGCATGACACATAGGAAGCAAAAACTGGAACACGCATGACACAAAGGAAGCAAAAACGAACGAGCATGACACATAGGAAGCAAAAACTGGAACACACATGACACACAAGAAGCAAAAACTGGAACACACATGACACACAAGAAGCAAAAACTGGAACGAGCATGACACATAGGAAGCAAAAACTGAAACGAGCATGACACATAGGAAGCAAATACTGGAACTCACATGACACACAAGAAGCAAAAACTGGAACGAGCATCACACATAGGAAGCAGAAAATGGAACAAGCATGACACATAGGAAGCAAATACTGGAACACACATGACACACAAGAAGCAAAAACTGAAACGAGCATGACACATAGGAAGCAAATACTGGAACACACATGACACACAAGAAGCAAAAACTGGAACGAGCATCACACATAGGAAGCAGAAACTGGAACAAGCATGACACACAAGAAGCAAAAACTGGAATGAGCATGACACATAGGAAGCAAAAACTGAAACGAGCATGACACATAGGAAGCAAATACTGGAACACACATGACACACAAGAAGCAAAAACTGGAACGAGCATGACACATAGGAAGCAAAAACTGGAACAAGCATGACACATAGGAAGCAAATACTGGAACACACATGACACACAAGAAGCAAAAACTGGAACAAGCATGACACATAGGAAGCAAATACTGGAACACACATGACACACAAGAAGCAAAAACTGGAACGAGCATCACACATAGGAAGCAGAAACTGGAACAAGCATGACACATAGGAAGCAAATACTGGAACACACATGACAAACAAGAAGCAAAAACTGAAACGAGCATGACACATAGGAAGCAAATACTGGAACACACATGACACACAAGAAGCAAAAACTGGAACGAGCATGACACATAGGAAGCAAAAACTGGAACAAGCATGACACACAAGAAGCAAAAACTGGAACACCATGATAAATAGGAAGCAAAAACTAAACTGTGTCTGTAAAAGGTCTGAGAACACAGCAGGCTGTATTAAATAAGAAAAAAAACTACCTGGGGCTCCCCTATAGGCTGTGCAGTGCCATTACAACAATTTAATGACACTGTTTAATTAATTTAGGTTTTAAATCAATTAAGATATTGTTTGGGAATACATTTTTTTTGTCCAATTTAGAAATTTTGGGTAAAAGTGCTTTTGTGTGTTTTGCAGCGCTCCCTACTTTTAAGGTGACTATTCTTACAGTATATCATTTCTGATGTGAACCGGTCTGGTGGGCGTGTGCTTTGCACAGCGTGACTGACCGGCAGCATGTTGAGGCACAGTATCGACTGGGCAGTCCTCCTATGGCACCCTGGTCATTCTGCAGGACAGGGACCGAAGGGCGGGTATTCTGCGACACTATAAACAATAGACATTCTGCAGGAATCCTGTGGGACAGCAAGTGGCAGGGGGCACTGTGCAGCTCATAATGGCCAATGGGCATCATCACTGTCCATGTAAAGATTTCTGATGAACCCTAGGCCTGCCCTATCCTCAACAGAGCCATCGAGCCAAATGCCCAAGTCTTATGACCCCATTACTTTTACCCTACAACCCACAGAGAAGAGGAACCCAAAGCGTGAGTCGAAAGCGAGAGGAAACTGATACCTTTGAGGAGAGGGGCACTCGACCCTGATATCTTGTTTAAGAGGCGGGAGACAAACCTGTCCATCATGGGTCCTTCGTTGGGATTGGTCCAGTGCACTTAGGGGATGTTTCCAATTCTGTGGAGGGCAGAGCTACCTAGAAGGGTGATGAAAGTATGTTGATGCATCCCGGAGGGCTTTCTTTCCATTCCACTTCCTCGAAGACTGGAACTTACCCCATGGCATTATTGGATAAACAGGCCAGATGTGGGATCCTGGGGTCCTGACTTGTTTATTGTTCATGTAATGAACTGAATGTGAAGATATGCATCAAGCCCTGCTTCTTTTGACACCGAGATCGCCCCGGGTATCACACCTGCATATGTTGGAGAGACGGGTGCATGAAAGTACAGAATTGGAGGTCTGACGATAAAGTGCATTAGAAGTGATGTCGAATCCAAGGGTAGAGCTGCAAGACTTTTCGAGAAGGAACTTAAAATGATAGACCAGCGACCTGGGTGAGAAACAGACTGAAGAAATCAGGAGCAGGCTGTGGCAGCAGTGAAGGAAACCAAGCTGGCAGCCATCTTTAAATGGTGAGAGAGGGGTGGCCGAGAGAGGGGTGGCCATTGAAGCACCAGCTACCTTTACTGTTCACAGGGAAAGAGATGCCAGCAGGAGTCAAAATGACTGACAGTGTTCTAGTTACTCGCTTTGTCTCCTCCCTCTAACTGTTCCTGAACCTTTTCCTCTTCACTCTGCATCTCGCTGATACTCTGAAAGCATCCAAAGATTTTAAAGAGAAAACCCCTCATCAGAGCCTTACATGTTTCACACCTGTGCCAGTCCACCTCAGTGTCCTGATTAAGACACTGGTCCACATACCTGTAGATTCCACATCTTTTTTTTCAACAAAGAGCCCTGAGTTGTGGGATGTTTGCGGCCGCCAGCCCTTAAAGGCACAACCCTATGGTATCCCAGGTGCATTGTGCTCAGGTCTTTATTAGGATTTGTATGTGATATGTAAGTTGACATGTCGATATTATATCTGTATGCTAACCGTGGACATGGAAATAAGAACTTGAGAATGCTACCTAATAAGATCAGCATACGGTTGCATGGCTTGTTATGAAAATGCAATAAAATTCAGTTTACAAAAAAACCCAAAGTACCCTGAAGGATAGAGCTCATTCACAGTGAACACCTGGCTGCCATGGTGCTCGCGTGCCACCAGGACCTCTTCTCATCACTACTCCATTCTGCAGTTTAAAGACAATTAAGACTTTTTCAATTACTTTCCCATTCACTTTTGCACACTCTAAACAGATGTGCTTCCCTTTTACACATACAGCACTTCACGTGGACCGCAGGGCGACCAGTGGACGTAGCTCAGTGCTTCACATTGCCACGCCTGTAAGATCATGTTTGTTTTGTCTTCGCTTTGGTCAACATTCACTTTACAGCTACCCCCCTCCTCTTTTTTGCTTGCCTCAGGATCTGTCCCAGCATTCTCCCATCTCTCTTGCATCCTGATTTTACCATCTTTGGGACTCGACTCTTTCAAACAGTATGAGGTTCTTCAGGTCTCTCCGGCATTATTTAAAATTCTTTTTCAAGAGTCGTTTCTTCACAATCATGTCATGTCAGAAACCTTTATTCGATTCCAAATGAATCATAAAAGTTCACAAGGAAGACAAACAATCATAAAATAAGACAATATTGCCAAAAAAGCATAAATGATATCTTACGCAGACAATATAACACCTAATTACATACTTTACATTGCATATCGTTTCCTTATTATAAAAACAATCTTTATAAACCTAAGCACAGAGCTACAAATGGAAACATTTGCTAGGGAATGTAAATAATTAAAACCCTCTCTATGGGCACAGAAACAATTTTCCTTTAAAATTGGTTTAAGAAAACGCACCCTGGGATCTTTATATAATGTGCAAAATAACATAAGGTGCATAGTATTTTGTTGGGCTGTGCTGTTACAAGGACAAGTGGTCAAGTCAAGTCAAGACAAGTCAAAAGGATTTATATAGCGCACTACATACCCAGAGGGTCTCAAGGCGCTGGAGGAAGGGTGGGGGGATTACTTGTCAAATATCCACGTTTTAAGTTGCTTTCTGAATGCTAGGTGGTTCTGGGTAAGGCGAAGGTAAGTGGGGAGTGAGTTCCATGTTTTAGCAGCCAGGTATGAGAAGGATCTACCTCCCATGGTGGTTTTATTGATGTGAGGCACGGTAGCAAGGGCTTGGCTGGAGGAGCGTAGCTGGCGGGGGGGGTGTAGAAGGAAAGTCGAGCCTCTCACACCACCCCACCTGTTTTGAAAAATCCACAAGAAAGTGCAGTGTGCCTAAACGGAATCTAGTCATTAAAAAACGTGCATTTCCCTGTAAGCTAAAAGACAAATAAAATTGTTGCTGTTTTAAAAAAGGGGGGACCGGTCTGTCTGTGGGCCTAGAAGATATACTCAGCTCAGATCCAAAAGCTTCTTTTATGGACATTTTCATGTTTGGCGGTATACACTCAACTTTTCATAAAAATCTTCTAACCCTATTTTATAAAAAGTTTGTTAAACGTAGCGTAACCAGGGTACCGCCATTGCATTGTCTAGATTTGTGCAATCTTTTAAGACAAGTCGGGAGAAGTTAAGTTCCTCTGAAGAGCAGATTTTCCCCCATAAAAACAGGGGTGCCATGTGTATTCTCTCTGTAATATAATCCATGCCCACCTCCGAGTGACAAAATGAGGCAGGCGAACTAGACGGGATAAATAAGAGTCTCTTCAAAAATGTGTTCTCAATTATTTGGATCTGTGTACTCTTTTGGTATCCCCACACTCCTGCACCATAAGTTGCGCCTGACAGGCATTTTGATTTGTATAGGGTTAGCAGCTCTGCAACAGGCTTATGACCAAGTTTGGCTGCAAATCGAAACAGACCCTCAATAACTCTTGAAGCTTGTTGCACCCGAGGTACTAAAAGTTGGTCCCAATTTAGGTTAGAATTAAAAACATTCCCCTAGATAACTAAAGTGATTTACCTTCTCAATAGCTATCCCATTCACTGTGTATTTTCGTGTTTTCGTTAATATGGGCCAGCATGCCATGACAAAGGATTTCTTATAATTCACCTTCAAATCTAATGACATCATATATTTGGTGAAAGCATCCAAACATCCCCGAAGGCTGTTGGCAGTCAAGGACATCAGGACCGTATCGTCAGCATACGACAATAAAGGTACTTGGGCACCTGCTATTTTTGGGAAGTCCAAATGTTTGTTTACAAAAACTGCTCCAGTTTATTTGCATGAACCAAAAATAAAAACGGGGCTAGGATGCAGCCTGGCCGGACCCCCTCTGTCGACACGATGGGCTTTGTCTTCTCTCCCCCTAAACCATACCGGATGACTACAGAAGTGGAAGCATGTAGCCTGCGGAGGAGAGTGACAAGTGGTTCCTCGAAGCCCATATCTTCCATCAGCACCCACAACTTGCTCCTGCATACCGTGTCAAAGGCACTGGAGAAGTCCATGAAAGCCAGGTGGATCAGCGGGATCTATGTCGTTACAACGCGTTATTTTACAACGCAGACCGTTACAACGCAGTTTTTACAACGCAGGTACCATTACAATGCATGCCATTTATTTTATTTATTTATTTTATTTATTTTGAAAGTTTTATATAGCGCGAACAGGATCTTTGCAGATATCAGAGCGCTTTACACGGCTGGGAATGCCAGCAAGAAAGTGGGGTTACACATAAGTGGTACAGCAAACAATAGTGCAAGTATAACAGTTAAATGTGTGCATAGATAGTCAGTGGCATCAATCATACAATGCCAGCAAGAAAGTGGGGTTACACATAAGTGCCATTACAACGCATGTCATTACATAGCAGATACTATTAAAACGCATGCCATTACATCGTAAGTATTGGTAAGTATATCTTTTTTTTTAAATGTAATAAAGTTAATGTAATTAATTTTAATTAATAAATATAATTTAAAAATAGTTAAAATAGTAATTAATTTAATTATAGTAATTTAATTAATATTAAAATTGTAATTAATTTAATATATTTAATATAATATAATTAATGAAATATAATACATTTAAAAATAGTAAATAATATAATGTAATATATTACAATAAATATAATTTAAATAAAATTAAAATAATACTTAATATAATTTAATTTAATATAATAAAAGAAATTTAATTAATTTAAAAATAGTAAAAAATAATAATAACATATAATAAATTAAATAAATAAAAAAAGGAATTAATTTAATTTAAGTAATGTAATTCAATTAATTTTTTGATTGTAAAAATTGTAATTAATTTAATTAAATTTAATTAAATTAATTTAATTAATTTAATTTATTTAAAGTCGTAATACCCCTGTACCCCAAAAACCAAACCCAGCCCTAAAACCTAAAAATACCCCTGTACCCCAAAAACCAAACACAGCCCTAAAACCTAAAAATACCCCTGTACCCCAAAAACCAAACCCAGCCCTAAAACCTAAAAATACCCCTGTACCCCAAAAACCAAACCCAGCCCTAAAACCTAAAAATACCCCTGTACCCCAAAAACCAAACCCAGCCCTAAAACCTAAAAATACCCCTGTACCCCAAAAACCAAACCCAGCCCTAAAACCTAAAAATACCCCTGTACCCCAAAAACCAAACCCAGCCCTAAAACCTAAAAATACCCCTGTACCCCAAAAACCAAACCCAGCCCTTAAACCTAAAAATACCCCTGAACCCCAAAAACCAAACCCAGCCCTAAAACCTAAAAATACCCCAAAATTACTTAAATTAATATATTAATATTTTATTTTATTTTTAATATTAATTAAATTAAAAAAATAATGTAAAATAAAATTAAATAAAAATAATATACTTACCTATACTTACGATGTAATGGCATGCGTTGTAATAGTATCTGCTATGTAATGACATGCGTTGTAATGGAATGCATTGTAATGGTATTTGCGTTGTAAAAGTTGCGATGTAATGGTAGTGCGTTGTAAAAGTTGCGTTGTAACGGTGCAATACCGGATCAATGCTCCCCTGGCCTTCATGTACTTGCCCATGATCATCGACAAGTTGAGGCACTGTTCGACAGTTCCCATTCCATTTCAAAACCCATATTGGGTATGTGATATTAGTTCAGCATTATCGGCCTAAACTCTAAGTGTGCCAGAATCACCCTCCCCATCACCTTACATGTGGCATCCATAAGGGAAATCGGCCTATAACAGGTCGGATTGTTTCTATTTCCCTTTTAAAATATTGGCACCACCACTGCTTTCTTCCCTGATTGTGGGATCTGGCCAGTTATAACGGCTCTAAAGACATTTAATAGAACAGGGCCCCAAAGTGCTGGATATCTTTTAAAGAGGTCCAAAAGTACCCCGTCGGGGCCTGGGGCTTTAGAGGAAATGCCCATTCTAAGAGCCTCCTCCACTTTGCCTAAAGTTAGGGATGCACCTAGTTGCCGGGTGGATTCAGGGTTAAAAAATATATCTGGCTGGCTGACCTGTGGGCTAATATCATTTGGGTTAAAAATCTTCGTAAAATGGGAGTCCCAAGCTAAACCCATTATATTTAATTCCACGTTCCTGCTTACATCCGTGAAGAGTGGACGATTGATCACCCCCCAAAAGGACCTGGAGTCTCTTAGAATTCCTGCCTTCTCTAAATCTTCCCAGGCCAGTCGTCTCAATTCTTCTTTTCTACACTCTATTGTGTTTTTATAAGAGCGTCTAACTTCCTTAATCAAGGCCCTATCCCGTGGTACTACGCTTAATGCTGTTTTTAAAGCTCTATTTGCCGCTGAGCACTAAGAATCAAACCATTCATGTTCGGGGCGATTCATTTTTTTTTACTGGTCTCATTAGATTTTTTTGCCACATCTTCACATATAATTTCAAAACTCCCTATAATGGATTCCGGGGGGGCTAAATAAGTTAAACAGATCATCACATCAGGTAAGTTAGACTTAATTAAATTCTCTTCAAATTTTACATGATCCAAAGTATCCCATTTCAACCGTACCCCTTGATTACAGTTATATTTTATAGGACAGTCCACAGCCTTCCCCTTCGAGGCCTTAATTTTTAGAGCGGCTGTTAGAGGATTGTGGTCACTGGCAGCATTCGGTTCAACCAGGAAATCCTCTAGAAGATCAGAATATCTCCTGGTAACCCACATAAAATCAATCGTACTAGTTATGCCTCGAAAGACAGTCGGAAAATATATCTCCCAGCTGTCCACGAAATTGTTCGCCAGGGATAAGTCGTTAACAAGGATGATTGAGTTTAATGCCTCCCGCTGAGGAGTATGTTTAAAATGGGCAAGGATGAATCGTCAGGATCAAGCAACCCCCACACTTTTTTACTGCTTTGCTTACATAGAGTGCAGTTGAAATCTCAAACACAGATAATACATAAGGGGGAGAATTTTAGTGCTATTTTGTCAATTTCTTCTTGTAGTTGATTTATGACCCCCGTGCTTAGCTCATCGAAAATGTTATAGTACCAATTGATTAATAATAAGCTTACATCTAACAAATTAAAACACATGATCAGTTGGTACCAAGGTGAATCAATTACCTTTTCGATTACGAGCGCCTCGTACTCCACTGAGATCAAGGTTACCTTGCCCTCCCTGAAGGTTTCGCCAAAACATTTAGAGACAAATATCCATCTATGTCAACATCCCATTGTTCTGACATGGTTTTTGGCTCTATTTCGGAGTGATGATGACTTTAAGCTTGCTAACATCTATAATCTGTATTCTTACCTTGTGTTGGCCCTTTTAAGCCCTTTCTTCCAGACCTAGAAGCATAAACTAGAGGATAGCTGCTTTATATGATGATAGATCCCTTATTCTTGACTCTAATCCATCTATTGCCTATTGGCTTTGACATAAATATGTGTCCTTTCATCATCCTGCCTATAGTAGAGGGTGGATCCTGTAGTCCTGACTTTATATTACATATTGGTATGGTTTGTGTAGGTACTCTGATAGAGCTAAGTGTTATAACATCCTTCTCAGGCCTACAAGGCCCAGAACTAGAGAGATTCCATTTTGCTTTCTGTCCCTGCAGAACTGAGATGCTTGCAGGGTAAAGGTAATGTTTTAGTTTTGAGCTGTTGTCCGCTAGGCGAAAACCAGCCAGGACTGGTTCTTATCGGAAGAATGTGTTTGTCTCTTGGGCCCAGACGTAACATGCAGATGCGCACTGCGGTTGCGCGGAGAGCTCTGGAGCTAGCACAGGAATTCGATGGGAGGCAGCCCTCTGTTGGAAATTTCCATGAGGGGAGAGGATTCCACATTCGCGAAGTGCAGGAGAGGAGGAGGGTCAGTTTGGTTCTTGAAGAGAGAGGAGTAGGATGGTTGCTGGAGCTGAAGAGTACAGCTTAGTTCAATTGGTTTTCTGGAATGGAGAGAGAAGGCAGATAATTGCTAAAGCTGGAGAGAGCAGTCAGATGAACGAAGTTGGAACTATCAGCTGGAGCTGCCAGTTTATCAGAATGCATTAAAGCAGTTACCAGTCAGATGGAGGAGTTGAAGCTGCCAGCTGGAGCAGTTGAGCCAGAGGAGTGAAGCTGTGGTGACGGAGGGAGAGAAACATTCCTTCTAATAGGTGAGGTAGTCTGAACTAGTTTGCTTTACACTTACACCTTAATCTTGTCTTTTATTTCCTAGGCTATTGTATTGCTAATCCTTTTTCTTTCAGCGGTGTGACAGTCCCTGTTAGTTACATGTGGATGTAGTATAGTAATAAAGCTTTACAGAGACCCCGCAGATCTGTGTATGTGTCTATTCCCATTTTATTGATATTGTAATAAAGATACCCCAGTTCTTAGCGAACCAGTGTGCATGTGTTGTTCTTATGATAGAGCTAACCTTTCTTCTAACCAGATGCTGTGTAGCAAATGATGGATCAAAAGGGAGTAGGAGCGCTTAAATCAGGGAATAACTTTTGCATACAGTGTGTGTCTCTTGTTCTTAAAGCGCAGGTAACCTTTCATTGTAGTCAGGTGTTACAGCCAGAACAGATGCTGCCCCTGATCAGGTAAGTAGCCACTGAATAATTAGGGAGAGAGAGGAGCCCTTGAGCTGGGAGAATAAGTTATACACTAAGTAATTCGGCCATTCCATAATATTATTGTAGTAGTGAACCTCTAGTGAATAGTGAGAGAAACTTCCCAACATAGAGAGAGAGAGAGCTGAAGGTATTCATAGGAAAGTGATCGTCGTTGGGATGCGGCGTTAATGAGAACACTAGGGAGGATACTAGTGCTTAGATCCGCCGGATTGTGGATCGGAATGTGAGGGAGAGAACACTAGGGAGGATACTAGTGCTTAGACACGCAGGATTGCGGCTTGTCGAGTGGGCACTGACTGTGGTCAGTGTGTAATGGTACCTAATCGGAACTGCCCCAGGGTAGATTAGTCTGGGCCCATGTGGTTGCGAGACTGTGAGGTATGAGTGTGGTGTAGGGCATGGATGTCCTTAGTATCAGTGAGTATTCCTAGTAATCCCTATAGATTTAGTGGTGTTTCTGATGATATGAGCTTGTATATTGCGAGTTCCCCATCCTCAGGTAGGTACCCAGGTGCCTGGAAAGATGGGTCCTGAGGAGGGAGGTGGTTACGTTCCGGCTGGGTTGGAGATGCTTTGAGGAACTGATCCTATCTGGTCCGAGAATCTGGCCGTTACACCCATCTACTCCATTTTTCCTGGGTACAAATGATATCAAATGTTTTAATGTACCGAACCCAGACCTCATCCGTTAGCTTAGGAATAATCCCTGCTACATTCCAGGATAGTAGGCGTGGCTGGTGACAATTTCTTTGAGGATAAGGTACTTGCATGGCTTGTCCATTTGGGCCACTCGGGGTCTGGTCAGATGGAGCAGTAATTAAACCCAAACCTCCCATGCTCTCTAGCTCATATTCTATAACTGGATAGCCAAGTCCTCAATGCCCTGGGTCCCATTTAGGTTTATTGGTTGAAAATTTGGGACCCTCCGTTGGGCAATCTCCCTGACCACAGGGGACTCTTCCGTCTCGGGAATAACAACAGGAGGCAGTCAGTCACAGTCATGTAGACCAGAAAATGGGGCAAATCTGTTTGTGAGGTTTGGTTCGAAAGTGTACGGTATAACCCAATAGTTATTACAGCGATAATCACCTTTAGGCCTTGCTCCGGGTACAAGATTGTGATGGGGGCTATAAAAGAACCACAATGTGGGCACAGATATTTTAGCAGGATAAAACCCTTTGTTCCTATTTCCTAGGCATTCAAGTATAAGCCTGACTATACGTGCATTATTAAAGTTCGCCACCACACAATCCCCCCCTCCGTTCTTCACAGAATAGCCTACCCAAGAACAGCGTCTAGCCATTATAAGGTGGTTGCAAATCTCCCAGCCCCAGACCCCCTCTTCTTTCAAGTGTGTATTTAGCCAATGCATTATTTTTGCCATTAACTGTTTAGTAGACTCAGCCTGGCCTTCCTGTAAAATGGGTACATCCCTCAAGACTACAACCAATGGTGCTGCAGCGGGGGGGAGATTTATTACCCTGGGATCATATCTAGATATACTGTTTCACTGCACTCAAAGGTTTTCTCAGATGTTAAAATTAATTCTTCTATTCCTGATGGCTAATATTGATCAGTTGGTCTCTCAAATCAATCTTTGAACTTGCAAGACACAGCCGCAATATGCAACGCAGGAACATAATGCTGCACACCTTGGAAAGGAAGCGGGATCTTGAGAAGAAGCTGTGTCTTTCCAACACTACAAGAACCTTGTTCCCATAGTCCTTCAATGCTCTTTCATTCTCCTCTTTCCCATCTTCTTATGCACCACTAACGTCTTCATTGTCTGTTCCTAATAGGCATTTAGAATATATATATATATTTTTTAAATGCTTGCTACCACCCCCAAGTCGAGTTTCAACATATCCTACATATACATGTTTTTGTAACACTAATTTGTAAAACTAACTTTGCTTATTACGTTTGTACAAACAACTTAATAATTACTCATAGCAAGGCATGACTTCCTATTATTTTAACAAATCACTAGTTTGTTATGCACCTTTTAAAGACTTATACCTCATCCTTAAGTACTACATGTTTCACTATACTAATTCAACACTAATCCTCTATGGGTCCCGGGGTAGCGTGCTACTTGCCGAAAAACCGATTTGACGCCTCGTCAGGGGTAGTATGCGCGATATAAATGCAATTACAATACAATATAGTACAATACATGTGTATTTTAGGTTTTGATATGTCTTTTGAATCTTTTATGGCATTTCAGCCGAATAAAGATGTATTTAATTAAATCTGCATGTATTTTTTCATGACTTCTGATCCACTCTGCGCGTGTTTTCGGTTTATTTGGAATCTACTTAGTATAATTTGCTGAAAATTGATACAGTTTCTACCAGCCTTGAAAAAGCCCTATGCTTCACGGAAATAAGGTGTGAAACATGTGTCTTCTATATGCTTATTAAATGAACAATTTCTCACAAATATGCTTACGCATGTGTTTGGGACAGCAATGCTTGAATAATGCGTGATGAAAAGTAAGAGGTTAACTGCTCATTGCCATGAGCCTCAATTATTAAATACAAAGACCAGAAGAACCAGGTATGCTTACAAACCTAAGGTAACTTTGGACTGTTAGGGAAGGGCAACCCCAGAGGACCTAGAACCACCAGAACTCAAGCACAGCCGAAAGGAAACATTGGGTCCAGTTCGCACACACCGCCCTGGCATGGAGCTCTTAACAGTGGAGTTATTATTTGCACTTCGCAGCCAGACTCACACGCTCTGTGACTTGCTACCGACTGGTCTAAAAAGGCGTAAGGAGCCTTGAGTTCCATTGAATGCAGTAGCCCATTATGGTTTACATTAAGGCATGCATCATGGCCACACACATAATTTGAGATTCCACTGCAGCGACTGAGTACATTAATGTGCAGTTTGAGTTAAGTGGTGGTTGGCCAACACTACACCATGTTGGCAACTAGACAGTTCAGTGTTTACACAGTTGAAAAAAGTCCTCTTATTGCAACACAGATATAAATACTTTTCTGGCAGTCTTTTTCATGGGAATTGTCTCATACACTGCCTGTTGCCAGGACAGGTGAGCAGTATCTCCACATATGGGCAGGTAATATGGTTGTGATAGTGTGGTCTCTTTCAATAGTTGCCACAAAAAGAAATGATACAGCAAGAACGTTTAAGGTTTTATTGCAGCATCCTAGTGCAGTCATGTTACTAGGGTCACAGCAGAGTAACTGACTCCTTAAGAACCAACCCTCCTGCAATGTAGGTCGGTGGCGGTGGATTGGTGTGCACAACAGCAGCGACCTGTCTACGAGGCCTGGGGATATCCCTTGAAGCGCGGTCGAGTCTGGTGGTAGTGGCTGGGACAATTAGCTTAAGACTGCACTCATCTGTAAGTGCGTTGATGTGCCACCTCTGAACTGTCAAGTCAAGTCAAGTCAATAGATTTATATAGCGCGCTACATACCCAGAGGGTCTCAAGGCGCTTGAAGAGGGGTGGGGAGTTACTTTTCAAATATCCATGTTTTGAGTTGCTTTCTGAATGCTAAGTGGTTCTGAGTAAGGCGAAGGTGAGTGGGGAGTGAGTTCCAAGTTTTAGCTGCTAGGTAGGAGAAGGATCTACCTCCCATGGTGGTTTTGTTGATGCGAGGTACAGTGGCAAGGGCTTGGTTGGAGGATCGTAGCTGGCGGGAGGGGGTGTAGAAGGATAGACGTGTGTTGAGGCATTCGGGTCCTATTTCGTAGAGTGCTTTGTGTGCGTGGGTTAGGAGCCGGAAAGTAATCCTCTTATTGACGGGGAGCCAGTGGAGGTTTTTCAGGTGATCAGAGATGTGTTCTTTACGCGGGATGTCTAATATGAGCCTGGCTGAGGCGTTTTGGATGCGTTGTAGTTTTTTCTGGAGTTTTGCGGTGGTGCCGGCGTAGAGGGTGTTTCTGTAGTCCAGTCGGCTCGTGACCAGAGCGTGGGTGACTGTTTTTCTAGTTTCGGTGGGGATCCAGCGAAATGTTTTTTTGAGCATGCGAAGAATGTTGAAGCAGGATGAAGTAACGGCGTTGACTTGTCTGTTCATCGAGAGTGAGGCATCCAGGATGACGCCCAGGTTCCGTGCGTGGTCCGTCGGGATGGGTGCTTTTCCAAGGGCCTCTGGCCACCAAGAGTCGTCCCAGGCGGAGGGGGAGGTACCTAAGATGAGGACTTCTGTTTTGTCTGAGTTCAGTTTCAGACGGCTGAGCTTCATCCATTCGGCTACTTCTTTCATTCCTTCGTGTAGGTTGGTTTTGGCCGTGTTAGGGTCTCTGGTGAGTGATAGGATCAGTTGAGTGTCGTCGGCGTAGGAGATGATGTTGAGGTTATGTTGGCGTGCGATGGCCGCGAGGGGGCTCATATAGACGTTGAAGAGGGTGGGACTGAGTGAGGATCCTTGGGGTACGCCGCAGATGACTTCAGTGGCCTCTGATTTGAATGGTGGAAGGCGGACTCTCTGCGTTCTTCCGGAGAGGAACGAGGTGATCCATTCCAGTGCTTTTCCTTGGATTCCGATGTTTTTGAGGCGCTGTAGAAGGGTGCTATGGCAGACCGTGTCGAAGGCTGCGGAGAGGTCGAGGAATATGAGGGCGGCTGTGTCTCCATTGTCCAGTAGAGTTCGGATGTCGTCTGTTGCTGCGATGAGGGCGGTTTCGGTGCTGTGCTTGGCTCGGAAGCCGGATTGTGAAGAGTCGAGGGATTTGTTGGTTTCGAGGAATGCGGCGAGCTGGTTGTTGACAGCTTTCTTGATGACTTTGGCCGGGAATGGGAGGAGTGAGATAGGGCGATAGTTTTTGAGTTCGGCGGGGTCAGCTGTGGGTTTCTTCAGGAGGGCGCTGAGTTCGGCATGTTTCCAGCTTTCCGGGAAGGTTGCGGAGTTGAGGGAGCAGTTGATGACATCTCGGAGGTGCGGTGCAATAATGGTGTCTGCTTTGTTAAAGATGTGGTGAGGGCAAGGGTCTGTGGGGGATCCTGAATGGATAGAGTTCATCAGACGGATGGTGTCCTCAGTGGAGATTGGCTTCCAGTCATTGAGGATGTTCAGGGGGGGTGGGGGTCCTGCAGAGGATTGGGTGGGTTGGTCTCCGGGTTGGTTGTCGAAGCTGTTGTGGATGTCTGCAATTTTGTTGTGGAAGAATGAGGTTAGGGAGTCGCAGAGGGCTTGAGAGGGGGTGATGTCGTTGGAGTTGGCTGAGGGGTTGGTAAATTCCTTGACGATGTTGAATAATTCCTTGCTGTTGTGGGCGTTGTTATCTAGACGGTCCTTGAAGGCTGTTTTCTTGGCGTTTCGGATTAGTTGGTGGTGTATGCGGGTGGCGTTTTTGAAGGCGTCTTTGGTGCTGGTGGTTGGGTCTTTTTTCCAGGCCTTCTCGAGGGAGCGACAGAGTTTCTTGGATTTCTTAAGGTCATCGTTGAACCAGGAGGCCTTCTTGCTGCCTAGTTTTATTTGTCGTTTTTTCAGTGGTGCTAGGATGTCGGCGCTGTTGGATAACCATTGGGTGAGGTTGGTGGCTGCTTGGTCTGGGTTTGAGGAGTGGGCGGGGGGGTTTTGAAGAAGCGATGAGGAGATCTGGTCGATGGTGATTTTGTTCCAGTTTCTTTGCAGAGTGGGATGGTGGTGGTTGTAGGATGTGGGCTTGTTGTAGGTGAAGTGAACGCAGCTGTGGTCAGTCCAAAGGAGAGCTGTGGTGTGGCTGAAGGAGACATGTTTGCTGGAGGTGACGATAGGGTCGAGTGTGTGACCTGCGATGTTTTGGCCTATACCGTGGTTAACTGCTATATTACTTGTTGGCGTACTAATTCTGTGTCTTGCTCTACCATCTGTGCAAAAATTCAATAAAGACTTTTCCAAAAAAAGAACCAAACATCCCCTCCGAAGCCAACATTCCACAACTGAGCATTCTTTTCCAGGTGACCTCACTCAAAGGGCTGCATGCCACTAATACATACAAGTTAATCAGAACACAGCAGTTGCTCAACTAGCTGACCTTGCTTCCAGCAGGCAGACCGGTTGCTGGAGAAGCTGAAAGGACGCCTAGAACATAGCAGCCTGCTTCCCTTCACAACGAAGGAAGGGGCGTGCCTGGACCTGCAGTAAAAGGAGGGGAGAAGCCAGCTGTTTTCCCAGATGTGAAGATCACCTAGACTTTGCTGACTGCCCTTGGGAGTGAAACTGAAGCTGACTTGCTTCATGAGGGGTCACCCAGTCTTCCATCAGTGTAGTGTCTTGAAAATATACTGAAACTCTTTTGGTTGCCACTGTACACCGTACAGTGGCGGCTGGTGACATTTGAAAGTGGTGAGGCGTAAAATGATAATCATACTGCACCGTAGCGAGCAAGCGTAGCGAGCGAGCCCGAACCTTCCTAAGGCGGGTTCGGGGAGATTTCCCCCGCGAGAATTTTGAAAAAGAGTGGACAAATGGTGCATTTTCAAGCAAATTTGAGAAAGCAGGAAGGTTAATAAAGCAATTGTGAAAGTGAAGTTATTACATTAATAAAGTGGTGTCATATAACATAGGTAGCTGCTTATTCAGCATAACCACTTTGAAACACAATTTATTGCTGAGTACCTCACAGATGTTCAGAGGCATTATCTGCTATTAACGCCATAAACAAAGGGCAGAAAAAGGCATTATTTATTATCATTATGATTATTATGATGATTATTCATATTTTATTGTTATTTTCTAGTATTATTTTTGTATTATCCTTGTTGTTTGCTACCTCTGTTATTGTTCATATTGCAGTTAAATATTTTTGGTGCTGTACTGCATGAGGCTTACTATATTTCCAATAAGGCAGATTCTGGATTTCTGTTATTTAAATAGAAATTACATTTGCTCATAAGTTTGTTCAGACAGCCTGGGTAGCCAGCACCGTGTTTGAGTTGTTGAATACTGCTACCTATCAATCACACATGCCATTCTTCTTTAAATGAAGGATGCATCAAGAGGAAACGCACAAAATCTTCCGTCAATGCAATGCACGTTCACAGGTAGCTGGAGTAGTTTTGCTTTGGCATCTATCTGTGACTTTTACTGGTTCTGGGTAATTTGTGGTAGAAAATTCAAGTTACTTCTCACTGAGCCTGGCATTTCAGTCAGATAATTGCTTGGACGTGGTCGTATATTCAGCTTCCAGCACATCAGGGATTATCGGAGTCTCGTTCCATCCTGGAGTTCACTCTCGAAGCAGTTTTAGCAGACCAGTTTTGAAAATGTAACATAATCGGAGGGGAAAGACTGGACATTTAAAAAAAAACAGGTGTTGGGTCTTGGGAGTTTTTGCGACCTGTCTGCACACATTTAATTTGAGAAAGAAGTGTATTTTCTGAAAGGCAGCTATTATACACAGATTTAAAAGACGAATTACGGAGATCACAAGTATGGGTTGGTAAAACGTGTTCTCACCACATTAAAGTTTTACTACATGTATTAAGCCCGCAGGTCACTTGGTAAGGGTCTCACACACCGGCTCTCTCTGTCATCTGCGCTGGAACAGACCAGCCATTAGTGTGAAGCCTTTCAAAAGTAACTTCACCAGTAGATTGGGGAAAGGTGCGGCCATTGTCACACGTACACCCTCATTAGAGTGGCCCAATGTTTGAGACGATTTTTATCAAATACATTTATTACAATCCAAGCCCCCCTGGGTCAGAATTTACTGGGCCCAAGAAATAACACTCAATTTGGCATTTTTCCTCGTGAATTAATGTGTGGATTTTGCTGCTTAGCGCACTAAAATGTAAACATTCCTATCGGACATTTTTTTGTGATAAACTACTTACTGGTTGAAAACTGTGGTTGCGCAGTGTTAGCCACCGACCTGCTAATTGGTAGATATGCGGTAACAGAAGTTACTGCAAATTAAATTTTCCCGTCCCGACCCTATAGCATTACCAGGTTTGCTGCATCTCTCTCACCCCCACAAGGCCTAGTAGTGGCCTTGCCTACAATTATAAGTGCATGCGCGCATGGTGCGCCTCAGCCTGGCCCTGCCATGAAAACCGGAATCGGCGGGAGTAATCATTTCCCGAATCTGAAGGGATTCACCCCCACAACAAGGCCTAGCATCAATTCATCAAAGAAATAAGAAAGTTAAAAAAGAAACTCAGTGAGAGTGGGGGATTTGCGTCCTCCAAAGAATGTTCCCGAATCCCAAATGAAGTGAATCATGACTAACGTTACGTTAGTTAGTAACAACAAAAACTACCTGCTAGGAGCACTGCTAAGTGACAGCCAGTGACAGATGAGGACTGTGAACAGAGAAGCAGTGACTCGATTCGATCTCGAGTGACGAGCCGTGTTCTCTACACGTGCTCCTCCCATGGCGTGACTGTAGGGTGACTGGCCGGCCCCAATATGCCCAGCAACGGCACAATGACCAATCACTGAATGGCTTAAGAATAAGCATACAGTGATTGGGCATTGCTATTTTGGAACGGGCGGGCCCTCCCAACCCCGCGGTGCCAAGTCGTCAGGACATGCAGTCAATCATGATGCCTGCCTCAGATGACTAGACTGACAACCGACTTCTTTCCGACTTTATTGATCACCAATACTACCAGCAGCCAGTCAGCCAATCCTGGCGCTGCTCTTTTACAAAGAGAGGCTCTCTCTGTAATAGAGCAGGGCCAGTATTGGGGTGAGCAGGCAAACTCCCTGCTCATTTTTTAACGACTGGGGACTGTGGTTTGAGGCTAACCCCCAGTATCCTTGTGCTTGCTTTTGAAAAGGCACTCTGCGCATGTTGGATTCCTGGCTGCCGGCCAAACCCAACATGCGCAGTGTGCTCTGTTCATCTGTCAAGCAGCTGCAGCAACGTTACGGTGCGTAACTGTCTGTTACTCTGGTGATATGATGCCATGTTGCGGTGAGGTGAGTGACTCACGCAGCCGCGCAACGGAGCTTTCTGCTTTAAATTATTAATACAATTTCAACATGAAAGTTGAAAATTGTATTAATAATTTATAGTGGCGCGCTCTTGAAATGCACCAATAATTTTTAGTGGGGCAATGCCCCACCGCCCCAATGGTAAAACATCCACTGACACCGTAGGCCTGTGACACCAGGGTTGGAGGGATGATTTGAAGGTGGGTTTAGAATGTTGAGTTCAGCCTTACACGCAGCGGAATAAAGACATGTAAAACTACTCTCTGTGTGTGGTGAGTCTATAGGTGAGTACCTGGGCTGTTAGGATGCTACAATCGCAAGCACCACAGTGGATAACATACAGAAATCAAGCCAGGAAGTCATCCACTACTTCCCAGCACCCCTCTGGTGCTCAGACACTCGGTCCTGCTCCTGCCTCGTCCCCCAGCAAATCCTGAGGAAGAGCAGACCTCCCTGCCAAAGCAGGAGCAGACCCTTCCTTGAGATGGCAACTGTCTGAAGAAGCACAACCCCTTGTGAACCAGGCCTGAGGCGCAACTGCACAACAAACACCAACCGGCCCTCGCCCTGGAGGCCGCATTACGTGGAGAGGTACCCCCACATCAGCCTTGCCATATTGTGCTGTCCCCTTAAATGAAAGTGCTGCCTGTGGGCAGTGTCAGCAGAAATGCCTTGGAGGGCTCTAGCCTAGGCGCTCTAGGCAGTGCCAGTTGACCGTGACAATATGAGCAGGTGACGGGTGTTACGGAAGATTCAAAGGTAGATGCATAGAAGTGCACTGCAGTAGGCAGGGTGGCTGTTGCCTGAACGCTCCCTTTCATCTGGGGATAAACTGCTCTCATGGACTGTGAGCCTCCCTGTGCTTTACCTGTGCCTAGGATTGGCATCAAAGATCTGTAGACACCATTTCAACTTGTAGGATAGAGAGAGGACACCGCAGTGGGTGAGTTGCTTGACTAGGCATCGTAGCTGCAATTACATTCTTGCATCGATGCCCCAATAAATTGTATTAACTTTTGCTGTGATAACAAAGTATATTGTTTTTACTAAGATGAGCACCTCACTGGACAAGTAATTATTGTGTCTGTTGGTGAACTGTGGAGTTCTGAGCTCTTTTACCCATATCCCCCCTGCCCCACACTACCTCTCATAGAAGCTTTTGGCTATTCACCCACGAGTCATGTGCAGGGCTACACTGGCCATAGCGGGCACCGGGCAATCCTTTGGTGGGGCGCACGGGTGGGGGCCGGTTTTGGGCCCCTAGGGGCCGTTTTTTGAATGGACCGAAAACCGGCCCCGGCAAAGAGCTCGGCGGCACCTCCAACCCCCCCGAGTGGGGAGGGGGGCCGGCTGAGCACTTTGCCAGGGCCGGTTGTGTTTCCCAGTCCGGCCCTGGTCACGTGCAGAAAAGTTGTCCTTCGTCCATTTTGCTTGGTAGACAAACACAAGTGGCAAACCACCTCAGTTGGCGCCCAGAAGGCACTGCCAGCCCTGTGACCCCCACGATTGGGGGTGATATTTGGTATTCTGTCTCCATGCTAGTATCTCAACCAAAGCAAGAGACGCTACTGCCTAGATACCATAATCATATGGGCTCAAAACCTGAGCCCCATGCTATATCTGCCCGAGAGAATGATACAAAGGCCCAGACTTACCAACGCTTTGCACCGGGTTTGCATCTCCAATGCAGACCAACGTGCCCTACTTTGCGTGGAGCGGGGCATTCTATAGAGGTGCATGGGAGTTTTTGTGCAACCACCCATGGGTTTGGATCCCAGTATGCCAGCTGTGTGGGAGCAAACAAATGTGGCCTATATCAGTAGATCTGGTGCACTATATGTTCTTTTCCTTTGATGCCACATTGCTGCTGCTGCATTGCTTCAAATGTTGGTAAATCTGGGCCCTGGTGTCCAGTGTGGTATGATTTGACCTCCCTGGTTACTGTTTCTCAGTGATGCCTGAACAGACATCCAGCCTCCTCCACCGAAAGGCCTGGCAACAAGGTCAAGAGTGAGAACATTTGTTGTATTCAAAATATGATGAACATGATGGAGAGGTCTGAACGAACTTCAAGAAACCTGCCCTTGCCGGGATGCTTGGAGATAGCAGGATGTGGAGGAGAAGAAATCAGCTGTACGCCTGTACCTAGTAAACCACTGTACAAATCAAGAACCTAGCTACACGCCAACAGAGCCCTGTACAAGAGACCGGTTTACATAACATCTACTTTATGGGACAGTGGACATCTGGGCAGAGCGGACGGCGGACTACAGGTGGGATTGCGGAATGGCTCTCTGGGGGTAGGAGACTACAGGAGCTGATTAGTTGATTTGTGGTTCTGGATCCCCTTTTCCCTGAAGATGAATGCACAGAAGAAATCACACCATGTGTTTCAAAAGCTTTATTATTAGTGAAAACACTCTCCTAGTGCAGATTATATGTATAAAAGTTATAACAGAGATAATCATAATAGTTATGAAGACAAATGCAATACAAGATGGATGGTGTTCATTAAACCAAGCCATGGATGGGATCCATCTACTTCAGAATCCTCGCTTCCTAGCGGCTGGCTAAGTAGAGGTTAAAGATGGCTGGGACAAGAAGAAACCCTGGAGAGTCTACAGTGGAGACAAGTCCTTAGACTTAGGGTATCCATCTCTGTTTGTTGGGTGGGTAGTGAGTCATTTTTCCAGAGATGCTCATTCAAGACTTCAGGGTGTAGATTAGGGAAGGATAGATTTTGTAATCTACGGTGACCGAGAAGCCCAGTACTATCTAGCGGGCAGAGGTCATCTTTATCTGTGGTCAGCAGGGTATTTTCTGTGAGTTGGACGGCGTCGGTGCCACAGCCTGCTTTGAGCCAGGTTGGTAGTTCTTCCTTCTCATCTCTGTGGTCTGCACACTGGATGTTGTAGAATGTGTGAGCAAAGACGTGTAGGATTTGGGGTAAACCATATATATGTGTTGAAGAGTATGTCAATATTTTCAAAAGTGATAATGTCTGCAATGTTGCAACATGTGACAGCATCTTTCGAAAAAAATACTTTTCAAAGACCTATTTTGCAAACAACCCTGTTTTACCTTACGATCTTAGACTAATTTAATTTTTGAAGTCTAAGGCACAAAAATCAATTTACAGCCAGCCGACACGCGTTTCGTTATAGTTCTGTACAATCACAGATGCTATAACTCTTCAGGGCTCAATGGCTGGATCTTTATATATTAGGGCCCAAGTCCTGTGATAATTCCAAACCGGCAGGGTAACCATGCAATGAAAAAGGTGATACGGTAAAGTCCGATATTTCCTTGTCGAAATGAAGTAAAAACGTCAGTCTATCAAAAGGTATTCCAAAGTTCCAATCACAAATAGGTTAGCGTTAATCAGCGAAATACCACATGGGTACGTGTGGTATAGGGATTCATAGGGTCGAATCACCCTCGCTGCACTGGCGTCTCGGACCCGGAAGAACTTTACTTAACTTAACTTTACTTAACAGTATTCTACTGGTTATTTTGTTTTAGAGTGCGCAGGATTTGGTGCTTGAGTCTTAAGTGTGAATCACTTCACATTTAAATTGAAGGGTTCTTTGGGTTCCCCCTCCCTGCTAGCACCAGTAACTTGGACCAAACATAATATTTACGTTAATACTGTCTGAGCGCCCATACTTCCTGTATACCAAAAACCCCTTTTCTCTGTTGTACACAAACATCAATTTAGCCTCCATATATGTATTTTATTTAACACACTTAAAATGTCTATGTATGTGTGTGTATATATATATATATATATATATATATATATATATATATATATATATATATATATACATGTGTTCAGCAAATCGCCCTCGAGCTTGGAAAGGCACACGACGCTCTCTCGCACCATCCGGCTTTCTTTGCCTTGCTGTAACATGCTGTCTGTCTTCCTCCAATGAAATTAAAATCCGACGCGTTTCAAGGCAGTACACCCCGTATTCATGGATAGATGCAGGGGAAGTGATGTCTCCGTGTTTTAATTCATATCTTCACACACACACACACACACACACACAAGTATGCTGATGCCTTCGCCGTTTAGCCTTTAGCTATCAGGTTGTAGTAGCCACATTATTCAATGTGTACATGGCCCCCTTGGAGGATGTGGTGGCTCCACTTAACATCAAGATCGTGAGCTATGCCGATGACACCCAGCTGGTGTTTGCCCTCTCCCAGGCCACGGAAAATCCCCAAGTGCTACATTCCTGCCTATCCAAAGTCCACACCTGGATGGGGGATTCAGCACTAAAGCTGAACGGTTCAAAGACCGAGATAATGCTGATGGGGATGAAAAGTCCCTCACTCCCCCGGTCTGCCTGGCCTAGCTGCCTGGGATCCCCCCCAAACCCAAGGCTGAGATCAAGAGCCTTGGTATTTGGTTGGAGCAAGATCTTTGGCTACCAAACTGGCTGATGTCTGTTTCGGCCTTCTCCGATCGGTGCGCAAAGTGCTGCCTCTGCTTCCATTTCCATCTCGGAAGCTTTTGATCCAGGGCCTGATTATATCTAGATTAGATTTCAGTAATGCAATCTATCTGGGTGCCCCGGGATCACTCTGAACAAACTACAGCAAGTTCAGAATGCGGCGGCACGAATGCTCCACAACATCCCTATGTCACGATCGGCCAAACCCGCATTGAGGGCGCTGCATTGGTTGCCAGTGCGAGAAAGGGTGAAATTTTAAATCTCTCTGCCTTGCACATAAAATCTTGCAAGGCAAAGGCCCTCCTGCCCTTCAAAAGCTGGTGACCCCATATAAGGCAAGTAGAACACTACTCTCAGACCAACAACACTTACTCATGATCCCCAGGGTCAAAAAGGCCCGCTCAGGAGGGAGGAAATTCTCCGTAAAGGTTGCAACCCTCTGGAACTCACTCCCCCTAGGTTTGCGCTCGGAGCCATGCCTTTTGCATTTTCGTAAACAACTGAACACTTTTCTCTTTTGTTAAACCGCTGTGCCTCTCCCTCTCTTAATCTGTTACTCTGTTTGGTGAAGCGCTGAGATGCTCTAGGGTAACCACGCGCTATACAAAACTGTTTTAATAATAATAACCTCAATATTCACAATGACCAGACAGATCGGCGATAAGAACACAAAACACGCAATACCGCGAGTTACCAGCAGGAATTTTACACCTGTTCTGATCTGGTGCAAAGTCGAAGGCAGCCTGCACCACAATAGGGAGCACAGCCCACAGCCACACCTGAAGACAAACAGATGCCATGGAGCAACTGAACATGCAGCACGGACACCCAAGAGGGCCACAACACCCACTACACCACACCCATGCCAGCAACATCCCCCCCTGGGCCCACCCCCAAACCCCGACCAAGAAACTTAACACCAACACCACGAATCACAAAACAAATATGTTGCCTCAGGTCGCACAAGCAGGAAAATCAACCTACATGCCTGCCAAGAAAATGAAGAACCAGTCATACAGCAATGCAATCACCAACACAAAACACCATACAAACAAAAATAATAAACAACCATTTGGATGAGTCCTAGCGGGTCCACACTGGACAATCCGTAGGACACAGCCTGGAAGATTAAATACAACAGAAGAAGGTGTGCCAAGCGCCCAACAAAGGAAAGAGAGGGAGGGAGTGAGGGAGGAAGAGGGAGTGAGACTGCACAAGCAGCGCAAGGCCTTGCAGGGCACCTGGCACCACATGCCAACGTGTGTGTGTATGGCCATCCGTACATCATGAGCTCAAGGCTGTGTCCCAATGGCAGCCACAAAGCCACATCACATTCTGAAAACGCAAGTAGTAGTCAGACAAACGTTCGGGTTGAAAGATCCATTGTCTCAATGCAGAAGGCGGGAGGACACCTGCACCTCCAACCTTGGTCCAGAATGCACCTGGAACACCATGAGAGTGATGCCATGGCAGATGCGGATGACTCCCACACCACGCATTGCGCAAAAGACCTATCCGACTCATCCACACACCGAAGCCCCTGTGTGAGGTACCCCTGCATGAGATGGCCTTGACTCACACAGAAACAGCACCCCATGCTGCCCAACATTGCTCACACATTCGAACAATTGCTCAGGGCCGTGGCATATCCTCCACACAAATGCTGCAGCATAGAAGAGTGCGGGTTCCACGAGACGAACCAAGGCAATGGCAGGCCATACCGGGCACATGCACAACTCCCGTCACGTGGGACACTACCGTGAACGCATGCTGCATTTACTGGGCGCAGTGCCAATGGCAGTGCTGTGGATCAGTTACCGGCTCAGCTTCTGCATTGCCTACATCACCTGCGTCCAGCCCTGGTTCCACTGCCGAACATGCACATTCGAGTGTCCCAGGGAAGTCTGCCTATCCAACACAACCGTAGATGAATTGGACTATGACTTGAGTGTGCGCCCCCTGTTGGAACACGAACAGGAGTGTAACCAAGACAGCCGAGCATGGGATGTCTTGATAGCCTGTGTATGTATTGGCAGTTGTGCATGAAGGTTTGCACAAGTCCTCGTGTGCAGTGACCACATAGAGGTTCTACCCTATTGGGCTGTACTGCGGATTGGTGAAACGGCATGGGCTGAGCACACCTGCCCGGATCAGTAAATGGATTGGCTCACCCTGGTGTTCCTTCAACAGGACAACAACGTACTATTGGAACACATTGCATATTAAGATGCGCGGATGAGTAACTACGTCCCTGCAGCCACATCTGACTGTCACCGACAACACAGGTCCAAATGACATGTTTCTACGTGGGGATTGCTCACATGTGCCACCACAACCGAGGACATGTTTGACTTCGTCCGATCCCTGGATGCATGTGTGTGTAACAACGCATGTGTACACACACCTGTGCAAAGTGAGGTAGGTCCATGGTCTTAGCAAAACAGCTTCTTTTGGCAACATTGCCAATGTGGACACCCTGCTGGGGGACAGCACACACACAGCACTGTGGCACGACTTGTGAACACGTCGGACCCTTTCAGCTGAGCACTGTCAGCAGAGCAGACACAATGTGCACCCCGGTGGTAGAGCACCATGCAGATCCCATGGGCAGTGAGTCATGCCCCCTCACACAGGACAACGGGCAGACGCCAAACAACACATGACTCATCCAGCATGGCAAGGTGGGCTGGGACCACTGTCAACCGTGATGATCTTCATCCTTTTAAAAAAAAAAAAAAACAATGTCTGAACCTCGACATGTACCCATACTGCGTGAAAGTGTCATAATCATGTCACTGCCTGTTGTGGCCATTGCCTCGTCCGTAATGACACGCACATGCCAATAAAGTCTATGCCACCCCACTGGTGTCTGACTGTGTTGATTTCATTGTCCACTCATGTGCCACGATGAGCATCATCCCTACACACGGAGGAACTGACTGATGCATGATCAATGGTGGTGTGTCCCTTTTGCAAGTTCAACCTCTGGCCTACATGTGCACTTATGTGACTAAAACAATGTGAGTATGGTGTGCAACCACTGACCATGTCAAGCACTGTCATACATCATGTGGAATGTGTCCACACAGATGTGTGTAAGTGGGTTTGCGACATGCAGTGCTGTTGTCACATGTGATGTAAGGCAGCACTCCTGGGCTGCTACAGATTTGGTCACTCCTACCCACAACCCCATTCAACACATGGACATGGGGCCATAGTGTGGTGGTTCGTGAGAATATTGATGATGTGCAATGGGGACACAGCTAGTACTCACCTTCAAAGTCATCCAATTTGCCATGTGTCTCAGGGATACACATGCGCATAGACATAAGTTAACATGGTGTACCTTCATGTGCAATCATTGTGCCCACATCCAGCCATACTCCCATACGTAAGAGAACATAGTAATGACACATCTGAGTAATTCAGAATGTTTTATTCACGTTCAGGTGATTGACGGTGCTGGTGCTGTATCTAAGCCCACATCACATCTAAGCCCAGTGGTGGCCAAACACAGTCCTTTGGGGATTGAGCAGGGTGTAGGAAGTGTGAGAGTGCATTCCGCAGCAGGATTGCTGTTTAATTGCTCAGCGGTGGTGAAATGTTTTT
This sequence comes from Lissotriton vulgaris, assembly GCF_964263255.1. Taxonomy (NCBI): domain Eukaryota; kingdom Metazoa; phylum Chordata; class Amphibia; order Caudata; family Salamandridae; genus Lissotriton; species Lissotriton vulgaris. Next base: position 209,301 of record NW_028255437.1, on the reverse strand, counting down.
TTTCTCTATTTCTTTTATAGTGCATTTCCCCGCCTAACGTGTGGGATCAGCAGACTGGTTTACTTTGATTTTTGTACAGTGATTGCCACATCCCATGTTTTTTGGGGTTTCGCATTTTTGCGGCACGGTGTAGTTTTTCACGCTTATTTTTGCAGCGTTATCTGGTGTCTATCACATGCTACCTCCTTGTTGTGAATCCCACGTTGACACAGGATTATTTTCTTGCGATAGGCTGCGATGGTGGAAGTTGTGCTATGCTACTCTTGCAGTAGTTATCACACGTTCTTGTGAATATACCCCCCAGTATTTTAGGAAAGAAACTTTTAGGAAATCACTATTTAGTGCATGGACTAGCAGAACATTTCTTTTGCCAAATTGCAAAATGCAATTTCTTAAGAGTCAAAATTTATGATTCAACAAATTCAACATTAGTGCATCGGAAAACCTGTCTCTTATTTAGTGAGTGCAAAAACATGACGGGCCAGATTCACAGAACTAACTTAAGACAAAATCCTAAACTTACTACTTTTGGTATTCACAGAAGTTAGGATTTTGTCTTAAGTTTGTCTTAAAACAGACTTAAGACACAATCCTAACTTCTGTGAATACCAAAAGTAGTAAGTTTAGGATTTTGTCTTAAGTTAGTTCTGTGAATCGGGCCCGATTATCGGGTATTTGGACACGAGGTTCTAACTCAATTTACAATTCTTGTTTTCTGCCTTGATGTGAAATATTGTTTTTTCTTTTAGTGGAACCATAATTAAACTCTCCATAACAAGAGGTAAGGACTTTCACAACCGAATACTGAAGGAATAGTGATCCCTGCTAAAACTTTAGAAGGACGATTCTCAAAATGATGGTAAGGAGTCAGAGTTAGTCTGACAATAAACTGATTTTAGCTGCCCAATCACTGCAGGTGGTGTGTAAGGTCAGTCATGGTATACCTTGAATAATCTTTAAATGAGCAGAGTATTATATCAAAACAAATACATATCGTGCTCACTTTTTGTTCTATGTTATCAAATAACTGGACCCTCTTCCCCATTACTGATCTTGAAGTAAAACTGTAAACTTTGTCAAAGCTCCAAAAACGTATTGTGAGTTTTATAACACAGCTTGTTCAAACCAGTCACATCCAGGGATTGCAGTTCAAATCCTCATAATGGACCCAGTAAGCCACGTTGCTGAGTTTTTCTTATTTTTTTTGTTTAACTTTGTTTTTATTGATTTTACAACAAATTTGCAGTTTACAGTGCATTATTATCTTTTCTTTGATCAACATTGTTAATACAAGACAGATAGTGGCTTTACAAAACTAGCCCACGTTGCAGAGTTTTTCTTATATGCGTTGTAACACCCACACTTCTTCTCATGGTACAACATTTGGGACTACATAAACATTTGGTGGGCCCAGTAGCAGAAAGATGTTTTATGAAACCAGCCTGCTTTCCTCTCCTGGGAGCCACAAAAACAACACATGATGGTGTAAGAGTGATGGGACATGCCTACTTCTATCAAGGAGGGTCCTAAATGTATCTCAGATATTTGGGATAGCAGAATGAGTTGGGTTTTGCCATGTTTGTGGTGTCTCAGTTATCACACCCTTCGGTATTTTCTAGTGTGCAAAAGAAGGAGGAACATGGCTTATAAACTTCTTCTGGATGCTGGAACGGAACATCTACCTGTGTCTACCCCATGGCACAATCGGTGAGCAGGTGAAATGATCTGACCTGGAGGAAGAATCTCTAATTGAGCGTCTGCTTGGATTCTGAGTTGGTTTCATTCTCTAAGTCTGGCCAGACAAGGGAAGTCGTGGATGACCATGGATGTGGCCGCAACAGACTGGAGCCAATATGCAAATTACAGGATGAGCCTGTAATCAGTTCAGAGAGGGCTCCTGTGTTACGATTCCATTGTTCCGCCTCTGGGGGGCACTATAGATGGACCATCTACAGCCTCGAAATCGCCATTAAAACTCCTCCAAAGTCCCTCTCTGACGCCTTCCTGCCTGCTCCCATTTCAATATTGTATGCAATCGAAAACCTATATTTGCTTCATGGACTTCAGGCAATGCTAAAGTATTCAGTAATACCTGGAATCTGGTGTGCATTGCTTTCTATGGGAGCAGTCCTGCTGGTGCTAGCACTGGATTCTCTCCTCCAGGACTTGTGAGAGATGGAAAGTCTTACACCTGTCACCAGTCTTGTGCAGCCCAGTCATGTGACTCCGCCTGGGCTTGCTTCTGGAACTGCTTATAAGCTGCCGTTTGCTGAGGCTCCTTGTTCCTTTCAGTGGAGTTTGTGCCTCTGTGCACCGGACCTCTCGGTGCTTGTTTTTCAGTCCAGTTCCTGCCTTGCTTCAACCACAGCTTGTGTCCTGTTCAGCCTGCTACAGATTTTCCCATCCCTGCTTTGCTTTACGCTCCTGTCTGCCTTGTTTCTACACCTTTGTGCAGCCCCTGAGCTGCTCCCTTTCTAATTGTTCCCAGTTTGTTCCTTCTTTTACTGATATTTCCCCTTTACATATTCCTTTTGCTTCTACCATAGCTCTAGTATTTTCTCTTCAATCTCCTATGTTTGCCCCTAGTTCATGTTCCCTCTCTCAGTGATCCTTATGCAGTCTACAGTTCCCTTGAAGTTCCAGTCTCTTGCTTGTTACAGCTCCTAGAAACCTTGTGCTTGACGTCCCTGTTTGTTCTCCAGTTTTTCCTTGAATGCCTTACTCCTGACTATTTTCTACAGCTCTTAGGTTCCTTTCTCGTGCTTGCTCTCTATTTTCCTCTTGGACTTTTGTGTCTGGTAGGTGTACTATTAGGTCCTCACTTGTGTATATAGCATTCATTTGCAGTGTACAGGGGTTCGCTTCTGGTTTCTATGAGGCAATTCCTGCCCCATCCTTTGTCTTGAGCCACATGTAGTCTTAGGTGCCTTACCTGGGGCAGTGTGACATTTCTATTTTTCTTAGGAATCTCCACTGTGTCTCCAGCTTGACCCTTAAGGGCTTGTCTCATGTACATTCCTTGTTTGTGCGCAGGGGTCCAGATACAGAATCGCTTCTGCTGCCTCCTTTCTATGTGGTTTGCAGGGTGACTGTCGTCTGTAAGACTCATCTGCACAGACACATTGACGGATCTTGTAAATGAGGTAGCAAAGGCCCAAGGATTTCAAGGCTTTAGACAACACTTGAATAAGTGTGGTTAGTTAGTGGATGGAGACACACTCGAAGCTCTGGACCTCTTGGGCTTCAGGGTTAGGGAAACAGTTTTGAGAAGTTGTAAGTGTGATCTCCACATAAGATTGGTTTAATTTGCCAGGATTAATATCCGTTTTTTCCAGCTCGTAATATGAAGGACAAAGACATTTCTGTTTGCAGCAAGGTTTCTTTATTTTAATTCGTATGAATTAAAATAAAGAAACCTTGCTGCAAACAGAAATGTCTTTGTCCTTCATATTACGAGCTGGAAAAAACGGATATTAATCCTGGCAAATTAAACCAATCTTATGTGGAGATCACACTTACAACTTCTCAAAACATTGACGGATCTTGTTGCTGTTGGAAGTTCTGAGCTTTACCTGTGTACAACCCTAGTGGTAACCCAGTGTGCTTGCCCATTATTGGCTACAATCTATGTTTGTCACATTAAGGTTGCTTTGCCTTCTCTGTCCCTTTCCTGTGCTTTACTCTGAATCTGTTCTTTCCGGGTGTACGCCTTTGTCTGATCCTCAGCTTGGAGACACTACATCCTTAGGGAGATACTCCTTGACCTTGAGGGGTGCCCGGCCCGAGTTCTTGGCATCCTGAGGAAGGCGACTCTAACATGCCCTGATAACGCAGACTCTGCTTGGAGGAACCACCCACAACCTGAACAGAGCAGCTTCTCCACTCTGGGTGCCAAGGATTCCCACTGACCAGTTCCATATCTACATAACAGTATGGGAGGCGAAGACGTACGTCTGTGTGTCGGGCTGAGATCTTTCAAAGCCAACCTCCAATACCAGTTTGCGACCAAATCTAAGAGAAGATCCTCAAAGACGACAACTCCGTGGAAGAAGGTGGCACTGCTGGCTGGAACTAGGTGATTGTAGGATTGCGTCCTCCAGACAAATATGTGCTTTGTGGATGGAATGGTCAGGTCAACAGCTTGAGAACTAAGACCTGTGTGTGCGACTTCTGCTTCTGAAATCTACTAGAAGTCCCAGAGCTATGTCAGAAAAGATGTATCCATGATCTGGGAGTGTTTGGTGGATGAGAACTGGAAGCCTTACAACTGAGCCAACTCACTGAAAACAACCCAGCGGTTGCAGATGTAAAGTCTACTTTTGAGCAGTTTACCTCTTCCCTTGCTTGGTTGCCGCATACAACCATGTTGACCAAGACAATCAGTAATGGGTGTTTGATCGTGAAGACCGCCTATCAATGTTTGTAGGCAAGGGGGGGTTTAGTGTGAAAACCTGTTGATAAAGCAAACAGGCACTTGGTTATTGATTATGACAACTCTGTTTAGCCTACTAGGAGAGAATTGTTTTCTATGAAAATACTGTCTTGCCTTGTTTTTGGTTTCTCCATGTTTATTTATATTTTTATCTGCCTTGCTTAACTGTATGTCTTTTAAATATCTTTATTCGGCGACTTTGTCACCATAAAAGAAAACATATACAATACATTTCCAACACATATAATATGTTAAAATACAATTAAAAAACGATTTGCAACTCCAACCCCGATGTGATACTATGGAACCCCGTCAGTCCATTAACCTCGCGGCTGCAGTTTCAATAGGCGGGATCGTATCAGCCATACACTTCCCAAGAACTTAGCTACCCCACAAATCATAAAGGGAGATGAGGAGTCAGTAGAGAGGACCCGAAGGGCAGATCTGTGGCACCTCAAACCCAATTCACTGCACACAGGTTTCAGCCAAAATTTGCGCGCCTCTTTATAAGCAGGACAGGCAAAAAATACGTGGGCCACTGACTCAGTTGGTGCAGCACATCCAGGGCATGAACGCAGGGGGGTACCAGAATTAGACCATCTCGACGAAAAATCGTGCACCGGAAGTGTCCCATAACGCAGTTTTATATATAGAGCGCGATCAAGGGGTTTGGTTATCAAATCCAGGAAGGCCTCTAATTTCCTCGTGCATTTGAATGACAAAAATTGGTCCGTAAGAGTGCCTCCTCCTAGGTCGCTCCACATGTTACTCTGGACCCAGTCCCAGTATAACTTTTTGATCGCATCCTTTGATGGCGGTGATTGTGTCTCCCAAGCGTCTCTTAGGCCTAACTTGAGCACTAAGTCCTTCAATTTATGCAGCCAACCAATTTTTTTTCCGGTATCCAATAGGAGGAGATCATCCAACCCCTCAGCATATTTAGCAAGTTCTTCCGTCCTTCCTTAACTGTATGTATGATAAATACCTTTTTATTTTTAGGTAACAGCACTGCTTGGATTGTCAGTGTTATTGGGTGATGTTATTGTCTCTCTGCTGAGTTCTACATTTTTAGCTCACAAGACCTTCCTGAGTAAGCCTTGGACTGCTTTGCAGCGTTACCTTGCAGATCAAGTGCTGGAGTGGTACCTTGTATCCAGTTTGGGGTCCAATTGTAAAGTGGCCCTACAGACTGAACAGACAATTGAGACTCAGTTATCCCGGGGGCCCTGGGAGCAGCCCAAGCCAGTTTCTGTAGAAGGTCTCTGAAGAAACTCTTATGGCTACACAATGCCTGGTTTATAGTGATGCTGCTGTGACGAAAGGTCCCTATTTCAGGGAACCTTAATCCACAGGAGTATAAATAAATCTGGTATTGAAAGAAGCCTTCAAGTCGGTGGATGTGGATGAAGAACTGAACTATTATGCTTGCTTATCCCTACAGACAAGAAAATATGAGTGTTGGTAGTCTTTTTAGGTCGAGGTATTTATAACTCAGAACCTATTACTACTGAACGAAAATCTCTGAAACCAGCAGGATTTCGTGAAATGCATGTTGTGCACTCAACCATGAAGCTTCCCCAGGCGCGCACTTGGCCTCGCACACCAGCATTTGTCTAAAAAGGCTTGAAAGCTTGAAGGCAATCTGCTTCCCTGCCCCCTGGTGTTTATGGCTTTTCTCGCTCGCTAATGCGTTTTTTTGCCCTCCCACCCTTCCTTTGATGTCCGCCACACGTGGCCTCTGTCTGTCACCTCTCCGTCCTTCACAGCCCTCTCTGTCTTGGAATCTCAAATTTGGGGACTACATCTTCAAAACAAGCCTGTTCATGTTGACACTTGCAATTAGAATCCTTTCTTTCTTTTCTTTCTTTCCTTTCATCCTTTCTTTCCTTCTTTTCTTTCTTTCCTTCCTTTTCTTCCTTCCTTTCCATCCTTTCTTGCCTTCCTTTTCTTTCTTCCTTTCCTCCCTTTCATTCTTTTCTTTCTTTCCTTCCTCCCTTGTTCCTTCTTTCTTTCTTTCGTTCTTTCTTTCTTCCCTTCCCTCCACATTATCACTCAGCACCACCACAGCATCACTCAGCACCACTTCAGCACCACTCAGCACCACCACAGCACCATTCAGCACCAAAACAGTATCACTCAGCGCCACACCAGTATCACTCAGCGCCGCTCCAGCATCACTCAGCACCACATCATCACTCAGCATCACCACATCATCACTCAGCGCTACCCCAGCATCACTCAGCACCACCACATTATCACTCAGCACCACCACATTATCACTCAGCACCACCACAACACCACTCAGCACCACCACAGCACCACTCAGCACCAACACAGCACCACTCAGCAACACCAGAGCACCACTCAGCACCACCCCAGCCTCACTCAGCACCACCACAGCACCACTCAGCACCACCACAGCACCACTCAGCACCACCACAGCATCACTCAGCGCCACGCAGCATGACTCAGCACCACCACATTATCACCCAGCACCACCACATTATCACTCAGCACCACCACAACACCACTCAGCACAACCACAACATCACTCAGCACCACCACAGCATCACTCAGCACCACCACAGCACCACTCAGCACCAACACAGCCCCACTCAGCACCACAACATTACCACTCGGCACCACCACATTATCACTCAGCACCACCACATTATCACTCAGCACCACCACATTATCACTCAGCACCACTCAGCACCACCACACCATCACTCAGCACCACCACAGCACCACTCATCACCACCACAGCATCACTCAGCACCACCACAGCACCACCACAGCATCACTCAGCGCCACCCCAGCATCACTCAGCACCACCACAGCACAACTCAGCGCTTCCCCAGCATCACTCAGCAACACCACATTATCACTCAGCACCACCACTCACCATCACTGCAGCATCACCACCACAGCACCACTCAGCACCAACACAGCACCACTCAGCACTACCACAGCATCACTCAGCACTACCACAGCATCACTCAGCACCACCACAGCACCACACAGCACCACCACAGCACCACTCAGGACCACCACAGAATTACTCATCACCACCACATCACCACTCAGCATCACCACAGCACCACTCAGCAACACCACAGCATCACTCAGCACCACCACAGCACCACCACAGCACCACTCAGCACCACCACAGCATCACTCAGCACCACCCCAGCATCACTCAGCACCACCACAGCACCACTCAGCACCACCCCAGCACCACTCAGCACCACCACAGCACCACTCAGCACCAACACAGCCCCACTCAGCACCACAACATTACCACTCGGCACCACCACATTATCACTCAGCACCACCACATTATCACTCAGCACCACCACATTATCACTCAGCACCACTCAGCACCACCACACCATCACTCAGCACCACCACAGCACCACTCATCACCACCACAGCATCACTCAGCACCACCACAGCACCACCACAGCATCACTCAGCGCCACCCCAGCATCACTCAGCACCACCACAGCACAACTCAGCGCTTCCCCAGCATCACTCAGCAACACCACATTATCACTCAGCACCACCACTCACCATCACTGCAGCATCACCACCACTGCACCACTCAGCACCAACACAGCACCACTCAGCACTACCACAGCATCACTCAGCACTACCACAGCATCACTCAGCACCACCACAGCACCACACAGCACCACCACAGCACCACTCAGGACCACCACAGAATTACTCATCACCACCACATCACCACTCAGCATCACCACAGCACCACTCAGCAACACCACAGCATCACTCAGCACCACCACAGCACCACCACAGCACCACTCAGCACCACCACAGCATCACTCAGCACCACCCCAGCATCACTCAGCACCACCACAGCACCACTCAGCACCACCCCAGCACCACTCAGCACCACCACAGCACCACTCAGCACCAACACAGCCCCACTCAGCACCACAACATTACCACTCGGCACCACCACATTATCACTCAGCACCACCACATTATCACTCAGCACCACTCAGCACCACCACACCATCACTCAGCACCACCACAGCACCACTCATCACCACCACAGCATCACTCAGCACCACCACAGCACCACTCAGCACCACCACAGCATCACTCAGCGCTACCCCAGCATCACTCAGCAACACCACATTATCACTCAGCACCACCACATTATCACTCAGCACCACCACTCACCATCACCGCAGCATCACTCAGCACCACCACAGCACCACTCAGCACCACAACATTACCACTCGGCACCACCACATTATCACTCAGCACCACCACAGCATCACTCAGCACCACTCAGCACCACCACACCATCACTCAGCACCACCACAGCACCACTCATCACCACCACAGCATCACTCAGCACCACCACAGCACCACCACAGCATCACTCAGCGCCACCCCAGCATCACTCAGCACCACCACAGCCCCACTCAGCGCTACCCCAGCATCACTCAGCAACACCACATTATCACTCAGCACCGCCACATTATCACTCAGCACCACCACTCACCATCACTGCAGCATCACTCAGCACCACCACAGCACCACTCAGTACCAACACAGCACCACTCAGCACTACCACAGCATCACTCAGCACTACCACAGCATCACTCAGCACCACCACAGCACCACACAGCACCACCACAGCACCACTCAGGACCACCACAGTATTACTCATCACCACCACATCACCACTCAGCATCACCACAGCACCACTCAGCAACACCACAGCATCACTCAGCACCACCACAGCACCACTCAGCACCACCACAGCACCAATCAGCACCACCACAGCATCACTCAGCGCCACCCCAGCATCACTCAGCACCACCCCAGCACCACTCAGCACCACCACAGCACCACTCAGCACCACCACAGCATCACTCAGAACCACTCAGCACCACCACAGCATCACTCAACGCCACCCCAGCACCACTCAGCACCACCACAGCACCACTCAGCACCACTCAGCACCACCACAGCATCACTCAGCACCACCACAGCACCACTCAGCACCACCACAACATCACTCAGAACCACTCAGCACCACCACAGCATCACTCAACGCCACCCCATCACCACTCAGCACTACCACAGCACCACTCAGCACCACCACAGCATCATTCAGCGCCACGCCAGCACCACTCAGCACCACCCCAGCATCACTCAGTGCTACCCCAGCATCACTCAGCACCACCCCAGCATAACTCAGCACCACCACAGCACCTCTCAGCACCAAAACAGCACCACTCTGCACCACCACATCATCACTCAGCGCTACCCCAGCATCACTCAGCGCCACTCCAGCATCACTCAGCACCACCACATCATCACTCAACACTACCCCAGCATCACTCAGCGCTACCCTAGCATCACTCAGTGCTACCCCAGCATCACTCAGCACCACCCCAGCATAACTCAGCACCACCACAGCACCTCTCAGCACCACAACAGCACCACTCTGCACCACCACAGCATCACTCAGTGCCACCCCAGCATTACTCAGCACCACCCCAGCATCACTAAGCACCACCACAGCACCACTCAGCACCACCACAGCACCACTCATCACCACCACAGCATCACTCAGCACCACCACAGCACCACTCAGCACCACCACAGCATCACTCAGCGCCACCCCAGCATCACTCAGCACCACCACAGCCCCACTCATCACCACCACAGCATCACTCAGCACCACCACAGCACCACTCAGCACCACCACAGCATCACTCAGCGCCACCCCAGCATCACTCAGCACCACCACAGCCCCACTCAGTGCTACCCCAGCATCACACAGCAACACCACATTATCACTCAGCACCACCACATTATCACTCAGCACCACCACTCACCATCACCGCAGCATCACTCAGCACCACCACAGCACCACTCAGCACCAACACAGCACCACTCAGCACTACCACAGCATCACTCAGCACTACCACAGCATCACTCAGCACTACCACAGCACCACACAGCACCACCACAGCACCACTCAGCACCACCACATCACCACTCAGCATCACCACAGCACCACTCAGCAACACCACAGCATCACTCAGCACCACCACAGCACCACTCAGCATCACCACAGCACCACTCAGCAACACCACAGCACCACTCAGCACCACCACAGCATCACTCAGCGCCACCCCAGCATCACTCAGCACCACCCCAGCACCACTCAGCACCACCACAGCACCACCACAGCATCACTCAGAACCACACAGCACCACCACAGCATCACTCAATGCCACCCCAGCACCACTCATCACCGCCTCAGCACCACTCAGCACCACCACAGCATCACTCAGCACCACCACAGCATCACTCAGCACCACCACAGCACCACTCAGCACCACCCCATCACCACTCAGCACTACCACAGCACCACCCAGCACCACCACAGCCTCATTCAGCGCCACGCCAGCACCACTCAGCACCACCCCAGCATCACTCAGCACCACCACATCATCACTCAGCGCCACCACAGCATCACTCAGTGCTACCCCAGCATCACTCAGCACCACCCCTGCATCACTCAGCACCACCACAGCACCACTCAGCACCACCACAGCACCACTCAGCACCACCACAGCATCACTCAGCACCACCCAGCATCACTCAGCACCACCCCAGCATCACTCAGCACCACCACAGCACCACTCAGCACCCCCACAGCATCACTCAGCACCACCACAGCACCACGCCGCACCACCACAGCACCACTCAGCGCCACCCCAGCATCACTCAGCACCACCACAGCACCACTCAGCATCACAACATCATCACTCAGCGCTACCCCAGCATCAGTCAGCACCACCACATCATTACTCAGCACCATTACAACACCACTCAACACCACCACATCATCACTCAGCGCCACCCCAGCATCACTCAGCGCCACTCCAGCATCACTCAGCACCACCACATCATCACTCAGCACTACCCAAGCATCACTCAGCGCTACCCCAGCATCACTCAGTGCTACCCCAGCATCACTCAGCACCACCCCAGCATAACTCAGCACCACCACAGCACCACTCAGCACCACAACAGCACCACTCTGCACCACCACAGCATCACTCAGCGCCACCCCAGCATTACTCAGCACCACCCCAGCATCACTCAGCACCACCACAGCACCACTCAGCACCACCACAGCATCACTCAGCGCCACCCCTGCATCACTCAGCACCACTACAGCACCACTCCGCACCACCACAGCACCACTCAGTGCCACCCCAGCATCACTCAGCACCACCACAGCACCACTCAGCACCACCACAGCATCACTCAGCACCACCACAGCACCACGCCGCACCACCACAGCACCACTCAGCGCCACCCCAGCATCACTCAGCACCACCACAGCACCACTCAGCATCACAACATCATCACTCAGCGCTACCCCAGCATCAGTCAGCACCACCACATCATTACTCAGCACCATTACAACACCACTCAACACCACCACATCATCACTCAGCACCACCCCAGCATCACTCAGCGCCACTCCAGCATCACTCAGCACCACCACATCATCACTCAGCACTACCCCAGCATCACTCAGCGCTACCCCAGCATCACTCAGTGCTACCCCAGCATCACTCAGCACCACCCCAGCATAACTCAGCACCACCACAGCACCACTCAGCACCACACAGCACCACTCTGCACCACCACAGCATCACTCAGCGCCACCCAGCATTACTCAGCACCACCCCAGCATCACTCAGCACCACCACAGCACCACTCAGCACCACCACAGCATCACTCAGCGCCACCCCAGCATCACTCAGCACCACTACAGCACCACTCCGCACCACCACAGCACCACTCAGTGCCACCCCAGCATCACTCAGCACCACCACATTATCACTCAGCACCACCACAGCACCCCTCAGCACCACCACAGCATCACTCAGCACCACCACAGCACCACTCAGCACCACCACAGCATCACTCAGCACCACCACAGCACCACTCAGCACCAACACAGCACCACTCAGCACCACCACATTATCACTCAGCACCACCACATTATCACTCATCACCACCACATTATCACTCAGCACCACCACAGCACCCCTCAGCACCACCACAGCATCACTCAGCACCACCACAGCACCTCTCAGCACCACCACAGCATCACTCAGCACCACAACAACACCACTCAGCACCACCACAGCATCACTCAGCACCACCACAGCACCACTCAGCACCACCACAGCATCACTCAGCACCACCCCTGCATCACTCAGCACCACCACAGCACCACTCAGCACCACCACAGCACCACTCAGCACCACCACAGCACCACTCAGCACCACCACAGCATCACTCAGAACCACCACAGCATCACTCAGCACCACCCCAGCATCACTCAGCACCACCACAGCACCACTCAGCACCACCACAGCATCACTCAGCACCACCACAGCACCACGCCGCACCACCACAGCACCACTCAGCGCCACCCCAGCATCACTAAGCACCACCACAGCACCACTCAGCATCACAACATCATCACTCAGCGCTACCCCAGCATCAGTCAGCACCACCACATTATCACTCAGCACCACCACATTATCACTCAGCACCATTACAACACCACTCAACACCACCACAGAATCACTCAGCACCACCACAGCACCACTCAGCAGCACCGCAGCACTACTCAGCAGCCCCACAGCACCACTCAGCACCAACACCGCACCACTCAGCACCACCACATTATCACTCAACACCACCACATTATCACTCAGCACCACCCCAGCATCACTCAGCACCACCACATCATCACTCAGCGCCACCACAGCATCACTCAGTGCTACCCCAGCATCACTCAGCACCACCCCTGCATCACTCAGCACCACCACAGCACCACTCAGCACCACCACAGCACCACTCAGCACCACCACAGCATCACTCAGCACCACCCAGCATCACTCAGCACCACCCCAGCATCACTCAGCACCACCACAGCACCACTCAGCACCACCACAGCATCACTCAGCACCACCACAGCACCACACCGCACCACCACAGCACCACTCAGCGCCACCCCAGCATCACTCAGCACCACCACAGCACCACTCAGCATCACAACATCATCACTCAGCGCTACCCCAGCATCAGTCAGCACCACCACATCATTACTCAGCACCATTACAACACCACTCAACACCACCACATCATCACTCAGCGCCACCCCAGCATCACTCAGCGCCACTCCAGCATCGCTCAGCACCACCACATCATCACTCAGCACTACCCAAGCATCACTCAGCGCTACCCCAGCATCACTCAGTGCTACCCCAGCATCACTCAGCACCACCCCAGCATAACTCAGCACCACCACAGCACCACTCAGCACCACAACAGCACCACTCTGCACCATCACAGCATCACTCAGCGCCACCCCAGCATTACTCAGCACCACCCCAGCATCACTCAGCACCACCACAGCACCACTCAGCACCACCACAGCATCACTCAGCGCCACCCCAGCATCACTCAGCACCACTACAGCACCACTCCGCACCACCACAGCACCACTCAGTGCCACCCCAGCATCACTCAGCACCACCACAGCACCACTCAGCACCACCACAGCATCACTCAGCACCACCACAGCACCACGCCGCACCACCACAGCACCACTCAGCGCCACCCCAGCATCACTCAGCACCACCACAGCACCACTCAGCATCACAACATCATCACTCAGCGCTACCCCAGCATCAGTCAGCACCACCACATCATTACTCAGCACCATTACAACACCACTCAACACCACCACATCATCACTCAGCACCACCCCAGCATCACTCAGCGCCACTCCAGCATCACTCAGCACCACCACATCATCACTCAGCACTACCCCAGCATCACTCAGCGCTACCCCAGCATCACTCAGTGCTACCCCAGCATCACTCAGCACCACCCCAGCATAACTCAGCACCACCACAGCACCACTCAGCACCACACAGCACCATTCTGCACCACCACAGCATCACTCAGCGCCACCCAGCATTACTCAGCACCACCCCAGCATCACTCAGCACCACCACAGCACCACTCAGCACCACCACAGCATCACTCAGCGCCACCCCAGCATCACTCAGCACCACTACAGCACCACTCCGCACCACCACAGCACCACTCAGTGCCACCCCAGCATCACTCAGCACCACCACATTATCACTCAGCACCACCACAGCACCCCTCAGCACCACCACAGCATCACTCAGCACCACCACAGCACCACTCAGCACCACCACAGCATCACTCAGCACCACCACAGCACCACTCAGCACCAACACAGCACCACTCAGCACCACCACATTATCACTCAGCACCACCACATTATCACTCATCACCACCACATTATCACTCAGCACCACCACAGCACCCCTCAGCACCACCACAGCATCACTCAGCACCACCACAGCACCTCTCAGCACCACCACAGCATCACTCAGCACCACAACAGCACCACTCAGCACCACCACAGCATCACTCAGCACCACCACAGCACCACTCAGCACCACCACAGCATCACTCAGCACCACCCCTGCATCACTCAGCACCACCACAGCACCACTCAGCACCACCACAGCACCACTCAGCACCACCACAGCACCACTCAGCACCACCACAGCATCACTCAGAACCACCACAGCATCACTCAGCACCACCCCTGCATCACTCAGCACCACCACAGCACCACTCAGCACCACCACAGCATCACTCAGCACCACCACAGCACCACGCCGCACCACCACAGCACCACTCAGCGCCACCCCAGCATCACTAAGCACCACCACAGCACCACTCAGCATCACAACATCATCACTCAGCGCTACCCCAGCATCAGTCAGCACCACCACATTATCACTCAGCACCACCACATTATCACTCAGCACCATTACAACACCACTCAACACCACCACAGAATCACTCAGCACCACCACAGCACCACTCAGCAGCACCGCAGCACTACTCAGCAGCCCCACAGCACCACTCAGCACCAACACCGCACCACTCAGCACCACCACATTATCACTCAACACCACCACATTATCACTCAGCACCACCTCATTATCACTCAGCACCACCACAGAACCACTCAGCGCCACCCCAGCATCACTCAGCACCACCACAGCACCACTCAGCATCACAACATCATCACTCAGCGCTACCCCAGCATCAGTCAGCACCACCACATCATTACTCAGCACCATTACAACACCACTCAACACCACCACATCATCACTCAGCGCCACCCCAGCATCACTCAGCGCCACTCCAGCATCACTCAGCACCACCACATCATCACTCAGCACTACCCAAGCATCACTCAGCGCTACCCCAGCATCACTCAGTGCTACCCCAGCATCACTCAGCACCACCCCAGCATAACTCAGCACCACCACAGCACCACTCAGCACCACAACAGCACCACTCTGCACCACCACAGCATCACTCAGCGCCACCCCAGCATTACTCAGCACCACCCCAGCATCACTCAGCACCACCACAGCACCACTCAGCACCACCACAGCATCACTCAGCGCCACCCCTGCATCACTCAGCACCACTACAGCACCACTCCGCACCACCACAGCACCACTCAGTGCCACCCCAGCATCACTCAGCACCACCACAGCACCACTCAGCACCCCCACAGCATCACTCAGCACCACCACAGCACCACGCCGCACCACCACAGCACCACTCAGCGCCATCCCAGCATCACTCAGCACCACCACAGCACCACTCAGCATCACAACATCATCACTCAGCGCTACCCCAGCATCAGTCAGCACCACCACATCATTACTCAGCACCATTACAACACCACTCAACACCACCACATCATCACTCAGCGCCACCCCAGCATCACTCAGCGCCACTCCAGCATCACTCAGCACCACCACATCATCACTCAGCACTACCCAAGCATCACTCAGCGCTACCCCAGCATCACTCAGTGCTACCCCAGCATCACTCAGCACCACCCCAGCATAACTCAGCACCACCACAGCACCACTCAGCACCACAACAGCACCACTCTGCACCACCACAGCATCACTCAGCGCCACCCCAGCATTACTCAGCACCACCCCAGCATCACTCAGCACCACCACAGCACCACTCAGCACCACCACAGCATCACTCAGCGCCACCCCTGCATCACTCAGCACCACTACAGCACCACTCCGCACCACCACAGCACCACTCAGTGCCACCCCAGCATCACTCAGCACCACCACAGCACCACTCAGCACCACCACAGCATCACTCAGCACCACCACAGCACCACGCCGCACCACCACAGCACCACTCAGCGCCACCCCAGCATCACTCAGCACCACCACAGCACCACTCAGCATCACAACATCATCACTCAGCGCTACCCCAGCATCAGTCAGCACCACCACATCATTACTCAGCACCATTACAACACCACTCAACACCACCACATCATCACTCAGCACCACCCCAGCATCACTCAGCGCCACTCCAGCATCACTCAGCACCACCACATCATCACTCAGCACTACCCCAGCATCACTCAGCGCTACCCCAGCATCACTCAGTGCTACCCCAGCATCACTCAGCACCACCCCAGCATAACTCAGCACCACCACAGCACCACTCAGCACCACACAGCACCACTCTGCACCACCACAGCATCACTCAGCGCCACCCAGCATTACTCAGCACCACCCCAGCATCACTCAGCACCACCACAGCACCACTCAGCACCACCACAGCATCACTCAGCGCCACCCCAGCATCACTCAGCACCACTACAGCACCACTCCGCACCACCACAGCACCACTCAGTGCCACCCCAGCATCACTCAGCACCACCACATTATCACTCAGCACCACCACAGCACCCCTCAGCACCACCACAGCATCACTCAGCACCACCACAGCACCACTCAGCACCACCACAGCATCACTCAGCACCACCACAGCACCACTCAGCACCAACACAGCACCACTCAGCACCACCACATTATCACTCAGCACCACCACATTATCACTCATCACCACCACATTATCACTCAGCACCACCACAGCACCCCTCAGCACCACCACAGCATCACTCAGCACCACCACTGCACCTCTCAGGACCACCACAGCATCACTCAGCACCACAACAGCACCACTCAGCACCACCACAGCATCACTCAGCACCACCACAGCACCACTCAGCACCACCACAGCATCACTCAGCACCACCCCTGCATCACTCAGCACCACCACAGCACCACTCAGCACCACCACAGCACCACTCAGCACCACCACAGCACCACTCAGCACCACCACAGCATCACTCAGAACCACCACAGCATCACTCAGCACCACCCCAGCATCACTCAGCACCACCACAGCACCACTCAGCACCACCACAGCATCACTCAGCACCACCACAGCACCACGCCGCACCACCACAGCACCACTCAGCGCCACCCCAGCATCACTAAGCACCACCACAGCACCACTCAGCATCACAACATCATCACTCAGCGCTACCCCAGCATCAGTCAGCACCACCACATTATCACTCAGCACCACCACATTATCACTCAGCACCATTACAACACCACTCAACACCACCACAGAATCACTCAGCACCACCACAGCACCACTCAGCAGCACCGCAGCACTACTCAGCAGCCCCACAGCACCACTCAGCACCAACACCGCACCACTCAGCACCACCACATTATCACTCAACACCACCACATTATCACTCAGCACCACCCCAGCATCACTCAGCACCACCACATCATCACTCAGCGCCACCACAGCATCACTCAGTGCTACCCCAGCATCACTCAGCACCACCCCTGCATCACTCAGCACCACCACAGCACCACTCAGCACCACCACAGCACCACTCAGCACCACCACAGCATCACTCAGCACCACCCAGCATCACTCAGCACCACCCCAGCATCACTCAGCACCACCACAGCACCACTCAGCACCACCACAGCATCACTCAGCACCACCACAGCACCACGCCGCACCACCACAGCACCACTCAGCGCCACCCCAGCATCACTCAGCACCACCACAGCACCACTCAGCATCACAACATCATCACTCAGCGCTACCCCAGCATCAGTCAGCACCACCACATCATTACTCAGCACCATTACAACACCACTCAACACCACCACATCATCACTCAGCGCCACCCCAGCATCACTCAGCGCCACTCCAGCATCGCTCAGCACCACCACATCATCACTCAGCACTACCCAAGCATCACTCAGCGCTACCCCAGCATCACTCAGTGCTACCCCAGCATCACTCAGCACCACCCCAGCATAACTCAGCAACACCACAGCACCACTCAGCACCACAACAGCACCACTCTGCACCATCACAGCATCACTCAGCGCCACCCCAGCATTACTCAGCACCACCCCAGCATCACTCAGCACCACCACAGCACCACTCAGCACCACCACAGCATCACTCAGCGCCACCCCAGCATCACTCAGCACCACTACAGCACCACTCCGCACCACCACAGCACCACTCAGTGCCACCCCAGCATCACTCAGCACCACCACAGCACCACTCAGCACCACCACAGCATCACTCAGCACCACCACAGCACCACGCCGCACCACCACAGCACCACTCAGCGCCACCCCAGCATCACTCAGCACCACCACAGCACCACTCAGCATCACAACATCATCACTCAGCGCTACCCCAGCATCAGTCAGCACCACCACATCATTACTCAGCACCATTACAACACCACTCAACACCACCACATCATCACTCAGCACCACCCCAGCATCACTCAGCGCCACTCCAGCATCACTCAGCACCACCACATCATCACTCAGCACTACCCCAGCATCACTCAGCGCTACCCCAGCATCACTCAGTGCTACCCCAGCATCACTCAGCACCACCCCAGCATAACTCAGCACCACCACAGCACCACTCAGCACCACACAGCACCACTCTGCACCACCACAGCATCACTCAGCGCCACCCAGCATTACTCAGCACCACCCCAGCATCACTCAGCACCACCACAGCACCACTCAGCACCACCACAGCATCACTCAGCGCCACCCCAGCATCACTCAGCACCACTACAGCACCACTCCGCACCACCACAGCACCACTCAGTGCCACCCCAGCATCACTCAGCACCACCACATTATCACTCAGCACCACCACAGCACCCCTCAGCACCACCACAGCATCACTCAGCACCACCACAGCACCACTCAGCACCACCACAGCATCACTCAGCACCACCACAGCACCACTCAGCACCAACACAGCACCACTCAGCACCACCACATTATCACTCAGCACCACCACATTATCACTCATCACCACCACATTATCACTCAGCACCACCACAGCACCCCTCAGCACCACCACAGCATCACTCAGCACCACCACAGCACCTCTCAGCACCACCACAGCATCACTCAGCACCACAACAGCACCACTCAGCACCACCACAGCATCACTCAGCACCACCACAGCACCACTCAGCACCACCACAGCATCACTCAGCACCACCCCTGCATCACTCAGCACCACCACAGCACCACTCAGCACCACCACAGCACCACTCAGCACCACCACAGCACCACTCAGCACCACCACAGCATCACTCAGAACCACCACAGCATCACTCAGCACCACCCCAGCATCACTCAGCACCACCACAGCACCACTCAGCACCACCACAGCATCACTCAGCACCACCACAGCACCACGCCGCACCACCACAGCACCACTCAGCGCCACCCCAGCATCACTAAGCACCACCACAGCACCACTCAGCATCACAACATCATCACTCAGCGCTACCCCAGCATCAGTCAGCACCACCACATTATCACTCAGCACCACCACATTATCACTCAGCACCATTACAACACCACTCAACACCACCACAGAATCACTCAGCACCACCACAGCACCACTCAGCAGCACCGCAGCACTACTCAGCAGCCCCACAGCACCACTCAGCACCAACACCGCACCACTCAGCACCACCACATTATCACTCAACACCACCACATTATCACTCAGCACCACCTCATTATCACTCAGCACCACCACAGAACCACTCAGCACCACCACAGCATCACTCAGCACCACCCCAGCATCACTCAGCACCACTACAGCACCACTCAGCACCACCACAGCACCACTCAGCACCACCACAGCACCACTCAGCACCACCACAGCACCATTCAGCACCAGCACAACACCTCTCAGCACCACCACATATTCCCTCAGCACCGCCACATTATCACTCAGCACCCCACAGCATCACTCAGCACCACCACAGCATCACTCAGCACCACCACAGCACCACTCAGCGCCACCCAAGCACCACTCAGCACCACCACAGCATCACTCAGCACCACCATAGCACCACTCAGCATCACCATATCATCACTCAGCGCTACCCCAGCATCACTCAGCACCACCACATTATCACTTAGCACCACCTCAGCATCACTCAGCACCACCACATTATCACTCAGCACCACCACATTATCACTCAGCACCACCACAGCATCACTCAGCACCACCACAGCATCACTCAGCACCACCCCAGCACCACTCAGCACCAACACAGCACCACTCAGCACCACCACATTATCACTCAGCACCAGCACTGCACCACTCACCATCACCACAGCACCACTCAGCACCACCACAGCATCACTCAGCACCACCACAGCACCACTCAGCACCACAACAGCACCACTCAGCACCACCACAGCACCACTCAGCACCAACACAGCACCACTCAGCACCACCACATTATCACTCAGCACCACCACATTATCACTCAGCACCAGCACTGCACCACTCACCATCACCACAGCATCACTCAGCACCACCACAGCACCACTCAGCACCACCACAGCACCACTCAGCACCACCACAGCACCACTCAGCGCCACCCCAGCATCACTCAGTGCCACCACAGCATCACTCAGCACCACCACAGCATCACTCAGCACCACATTATCACTCAGCACCACCACAGCACCCCCCAGCATCACTCAGCACCACCACAGCACCTCTCAGCACCACCACAGCATCACTCAGCACCACCACAGCACCACTCAGCACCACCACAGCATCACTCAGCACCACCACAGCACCACTCAGCACCACCACAGCACCACTCAGCACCACCACAGCATCACTCAGCACCATCCCTGCATCACTCAGCACCACCACAGCACCACCACAGCAAGTCAAGTCAAGTCAAGTCAGAGAATTTATATAGCGCACTACATACCCAGAGGGTCTCAAGGCGCTTAGAAAGGGGAGGAGGATTACTTGTCAAATATCCACGTTTTAAGTTGCTTTCTGAATGCTAGGTGGTTCTGGGTAAGGCGGAGGTATGCGGGGAGTGAGTTCCATGTTTTAGCAGCCAGGTATGAGAAGGATCTGCCCCCCATGGTGGTCTTGTTGATGCGAGGTACAGTGGCGAGGGCTTGGCTGGAAGAACGTAGTTGGCGGGAGGGGGTGTAGAAGGATAGTCGTGAGTTGAGGCATTCTGGTCCGATGTTGTAGAGTGATTTGTGTGCGTGGGTTAGCAGTCGGAAAGAGATCCTCTTATTGACGGGTAGCCAGTGGAGGTCTTTAAGGTGACCAGAGATGTGTTTGTTGCGTGGGATGTCTAATATGATCCTGGCTGAGGCGTTTTGGATTCGTTGGAGTTTCTTCTGGAGTTTAGCGGTAGTGCCTGCGTAGAGGGTGTTTCCGTAGTCCAGACGGCTCGTGACCAGAGCATGGGTGACTGTTTGCCTTGTTTCGGTGGGGATCCAGCGAAATGTTTTTCTGAGCATGCAAAGAATGTTGAAGCAGGAAGAGGATACGGCGCTGACTTGTCTGTTCATTGAGAGTGAAGAGTCAAGGATGATGCCTAGGTTCCGTGCGTGGTCTGTCGGGATGGGTGCTTTTCCGAGGGCTTCCGGCCACCAGGAGTCGTCCCAAGCGGAGGGGGATGTACCTAAGATGAGGACTTCTGTTTTGTCTGAGTTCAGTTTCAGACGGCTTTGTTTCATCCATTCGGCAACTTCTTTCATTCCTTCGTGTAGGTTAGTTTTGGCGGTGCTGGGGTCATTGGTGAGGGAAAGGATTAGTTGAGTGTCATCTGCGTAAGAGATGATGTTGAGGTTGTGTTGGCGGGCGATGGCCGCGAGGGGGCTCATGTATATGTGGAAGAGGGTGGGGCTGAGTGAGGATCCTTGTGGTACGCCACAAATGACTTCAGTGGACTCGGACTTGAATGGTGGGAGGCGGACTCTCTGGGTCCTTCCGGTGAGGAACGAGGTGATCCAATCAAGTGCTTTTCCTTGGATTCCGATGTTATTGAGGCGTTGTAAAAGGGTGCTGTGGCAGACTGTGTCGAAAGCTGCAGAGAGGTCGAGGAGGATGAGGGCGACTGTGTCTCCATTGTCCAATAGAGTTCGAATGTCGTCTGTTGCTGCGATGAGGGCGGTCTCAGTGCTGTGTTTTGCTCGGAAACCAGATTGTGAGGAGTCGAGGGATTTGTTGGTTTCGAGGAAGGCGGCGAGTTGGTTGTTGACAGCTTTTTCGATTACTTTGGCCGGGAATGGGAGGAGCGAGATGGGGCGGTAATTCTTGAGTTCGGTGGGGTCCGCTGTGGGTTTTTTCAGGAGGGCGGTGAGTTCAGCGTGTTTCCAGTCTTCCGGGAAGGTGGCGGTGTTGAAGGAGCAGTTGATGACATCTCGGAGGTGCGGTGCAATGACGGAGTCTGCTTTGTTGAAGATGTGGTGAGGACATGGGTCTGTGGGGGATCCTGAGTGGATGGAATTCATCAGGCGGATTGTGTCCTCAATGGAGATTGGGTTCCAGTCGTTAAGGATGTTCACGGGGGGAGAATGTTCAGCAGATGGTAGGGTGGGTTGATTTCCGGGTTGGTTGTCGAAGCTGTTGTGGATGTCTGCAATCTTGTTGTGGAAGAATAAGGCTAGGGAGTCGCAGAGGGCTTGAGAGGGGGTGATGTCGTTGGAGTTGGCTGAGGGATTGGAAAATTCCTTGACGATGTTGAATAGTTCCTTGCTATTGTGGGCGTTGTTGTCAAGTCGATCCTTGAATGCTGTTTTCTTGGCCTTTCGGATTAGTTGGTGGTGAGTCCGGGTGGCGTTTTTGAAGGCGTCCTTGGTGCTAGTGGTTGGGTCTTTTTTCCAGGCCTTTTCAAGGGAGCGGCAGAGTTTCTTGGACTTCTTAAGATCATCGTTGAACCATGAGGCCTTTTTGCTGCCGGGTTTGCTTTGACGTTTCTTCAGTGGTGCTAAGGTGTCGGCGGTGTTGGATAACCATAGGGTTAGGTTGGTGGCGGCTTCGTTTACGTTAGAAGAGTGGGCTGGGGTGTTAAGAAGGAGCGATGAGGCGATCTGGTCCGTGGTGATTTTGTTCCAGTTTCTTTGCAGAGTTGGTTGGAGGTGGTTGGTGGGTTTTGGCTTGTTGTAGGTGAAGTGAACGCAGCTGTGGTCAGTCCAGAGGAGATCCGTAGTGTGGCTGAAGGAGACATGATTGCTGGAGGTGAAGATGGGGTCGAGTGTGTGACCTGCGATGTGGGTGGGGGAAGTGACCAGTTGTTGAAGTCCGAGGTTGGCGAGGTTGTCCAAGAGGGTGGCGGTGTTGCGGTCGTTGATCTTTTCAAGGTGAAAGTTGAGGTCTCCCAGAAGGATGTAGTCTTTGGAGGGGAGCGCGTGAGGAGTGATGAAGTCTGTGATGTCTTCACTGAATTTTGCGCGGGGTCCTGGTGGTCTGTAGAGGAGGGTGCCTCTGAGTGTGGTCTTGGGGTCAATGTGGATCTGGAAGTGAAGGTGTTCGGAGTTGGCGAGGTTGGCGTCAGAGCTGGTTGAGATGCGGATTGATTTCTTGTGGACGATAGCGATTCCTCCTCCTGTGTGGCTGGTACGGTCTTTGCGAGTGATCTTATAGTCTTCTGGGATGGCAATTGTGATGTCCGGTGCGGAGGAAGCATTCATCCATGTTTCCGTTAGGAAGGCGACGTCTGGAGAGGTGGTGTCCTGTAGATTCCATAGGTCTATGGCGTGCCTGTGGACCGATCGAGTGTTGAGAAGGATGCACTGTAGGTGGTTGGGGTCGGGAATCTGTGTTGTGGTCGTAGCGGAGAAGTTGTTGGTGCCGATGAATTTGCAGGAGTAGCAGGAGAAAGGTCCATGGGTGTGACCAGGGGCGGCTTGGACGCAGTTGGGGGCGCGACCGGGGTTAAGGGCTAGGAGGGATGCGGCATCGTAGGTAATGCGGGGGGGCTGGGAGGGACGGGGGCCAGGGGGACTGGCGCTGGGCGCGGTCCAGGCGCGGACGGGCGTAGACGGGCTTACCTTTGGCGCACCTTCGGCGCGGGTTGGGCGCGGTCGCTGCGCGTGGACGCTGCGCGCGGGAACTACTGTCATATATGGATAGTGGAGGGGGAGGGGCGAGGGCGGCTCAGCTGGGAGGCGGGGCGGGCTCCAGGGATCACAACAACAACAAAATGGAGGCGGAGGGGGGAGCACAGCGTCGCGCTAGTCAGAACGCGCACATACAGTGAAAGCGGCACGTATAATCAATTAAATTGCAAAAAGAGCAACTCGGCAAGCAGGCACACAGCAGGCAAATGGAATTAGGCAGATATCAAGGGCAGAAGCGGTGCAACGATACCGAGTACAGTGAAAGCGGCACATATAATTAATTAAATTACAAAAAGAACAACTCGGCAGGCAGGCACACAGCAGGCAAATGGAATTAGGCAGAAATCAAGGGCAAAAGCAGCACAACGATACCGAGTGTCACGAGGGGACACTGGGGAGCGACCACTCAGCCTGAGGGACAGGAGCGAGTCACGGCGCTCTAAGGTTCTGCAGCGCTGATCAGGTCAGTGGGAGGGCGGCTCAGCTGGGAGGCGGGGCGGGCTCCAGGGATCACAACAACAACAAAATGGAGGCGGAGGGGGAGGCACAGCGTCGCGCTAGTCAGAACGCGCACATACAGAGAAAGCGGCACGTATAATCAATTAAATTGCAAAAAGAGCAACTCGGCAAGCAGGCACACAGCAGGCAAATGGAATTAGGCAGATATCAAGGGCAGAAGCGGTACAACGATACCGAGTACAGTGAAAGCGGCACATATAATTAATTAAATTACAAAAAGAACAACTCGGCAGGCAGGCACACAGCAGGCAAATGGAATTAGGCAGAAATCAAGGGCAAAAGCAGCACAACGATACCGAGTGTCACGAGGGGACACTGGGGAGCGACCATTCAGCCTGAGGGACAGGAGCACCACTCAGCACCACCACAGCATCACTCAGCACCACCCAGCATCACTCAGCACCACCCCAGCATCACTCAGCACCACCACAGCACCACTCAGCACCACCACAGCATCACTCAGCACCACCACAGCACCACGCCGCACCACCACAGCACCACTCAGCATCACAACATCATCACTCAGCGCTACCCCAGCATCAGTCAGCACCACCACATTATCACTCAGCACCACCACATTATCACTCAGCACCATTACAACACCACTCAACACCACCACAGAATCACTCAGCACCACCACAGCACCACTCAGCAGCAACGCAGCACTACTCAGCAGCACCACAGCACCACTCAGCACCAACACCGCACCACTCAGCACCACCACATTATCACTCAGCACCACCACATTATCACTCAGCACCACCACATTATCACTCCGCACCACCTCATTATCACTCAGCACCACCACAGAACCACTCAGCACCACCACAGCATCACTCAGCACCACCCCAGCATCACTCAGCACCACCACAGCACCACTCAGCACCACCAC
This sequence comes from Lissotriton vulgaris, assembly GCF_964263255.1. Taxonomy (NCBI): domain Eukaryota; kingdom Metazoa; phylum Chordata; class Amphibia; order Caudata; family Salamandridae; genus Lissotriton; species Lissotriton vulgaris. The sequence goes on along the minus strand of NW_028255437.1, from coordinate 182,930 downwards.
AGCACCACTCAGCACCACCACAGCACCACTCAGCACCACCACAGTACTACTCAGCACCACCACAGCATCACTCAGCACCACCACAGCATCACTCAGCACCACCACAGCATCACTCAGCACCACCACAGCACCATTCAGCACCAGCACAGCACCTCTCAGCACCACCACTTATTCCCTCAGCACCGCCACATTATCACTCAGCACCACACAGCACCGCCACAGCATCACTCAGCACCACCACAGCATCACTCAGCACCACCACAGCACCACTCAGCGCCACCCAAGCACCACTCAGCACCACCACAGCATCACTCAGCACCACCATAGCACCACTCAGCATCACCATATCATCACTCAGCGCTACCCCAGCATCACTCAGCACCACCACATTATCACTTAGCACCACCTCAGCATCACTCAGCACCACCACATTATCACTCAGCACCACCACATTATCACTCAGCACCACCACAGCATCACTCAGCTCCACCACAGCATCACTCAGCACCACCACAGCACCACTCAGCACCAACACAGCACCACTCAGCACCAACACAGCACCACTCAGCACCACCACATTATCACTCAGCACCAGCACTGCACCACTCACCATCACCACAGCACCAGTCAACACCACCACAGCATCACTCAGCACCACCACAGCACCACTCAGCACCACAACAGCACCACTCAGCACCACCACAGCACCACTCAGCACCAACACAGCACCACTCAGCACCACCACATTATCACTCAGCACCAGCACTGCACCACTCACCATCACCACAGCATCACTCAGCACCACCACAGCACCACTCAGCACCACCACAGCACCACTCAGCACCACCACAGCACCACTCAGCGCCACCCCAGCATCACTCAGTGCCACCACAGCATCACTCAGCACCACCACAGCATCACTCAGCACCACATTATCACTCAGCACCACCACAGCACCACTCAGCACCACCACAGCACCACTCAGCACCACCATAGCATCACTCAGCACCACCACAGCATCACTCAGCACCACCACAGCATCACTCAGCGCCACACCAGCATCACTCAGCACCACCACTCAGCACCACTCAGCATCACCACATCATCACTCAGCGCTACCCCAGCATCACTCAGCACCACCACATTATCACTTAGCGCCACCTCAGCATCACTCAGCACCACCACATTATCACTCAGCACCACCACATTATCACTCAGCACCACCACAGCATCACTCAGCACCACCACAGCATCACTCAGCACCACCACAGCACCACTCAGCACCAACACAGCACCACTCAGCACCACCACATTATCACTCAGCACCACCACATTATCACTCAGCACCACCACAGCACCACTCAGCACCACCACAGCACCACTCAGCACCATCACAGCATCACTCAGCGCAACCCCAGGTTATAGGTGTCACATTTGCGAAAGTTATAACTATTGGCATTGTAAATGACAAAGCTATTAATGTAGCTATTTTCAAATCCAACACATAAATAAAAATATTGTCATTTACAAGACAAATAGCTCAAAATTTCCTAATGCGAGACCTATTGCATTTCAAATGCTTGTTTCTATGTCTCTCACAACCCAGAAAGGAAAAAGAAGATGGGAAATGAAAAAGTAGTAGAAAATGGCCAGAAAAGATGAAGAAGAAAGAAAAGACAAGGTAAAGTCGCAAAAGAAAAGAGAGCAGATAGACAAGAAGGCAGGGACCTGGCACTCAAAAACAGAAAAGCAGAGGATGTGAATGAGCAAGACTCCAGCAGCACTGCGGGAAATGGGAGGTAGGGGGAAGGATGGGTGCGTGAGGCAATGCTAAAATAAAACAAGCATTTGCAATGCCAATAGGTCTCGCATTCACTCGAGTTTGAGCTGTTGGCAATGAAAATGACAATGCCTTTTTGAGTTTTATAACATAAAAAAGGCATTGTCATTTACAATACTAATAGCTTAAACTCTCACAAATGCAAGACCTATTGCATTGCAATAAAGGGCCTTCTCAACTGCTTGTTAGTAAATATCAGAGGAAGGGACCAGCTCCTACGTCTTCAAAGTAGTGGTAAATAGTGTAGTGAAGAAGATGTGTAAGTGTTGTAAATTACACAGACACAAAGTGTGAAGTGAGAGTTACATTCAAGCAATAAACACTAACAAAGCGCTCCAACACCTTTCGCTCTGTGATTACACTGTTGCAGCTCAGGAGAAAGAGCACGAGGGGAGGGCTATTTCCTGCCCTCCCCGTGATTTGAGTGTGCAGCCTGGCATTGCGTAATGTCATTGCCATCTTTGGCCTAATAAAAAACACACTAGCTATAGTAGGACCCTGGCTTCACCTCCTGGTACAGGGCTGGCTGTGCTTTATGGCAGGCATGAAGGGATGGTCTCGGCTGCAGCTCCGGCCTCATACAGTGTCCATGCTATTACCAGTGAGTGGTGGTGGTGGCACTGGTGGTGTTGGTGGTGGTGGTATTGGTGGCAGTATTGGTGATGGTGGTATTGGTGGTGGTGGGACTGGTATTGGTGGTGGTATCAGTGGTATTGTTGGTATTGGTGGTGGTATTGGTGGCGGTATTGTGGTGGTGGTATTGGTGGTTGTACGGGTGGTGGTGGTATTGGTGGTGGTACTGATAGTGTTGCTGATGGTATTGGTGGTTGTATTGTGGTGGTGGAGGTGGTGGTATTGATGTGGTGGTGGTATTGGTGGTGGTTTTTGTGATGTTGGTAGTATTTCTGGAGTTGCGTTGTGTTTGCAACACGACTCCAGCAATGCGTGACTTTTGCCCTAATAGATGTCTCTACAGATGCATCACTTTCTTGTAAATCTGCCCCAAAGATTTTGGCCCAGAGGGTGCTACAGGCAAAGGGAGGTGGGCCACCTGCCCCACTGCCTCTCCTTGGCTTCGGGGATTAGGACCCCAGGGCATAGAGACCCCAAGGGCACAAAATGGGCTCAAAGAGTGGGGGCCTACTCATACTCCTCCCCAAATATTTTTTTTTTAAATGGCGGGCCACCATTTTCTTTTTTTTGCGATCCCGCAGTATCTCACCAAACATAATGATGTTTTTTACCAGCCCCGCAGGGGGCAGTGTATCCCTTCCCTTCACCACTTATGCATTTTAAAAAAAATTGCAGGACAGATAACTAAGTCCCAGAGTCCTGTAATGGTTGCGAGCAACATTTAACCTTCATGTTGCTGGCAGCCAGTCAGAGCCTTGCTCCCACTGTAGCAAGTTGGCCCAAGGGTAAAAATGCCCCCTGGGCCAATCCGAAGGCTCTATTTTTTTTAATTGGGTTCAAGATACTCTTGTGAGAGTCCCACAGATGCAACCATTCAGATATAGAAATATAATTCTATCATGATTCTTCAAAACCTCCTGAAATTATTTAAACCATATCACAAAAAGCATGCTTTCGGGACCAAGATCTAGCTTCCTGCCAAATTTGGTGTAATTTCTGTCAGCAGTTTTTGTGGTAGGGCTGCCTAAAAAAGTCTATGGAAAATGCATGAGAATTTTGTGTTTTAAGACCTCCCTTTTTCTTGGCAGACCCCATCCCCTGGGGCCAAATACATTAACTATGGGCAGGGAGTGCCCAGCTCCCCTTCCAAAGCCGTATTCAGCCCTGGGAACCCCACCCCGGGCCCAACAATATTTTTTTAAGAGGCGGGGCATCGCACAGACCTCCTCCCCAAGCCTTTCAATAGCTGCGGGGACTCCATTTTGAAGGCTGTCAGTTTTTGAAAAAGAGGGGGGGTGCCCACCCCAAGACTTTATTGGCCTAGGGGATCCTATCCCCTGAGACTGGGTGCTTGCTGTGTGCTGAGGAGCTCAGCCCCGGGACACAGTGGTTTCCCTGCCCGAACCGGTGTGGGCTAGGAAACGTGTTTGCTCCCGCCTGATGGGATCCCTACGGCCTAATAAGGTTCGGGGAGGGGATCACCTGGCCACCTACTCTCTTTTATTATATTTGGCCCTGGGTGGGGTCCCCAGGGCCCGAAGAGCAACCCTGTGTTCAGCACAGCAAAGGCTCTGCAAGGTGTGGGGTTCACAGGCTGCTGGGATTTTGGACACAGGGCCTGGCGACAGGCCAAGCCCTGTGTTCAACCCCGCTGTGCATGGATAAACACTGTGAAAATTGCAAAAAACACAGTTGATGGACAGAATGTAGAACAATGTCATACATTCACCCCAGTACAAGGATCTGGGCCTAAATCCATCCTTTTTTTTGTACTCCACACCACCCTGGGTTAGACACTGGCTATATGCAAATCAGCTCTGACCCTGTGCCCCATGGGAACAGTCCAGTCCGAACTACCAAGCCATGTCTTTCCCAGACCGGAATCAAGCATCCAAGGACCGGTTTCTGGCTATCAGCCTTCATTCAGCCTGGATAGCTTGACTCCAGTGGTGTGGGGAGCCTGGGACTCAAGTCTGAGCATACCCAGCCCACTCGGGGTGAAAATTGCAAAAAAAACAGTTGATGGACAGAATGTAGAACAATGTCATACATTCACCCCAGTACAAGGATCTGGGCCTAAATCCATTGTTTTGTTGTACTCCACACCACCCTGGGTTAGACACTGGCTATATGCAAATCAGCTCTGACCCTGTGCCCCATGGGAACAGTCCAGTCCGAACTACCAAGCCATGTCTTTCCCAGACCGTAATCAAGCATCCAAGGACCGGTTTCTGGCTATCAGCCTTCATTCAGCCTGGATAGCTTGACTCCAGTGGTGTGGGGAGCCTGGGACTCACGTCTGAGCATACCCAGCCCACTCGGGGTGAAAATTGCAAAAAAACACAGTTGATGGACAGAATGTAGAACAATGTCATACATTCACCCCAGTACAAGGATCTGGGCCTAAATCCATTGTTTTGTTGTACTCCACACCACCCTGGGTTAGACACTGGCTATATGCAAATCAGCTCTGACCCTGTGCCCCATGGGAACAGTCCAGTCCGAACTACCAAGCCATGTCTTTCCCAGACCGGAATCAAGCATCCAAGGACCGGTTTCTGGCTATCAGCCTTCATTCAGCCTGGATAGCTTGACTCCAGTGGTGTGGGGAGCCTGGGACTCACGTCTGAGCATACCCAGCCCACTCGGGGTGAAAATTGCCAAAAACAAAGTTGATGGACAGAATGCAGGTCAATGTCTTACATTCACCCCAGTACAAAGATCTGGCCCTAAATCCATCGTTTTTTTGCACTCCACACCACCCTAGGTCAGACAATGGCTATATGCAAATCAACCTTGACCCTGTGCCTCATGGGAACAGTTCAGCCCGAACTACCAAGCCATGTCTTTCCTAGACCGGAATCAAGCATCCAAGGACCGGTTTCTGGCTATCAGCCTTGTTCAGCCTGGATAGCTTGACTCCAGTGATGTGGAGAACCTGGGACTCACGTCTGAGCATACCCAGCCCACTCGGGGTGAAAATTGCAAAAAACAAAGTTGATGGACAGAATGCAGAACAATGTCTTACATTCACCCCAGTACAAAGATCTGGGCCTAAATCCATCGTTTCTTTGCACTCCACACCACCCTAGGTCAGACAATGGCTATATGCAAATCAGCCTTGACCCTGTGCCTCATGGGAACAGTCCAGCCCGAACTACCAAGCCATGTCTTTCCTAGACTGGAGTCAAGCATCCAAGGACCGGTTTCTGGCTATCAGCCTTCTTCAGCCTGGATAGCTTGACTCCAGTGATGTGGAGAGCCTGGGACTCACGTCTGAGCATACCCAGCCCACTCGGGGTGAAAATTGCAAAAAAACACAGTTGATGGACAGAATGTAGAACAATGTCATATATTCACCACAGTACAAGGATCTGGGCCTAAATCCATTTTTTTGTTGTACTCCACACCACCCTGGGTTAGACACTGGCTATATGCAAATCAGCTCTGACCCTGTGCCCCATGGGAACAGTCCAGTCCGAACTACCAAGCCATGTCTTTCCCAGACCGGAATCAAGCATCCAAGGACCGGTTTCTGGCTATCAGCCTTCATTCAGCCTGGATAGCTTGACTCCAGTGGGGTGAATGTAAGACATTGTTCTGCATTCTGTCCATCAACTTTGTTTTTTGCAATTTTCACCCCGAGTGGGCTGAGTATGCTCAGACGTGAGTCCCAGGCTCTCCACATCACTGGAGTCAAGCTATCCAGGCTGAAGAAGGCTGATAGCCAGAAACCGGTCCTTGGATGCTTGATTCCGGTCTAGGAAAGACATGGCTTGGTAGTTCGGGCTGGACTGTTCCCATGAGGCACAGGGTCAAGGCTGATTTGCATACAGCCATTGTCTGACCTAGGGTGGTGTGGAGTGCAAAAAAACAATGGATTTAGGCCAAGATCTTTGTACTGGGGTGAATGTAAGACATTGTTCTGCATTCTGTCCATCAACTTTGTTTTTTGCAATTTTCCCCCCGAGTGGGCTGGGTATGCTCAGACGTGAATCCCAGGCTCTCCACATCACTGGAGTCAAGCTATCCAGGCTGAAGAAGGCTGATAGCCAGAAACCGGTCCTTGGATGCTTGATTCCGGTCTAGGAAAGACATGGCTTGGTAGTTCGAGCTGGACTGTTCCCATGAGGCACAAGGTCAAGGCTGATTTGCATATAGCCATTGTCTGACCTAGGGTGGTGTGGAGTGCAAAGAAACGATGGATTTAGGCCCAGATCTTTGTACTGGGGTGAATGTAAGACATTGTTCTGCATTCTGTCCATCAACTTTGTTTTTTGCAATTTTCACCCCGAGTGGGCTGGGTATGCTCAGACGTGAGTCCCAGGTTCTCCACATCACTGGAGTCAAGCTATCCAGGCTGAACAAGGCTGATAGCCAGAAACCGGTCCTTGGATGCTTGATTCCGGTCTAGGAAAGACATGGCTTGGTAGTTCGGGCTGAACTGTTCCCATGAGGCACAGGGTCAAGGTTGATTTGCATATAGCCATTGTCTGACCTAGGGTGGTGTGGAGTGCAAAAAAACGATGGATTTAGGCCCAGATCTTTGTACTGGGGTGAATGTAAGACATTGACCTGCATTCTGTCCATCAACTTTGTTTTTGGCAATTTCCCCCCCGAGTGGGCTGGGTATGCTCAGACGTGAGTCCCAGGCTCTCCACATCACTGGAGTCAAGCTATCCAGGCTGAAGAAGGCTGATAGCCAGAAACCGGTCCTTGGATGTTTGATTCCGGTCTAGGAAAGACATGGCTTGGTAGTTCGGGCTGGACTGTTCCCATGAGGCACAGGGTCAAGGCTGATTTGCATATAGCCATTGTCTGACCTAGGGTGGTGTGGAGTGCAAAAAAACGATGGATTTAGGCCCAGATCTTTGTACCGGGGTGAATGTAAGACATTGTTCTGCATTCTGTCCATCAACTTTGTTTTTTGCAATTTTCCCCCCGAGTGGGCTGGGTATGCTCAGACGTGAGTCCCAGGCTCTCCACATCACTGGAGTCAAGCTATCCAGGCTGAAGAAGGCTGATAGCCAGAAACCGGTCCTTGGATGCTTGATTCCGGCGTGCAATCTGCGGTAAACCCCTCTCGTACCCTAGGTACTCTGCTCCACAGCGTATGGTCCTTCAAAAATTCTTTCATATTGGCAAATAAGGTGTTATGACTTTCTAATATTGATCTGCCAAGTTTTCACGTAGGCGAGCCAACACATAAATTTGGTTTCATACAACGATTTGATAATAATTGGGCTGGTGGCTAATATCCCCCATTTTACGTTCCTGCTATTAATTGTAATGATCAAAATATCAGCAGGTGGGTTTGCTGAGCCCACCAGATTGCCTATTAAAGTACTATTTAAAAAAGAGCCCTCAGGTCATAATCAATATCACTTCTATGTACACCCCTTTGAGATGGAGGAGCAGCAATTCAGTAAGAAGGAGAGCGGCCACTGCAGACTTGTAATCTGTAAGAATCACAAACCGCAGTACAGAACTACTCAGCTGATTCTTACAGGGAGCAGCTAGTTCAAGAATACCCTAATACACATCCTTGACCTTGGCCAATCCCATAGTCAGGTCAGAGGGTTCACATGTCACATTAAAATCATCCTCAATAATAACCTGTTGATCTTGAATGTAGGTTTTTAAGATGTAATCAAACAATTGACAATTCTCTAGACTTACTAATGTTCCAGCTATAGACCTAATTAAAAGGGTCAGTTTCCTATAACTAGATGCAACATTCAATCCTAGTGTATCTAGAGAGTCCATAGGGATCACTTTGATAGAACAAAACAAAGAGACTTATTTGCAAGCAGTCAGGCCACTGGAGGCCAGCCACTACGCGTATTGTGGGCTGGGATATGATAACTCCTGTTGGTGGCCCATGTTTCCTGAAATAAATAAATACAAGTCAAACCCATCAACAAATTGTCCCCAGTGACTGTCTAATACTTTGATAATGATTTTAAACCTGCAATATACCAGGTAATAATGTAAATAGTTCTAGATGTAACAAGTTGACGCAGTACACTAGATCCTGTGGTACTTTTCTTATTGACCAAATCTGTGTTTGAGCTGGTACGGCTAGCCACTCCGGTCACAACAGCCATCCCTCCACTCAAGATATCAGGCGCCGCAGGAGCACTAATTCCCATTAGGCCTCCCAAACCAACAGGAACTATAGGGGTACATCCGTTACTGTCCGCTGCCCAGTCCTCCGTTAGGGACGTCAGTCAATGTATCTTTGAGAAAAGAATCCCTTATGGTGGAATGAGACAATGGGTTGAAGTAGGAGCATCAATCTTCCAAGAGACATCATTTATTCATTTTCATTTGTTGTCAATTCCATATTTCTTATAAATAGCTCTTTCAAAGCCTCTGTCGAAGGGGTATCTGACAATTCCTTGCATCACTGAGTTGGCGATGCAGCGCGTGCAAGGTAAATACTTTTATTTATTTATTTGCTTACCTTACTCTGTTCCGCTGTATGTTGGAGTCCACTACCCCCTACCCTGCCCCTCTCCCGCCTCACCCCATCGCCCACAGCACTCCGTGAGCAAGCCGCCACTGCTGCTTATGTAGCTGTCTTTCTCTGCAGATGTAGTGTGACTATAGTAGACTCTCCGTTCAGTCGAGACAGTCTGCGTGATCTGTTAATAAAGGAGGTATTGTAGGGGGTAGGTCTACAGTTCCTACTCTTAACGCATCACCTTCTTGGGAGGGCTTTGAGGCAAGGGATTGGTGATCCGTTGACTGAGGTTTATGACTACGTACTGATTGACAACCATTACCGTGTTGTGCTCCACCTCTGTATTCAGCCCGGGTTTGGAGCCCGTTCAACAGCTTGCCTCATTTGTAGAACCTCCATGGTTGTATACATTGATGTTTGTGTGGGGGGAGCGGATTAAAGGAGCTGTTGAATTTGGAATTTACAGTCACTATAGTCAGGGTCTCTGGGAAGATCTTTGTATGTGTCTAGGAAAAAAATTAACCTGGTTACCATCTGCCTTAGATCAATAATCTCAGCTCTCAGATGCATAATCCCATCACCAACCTCCACTAGGGTCAAGGATAACCTTCCTGATGCCAAGACCCCAGCACATTCCCCGGGAAATGGGTCTCTGATCGATTTACCCACAAAAAAATAAATATATATATATATATATATATATATATATATATATATATATATATATATATATATATATATATATATATATATATATCTAAGTCCTTGCCGTCCGTGTTCTGGAGCAGTTCAAACCTATTTAAACACAAAATTTGAGGACATTTTTGCTAAACCCCCCCACCCCGGATGGTGTCACATTATCCATCTCCAACAGGGAACCTAAAATCCAATGCCACAGGAGTATCCAGCTTCAATGGACTAGACATGGTTCGAGACATTTCATTTTGCTTCTCAAATATTTTTGCCAATGTTTTCCCTTTTGTGACAGCCCCTATCTTCAGACCCTTCTCACTCAAAATGGTTGTACTTCTTCAATTAAATTGTTAGGGTTGTGTTTTTGTTTTGTTTTTGAGGACCTTGTGGGCTACAAGCTGCTTTTGTCTTACTGGTCACGTGACGACAAATCACACCCACAAACCTGCAGAACAAAAAGGTGGAATAGGGCGGAGCCCAAAATGGATGCTGAAGTACTTGCTCCTAGTAGTCCACAACACACAAGTGTAATTGTGGATCTTGACTAAATGCTTCAGTTCTTCTCAAGCAAGACCCACACCAGGTTTGGTGGAGGAAAAAATAACAGCCAAGTGGGTTGGCCTGGCCCTGCCTTTTCCTGGATTTGATGGACATGCACAGGCTTTACCCATGGAGCGGGAGTGATGATGGCGCTTGGTAGCGCTTGGTGAAATGAGGACCCGCATCCTTTGCCTCCCTTTCTCCTGGTCACTTGCAGAATCTTGGGACTCAGATTCCCCAAAACAGCACCTGGGCGTCCAAGAAAGAAGTCCATCCACTCATGGAAGCATCTGTAGTGTGCCAGGAAAGCTACATGTTCATGGAATAGTAGGGTCTCAGACGCTGCAGATATTAATACTCAGATCAGCATTGGATAAATGAACTGCAGCACAAACCTGCTGTACTTTGAGACTAGTGATAAGCTGCATTAATGGTGATTGCAGGAAAATAGGCACAGGACTTGACTGAGCATCTAAACTGGACAAACAGTCCTGGAAAGATGAGGGTTTGAGCTGGAGTTATCTTTGCCTGGCCAAGCTGTATGTCTGAATATTGAGTAGGACCTGCTCTTAGTGCTGAAGAACCTGGTGTAATTGCTATTGAGATCAGCAAGGAAGACAACTCTGGCTATGAGTTGTAGCTTGTATTCTGCATGTAGCGTAGTATTGACAGCTTGACCAACCAATGTCTGTTCAGTCTGTGAGCTCTATGAACCGGGATCCTGGTTCAGGCAGTCTTGGCCCCTCAGAGAACCCTCTGGGTTAGGCGGTGAGGGCTCCTCAGGACAACTCCCTCTACTAGACAAAGAACTTTGAGCCAGGGCCTCAGTCTCTGCCTATGATTGAGGCATCTTGGGTCATATTAAGGCTTTGTTAACCGGAAAGAGTCAGAATACTGTGGCCTCTGCCACGCGTGTTCTGTCATAATAAGCGTAACCACGCTTACCTTAACTACGATTATGCCTTAACCCCACATGTGTGTGATTAAGGCAGTGCGCGGTCTAGCTGCTGCTAGACGGAAGCAGGAAGACCTCGCCAGGAAGAGAACTAGAGGACGTGGTGAGGTAAGTGGGGCTGGGATGGGTGGTGGGTAGTTTTCAGGGCTGGGGTCAGGGTAACTTTTAGGGCTGGGAGAGGTCAGGGGTAGTTTTCAGGGCCGGGGGTCGAGGGAAGTTTACAGGGCTGGGGGAGGGTCGGGTCGTTTTTTAATTAGGGGTTAGGGTATTAGACCTAAGGGCAGTGGAAGAGGTCGGGGTAGTTTTACGGACAGCGTGGAGGGTGGGAGGGGGTTGGGGTAGTGTATATTAAGGGTTAGGTACAGCATGGGGGTGTGAGGGGTTCGGGGTATTTGGACCTCAGGCTGTGGGTTGAGGGCCAGGCAGGGAGTCTGTAGCTTAGGGCTGGGGAAGGGTGTCACGTCCTTAGCCACACATACCCCTTTACCATTCATGCCTTTACCATGAAATTGCGTGATAAAGGCATGCATGGTAAAGGAATGCGTGGTTATGACGCATTTGTGGGGTAGGCTGATAGGGAGAGGCATGTATGTTTTAGCCACACGTCCCTCTATCATACAACCTATGTTAACACCTCAGAGAGGCTTTTTAAAGTAGCTGCTGGTGCCATCTGCTCATCAAAGGTAAGAGTTCTTCCTGAAGCCGGTCAACTTGCAAGAGTACAACATGCCACCCGCAGTAGGAGTCGCGTCCAAAGGAGGATTTTCACATCTCATCTGTCCAATGAGTGTTGAAATAGCTCAGTAATAGCTAACCACACATGTAGCATGTATATATGTTATGGTTGAGTCCTAAACACTGGTCCCATGAACAAGTGGTGTGAGCTTCAGATAACTGTGGACTTCAGGCTCAACATACTTCAAAACCAGTGAAGTGAGATGTTCTCTGGGGCAGAGGAACATAAGCGAGCACGGCCACAGGGGCTGGAGTGACCCCAGGGAGCAAAACGCGAATGGATGTTTCAGACAGATAGGAAGACAAGAGAACCACTGTCAGCTGGTTGAGAGTTGAGTTTGGTCACTACGACTGGATAGAACGGATTGGAACCTGGAGATGTCAATGTACTCGTTACGACAAAAGATGGGGCGCGGTACAGCCCAGGACACAAGAGCTCCCGCAAGCTTCCATCTTTTTTACTTTTAAGAAGAGTAAAACGTATTACTATTCCACTTGAATCTCTCATCACCACCAGTCTAATGGACCAAGGAAAAAATGTAGCATCCATGTTTACAAATATTATTTTATTACATCAGTTAATTAGACCGCTAAAAGAAAATAAAGGGCTATATAAATTCTAAAATACAAAAGAATACAAAAAGATTTTATGTTGTATGACAGACAGTAGTTTCCAGCTCCTATTTTCAAATACTCCTGTCACCAATTTTAATCCTTGAACAATATTGTAGCTGTGAAGCAGACCCCTGTGATTTCTGTTTGGAAATAATTATAAATGAAATGGGAGGACAATTTGCATGCTTTTTATGTGGACTAGGCAACCTAAATGTAGTTTGGATTAGAACCCTAGCATACATAGTAACACGTCAATAAAAACCAATAAAAAAATGTAAATTGCAAGAGATCCGCACATTGTTTTGAATGGACAATGGTCCATTATTGGAATTATTACACACCAGTCCATTGGCAATTTGAATAAAGATTTTTAAGGGTGGGGATACATTTAAATAGGGATTGATCAAACACTGGGACATAATTAGGATGGATGTTATGGAATAAGATGGGTGGATTAGCTACTAATATTTAGGTTGTAGATACTGTTCATATTTACAACCTATTGATCTAGAAGACACCTTAGAAGCAGCCCAAAATGGTTTTTGGAGAAATTGGCTTATCGAGATATTCGACAACCGGTTAGACTGTTAAGGAATATGATTTTGGAAGAAAAACAGAGGCAGAGAATATTCTCGACAAATAGAAATGTGGAACATGAATGTAGTTCAATTTGGAAGTGGAGAGAAACCAACACTTTTAAAATAAGCTTTTTTAGGGGTGCTAATTTGGGTAGAAAGCAATTGCATGCATGCAGTATGGTTTCTAGCGAACCTTCTGTATTCCATAAGTACACTAGCAATACACTGCAGCGATGGGCTAGGGGAGAAGGCACTAGCCCTGGTGAATTGGACATGTCTATACCACAGAAAACACTAGAGGTAGATTTTTAATTTCAAGGACAAATGTTGAGGGTGAATGGTTCCCCTCAAACCACTCCCCACCTTGATTGGAAGTGTTTGAAATTGGACTAATTCAGGCTGGAAGTCTACAAGGTGCCATTTATAGTGACTTGGTAGCCAGATCTATCATCACAGGACTCAGGTGCACCATCTGAATGGATATGTGGCAAAACAATGCAGAAGAGCTTATGATTTGAGATACAACATATGAGGGAAATTCCAATACATTTCCAGGTGATTTGCACAGTTAAATATTAATGACTAGGAATGCTATAACAAGGATATATAAACAATGTTTTTATAAAGTGTGGGATTTAAAGGCAAATATAGAATATAATGTATATACTCTAAATATTGATATATTGGGTCAATTATGATAATCTTCTACTTTATACATTTTTCATCCTAAATATTTTGCAATTTCTGTAATTGTTTGTGTAATAAAAAAAATAGATATATAGTTATATATACATACATACATATATTTGTAGCTGTGCCTTTATTTGTTAAGCAGATAGGGGTTATGGATCACAGATAGATCACGTTAGCCTCACTTCCACGCCTACTTCGTGTGAACGTGAGACAAGCACCGAGTAGGTTTCCAGATAGTTCCCACATTTCAGGGATGCTGCAATCCTTGTGACTGCTTAAGATGGGGCTGATGACCCTTCTCCTCCTTCGCAATTGCCTCCTTACCCTGAAATAGGGGAAAACAACAAATAAGAAACAGAAGGTGTAAGGTTTACCAGGAGGCAGAGGTCACCAGGTGCCTGCATGGATCTGCACTTGTATGTATGTATGTATGTATGTATATGTATGTATAGGCATTTATATAGCGCACTACTTACCCGGAGGGTCCCAAGGCGCTTCGACCGCTGCGAAACCCTTCCTGGCTTCCATGAGAGATGGTCCCTTAATGGGTATCTCCAGGGTGAGACCAGGCATCCCCGGCGGTCTGGTGGGGCCGTTAGTGAAGATGAGGCAAGCTAATGCCCAGAGTTGCCGAGTGTGATCGCTGATCAGAGTGGGCACCGAGGCGAGAGAATTATCGAGTCCGCTGACCCTGGTCCAGAAACCTGCCGCGCCGGGAATCGAACCCTGGTCCCGGGCCGTCCTCTGCTCTCGGGTCTGCCGCCTCTAACCAGTGAGCCACACTACTTCACTTTATTGAAGACATGGATGGGGCTCCCAAATGGTAACAGAGTGCTGAGGCTATAGAAATAGTGATGCATGAGATTTTTGGATTTCCTGCTAACTAAACGCGAGATGAGAGGTGAAGGCTGGACAGTAGGATAGCACGTGACCAAAAACAAAAATGGGGGACCTATTCACAAGGGTGCACATGTAGATTTACCAATGAGTAAATTTATTACTGCATATAGAGAAGACGAGGGAGGCGGAAGAGTCGTACGGTCCATAACACATCCTCACGAAACAGTAGACCCAACCAAAGACTGTCACATTCATCATAATATACTCGAGGAACCTTTACTTTCTTATATTTATGTTATTCCAAACCCTAAGTGTCTCCTTCTCAGGATACACAGACCCTAACCCACCTAAAAAGAAGGACCTCATTGGGAGATAGCCCTGGCAACCTCATAACCAACCTCTATACAAGAAAATTATGGACTGTAAATAATGTCATTGTACTTGAAATGCAAGCCGAAGGGGTCATAACCTTTCTTAATAACTTACTACATGCACCAGCAATTAACCTATGGGTTTTTGCTTCTCTCCCCTCATGGTACCCGGGTGGGGAATGAGTTCTCTTTAGACGGAACCAGAGAGCTGTTAAAGAGCAGCACACGCCCAGGACATGTGCATGCAATATCACAATAATTGTGTAATATCATGTAATTTAATGAACAAAATAAATGTAAATTTGTTTGTATTATTTATTATTAACATTGGACTAGTAAAATTAAATGTTGCAGCACATTAACTCATCAAATTAAAAGTTTATTAAATAATTAATTTACATATATTAATTTAATTTATAAATAATTTTAAACAATAATTAAAAAACCCTCCCTCATTATTTTTTATTTAATATTTAGTACATTTTATTATAAGTTGTGTTGGTTTACATTTAATTTTAATAAAAGTATTTTTCTTTTTTATTAAGATTTTTATTTGAATCTCAAAATAAAAAATGTATATATAAATATTTATATTTATATTAAAAAAAATGCATATTTAAATGTTGAGATCTTTTTTTTATTTATTGAACATTAGTTCCTGTGAGGTGCTACTTATTATCTTACTCCCCTGCCTCCACTTACCTGTCATTGACCATGTGTAGAGCCTGGCTTACTCCAAGGCTGGGCTGGAGTACACTGGAGCATGTTTTGACACCTTTAGGGCTGTAGTAACTTTAGAAGTGTCGTATATAAATAGCGTCAGTCTTATTCTGCAGTGGGTGATTTTTGTACTAGCATTTCCACCTGTAAATAGCTCACAGGAGAAGCTGAGAGCTCCGCCCGTTGGTTTGAGAATAGCACTGTACAGTAGTTGAGGAATACTACTTTGTGAACTACAAAATGCAGTCTGTAAACAGGACAAGAGGGGGTGCATTTGCAGTGAAGGGGCACCAGCTACAGGGGAAACTATGGCAACCGTGATGTGGTAAAAGAACATTGGGGGCTTTAAAGGCAATCGGAAGGGCATGCTGGCGAATGAAGAGAGATGAGTGGCACAAAGTAGGACTAGCCAGTAGGGTGGCAAGCGCGTTAAATGCTAACTGCTGAAACATGTAGAAATTTGCAGTTTGAGATCCTGATTTAGAAGTCGGCGAATGAGTGACTCCGTCACACCAGTGACAGATATCCAGTCGCCGAAATATAAATCCAATTACATCCTATGGGATTTATATTTCGGTGGATGAGATATTCTTCACTATTGTGAGTGACTGAGTAATCTGTCCACAGAGTTCTACATAATGCCCTGAATCATTGTAGAGGTGGGGAGGAGGGGCTCAGGCTATTAAACTCTGTGTAGTCTGACATCAACAGCTTACATTGTCACTGTCTGCTGCCAGCTAGTCTGAATCATAGGTGGGCGAGGGAAGGACAAACAGGGCACAGGTGGCATCCTAATGATAGGTGTAGCTGTGATGGAGGACCAGGAGGAGACAGAGACAGAAGGGTAGCTCTTTAGGCACCAGTGAATTTAGCATGATCGAAGGATAGTCAATGCTACCGATGTTGAGCCCGCGATACCTATTAGAGATGGCGGCAAGGTGACAAATGAGAAGAATTACATTTTACTGTCAAGCTGAAGCCCAAGGCTGTGTGCCTAGAAGGGATAAGGATGGGGAGAGGAGCAAAAGTGAAGGCAGATAGAATAATGTAAGATGCAGAGGCGAGGGACTTCAGTCTTGCAATAAGTGAGTGATACCGAAAAAAGACACCAGAACTGACGCAGAGTTGACGACAGGTGAAGCGTGAATGAACGTATTAGAAGGAAATATCATGTACAAACCTGTGGAAATGATGTGTGAGATCCATAATCAAATCCCAGATTGAAGCATAGGGAAGAGTGGAGAGAAGTTACAGAAACTAAAGAGAGAAATCATGCGGTGTTACACAGGACTAGGAGCAGATCTGGGAGCCAAGCATGGATACAGTAAAAGTAGCAAGAATGGAATAAGATGCCACATGATGGATGGAAGTCTGCATCCACCGTTTCATCTCTGCAAATTTAGGATATATCAGAAGATTTAGGTCCAGATGTACATAGCACTGAGTGCAAAATACTGGTCGCAATTTGCAACCAGTATTTTTTCAACCAGTGTAGTAATTTGAAAATTGACCTACAAACTAATGGGTTGATTTGCAAATTAATGATTCCTAGTGGGTCAGAATTTGACATGCCTTATGAAAATTATTCAGTTAAGTTACAAATTGCGACCACATAGGGGCAGATTAAGAAGCAGCGGAAGCTGGACTACCGACAAGCAGTTGGAGGTCCCGCTTCCCAGATTACCATCTGACCGCCGTATTGGTGGTCAGATCCTGTATTTTTTCCACTGTGGCATGTCTGCCGCTCGTAGCACAAGCTGCATTGGAAAAAATGCATAGTTCAAATATCCCTGCACCGTATGGCAGGCACCATGTGGTGCCTGACACCTGGTGCAGGGATGATTAGGAGGGCACCACATGCCCCATAGCAGAGGGCCGGGAGCAAAGGGGCCTTGCTAGGGGTCTCAAAGTCACTTTTGTCTGCCTTTTCATGGCAGGCAGACTGCCATGAAAGTATCGTAATACAGTGATCAGATGGAAATCTCTTCAAACGGAAAACCTCCGACATACTGTTGGATGGTTTTCCATCCAACATCATAATGAGGCCCTAAGAATCACAGGCATCACAGGGCTAGTTGCCTGCTGAGATCAGCAAACCATTTAATGCAACCAGTTTTCTTTAACGGAAAACTGGATGTGTTAAAACAATAAAGGACAAGTGTAAGCTCCTTTTTTTAAAGTAGGCAGTGGTCCCTGGGACCACTGCCTACACAACATTTTTTTTTCAACATTCACAAAAGGGAAGGGGTGCTTTGGGGGTCCCTCCCTGTTTGCGAACGGCTTACCACCTCCATATCAGGAGGTGGTTAAATATTATTGTTTTGCAACTGGACTTAAATCGCAAAACATCAATACATACCAATCCAATTCAGTATTTGGAATAGACGCCCTAAACATGCCCCTTCCAAATACCAAATTGTTACAGAATCACAATTTAGTTTTATAGATAAGAAAAGGCGTTTTTGTGGTTGCAAATGGCCTGATTTAGTGAATAAGACCCTTTGCGACCACAAAAGGCTTTGTACGTGTGGCCCTAAATGAACAGCAGGGCATGTCTATCAAACAGATAGGAAGCATAGATCATGCCAGTATGAACTCAAAATAAAAATGGAGCGTATAGATGAAGAGCAGCACACAGGAAGCAGAGTTAAGAGGAAGTCATCTGATGCTGGATGGGAAAAGGCTTTTTCTAGATAAAGACAACATGTTATACCCAAGATGTCCACTTAAATTATCAGAATTTGGCAGACACACTACTATTGCCGATGAAGGCTATATGAGCCAGCAGCACAGAGGTTGAGGGGAACGCTAAGCCTGTCCTCATATAGTTACCTGCTGAGAGGTGGGCGCACAGCACAAAGTCCTAAACCCATAGCCGATGGAGTAGAGGGTGATGCACATTGCCAAGACGATGGCCGCCAGATTGATGACCCTCAAGCCATTGAATAGACCCTGCGGAGAAGAGGATGAGAAGATGGGATCAGGTGCATCCTCCAATCGACACACGGCAGAGCATCACAGTCATGGTGCACTTGGTGAAACCACTGAAGTACTCGGGGAGCAGTGTATGCACCTTTCCATCCAAGCCACCCCCACCAGCGGAAACCCCCACCACTGTTACCCCATCCCGACTATCACTGCATCATCACAAACAGAATTGTGGCAACAAAGTCAAAACAATTGCCCTGTAATCTGTCCCACTAAAAAAAGACTAGAGGGAATTTCCTCAAGTTAGCTCATCTAAAGCCTGTTGTTTGTGGTTTTGAAGCCTGTGATTTAATGAATCACATCTTTTGGGATCACAAAGTTGTTGTGCATTAACTGTTAGTTTACAAAATGTGCCAAGCTTGGATTACATGATGATAGTTGAATAATAATGTAACATTAAACAAATTAAAAATAAAGTAAAAAGGTATCATGTGCTATACATACAATACACATGCTCATTTAAGTATAGTAATTATTGTGTTATTACTGCAGTGCAATAATAAGCATTGGCAAAGCTATGGGTGTGGTGTTGGCTGCCAGCCTTTGGCTTTGACAGTGCTTGTTTTGTTTTGTCATTGTTCTTGTCAAACTTTATTGTTGAGGGAGCTGCTGGGCCTTCACAAATCTAAACAACACCTTGGCTAAAAGCAAAACTAATTTTTGGTCTATCTTTAAAAGAAAGCATTGCAATTGTAGTGTCTGGCACCTTTATGTGTGTATATCAGTGCTGTAGTTTCTTCCCCAGGCAGGGTACCCACCAATGGCTATGCCACACACAGAGCTTAATAATACACGTCTTTATTCTGCTGAGTGCATCTGCAAACTCAACATTCTAAACCAAGCTTTCATTGCGTTCCGCTCTAAAACTGACGTCACAGCTCTATGGAGTCCGGTAGGACCCAAGAAGGTTCAGTCATACAACTTGTAAGATACTACAACTGCCCCATGATGCAAGCCCTAGGGGGTGTTATCAAAATGTGAATGGCACAACACAAGACCAATGGATGAAGAGGGCTGGCTAAAAGTCCCTAAAATCAAATATATATACCATTTCCAGTAGTAAACGGGGTTAATAGTCATTTTATTTTTCCCAATTAGCTCCTAGTACAAGGGAAATTGGTAAAATATTGTTTGTCTACATGGTTTTGCACTAAAATGTTTTTTTTGCTACAATGTTCTATTTAAACATGTGCTCTGAACTGAAGTGATTTTACTTATTTAAAAAAGTTTAATGTCTGCTGCTGATTACGGGAACTGTTTATTTTTTTTAAAATATATATAGGGGTGCCAACATTTTTGTAGACTTGCTTTCTGAGCCTACCTCGACCGCAATACACAAAGCGGTGGTAGTTTGAGTCACGAGTTAAGACCTGTATCTTTCAGGACGACAGTCTAGCTTTTTGATGTGTGGGAAGCATAAAAGAGAGGGAGATGCCCGGCTGTGCCGCTTGCACCACAAATGGCACCAGAGGCAAGGCTGTCTGCGCCAGTTCGCGCCTGGACAACTCCAGTCACCATGCTGTCAGTAGTACCCCAGAAGTCAAAGGTAAGATTACCATACATGTGGGTATTCCTACTGAAATTAAATGAAACAGTAGAATATGATTTAAACTGCTGTCCTAGGTGGTCACTAAACTTAATTGGCGGCCTGTACTCTTGTCGTAACTGCAGGCGGGAGGCTCTTAGCAGTGACCTTCGGTTGAGGACCTTCCCAGCATCCCTAATAACCTCAGTGAGCATGCTTTGAATGCTCATATTTTAATGCTCGTTCACTCCCTCAATCAATCAATCAAGGAATTGTAAGCGCGCTACTCACCGGTGAGGATCTCAAGGCGCTAAAACGTTCTATAGAAATCTGGGATCTAATTAGAGATGAAATGCCAGATGTAGTATTTATTACTGAAACCTGGCTCCATGAATCTTCCATGCCTGACATTGCCATCTCAATACCCCCTAACTATAAGATTTGGAATTGTCATAGGGCTGGCTGCCATGGGGGCGGCACCGCCCTAGTTTTTAGCGACATCTATGCATTCTCTTTGGAAGACAGCCGCTTGGCGGAGGAGGGAGAATCTAACTCTAAAAGATCGAAGGTTATTAGGAGCCACTTTTGTATATAGGCCACCAAAACACCATTCTCAGTGGGCCAATGAGCTGTTTGCATGGCTCACCCCTCTAATGCTGAAACACAGTAGGTATTTATATATATATATTTTTTTTTTATTGATTTGAACATCAGGGCAAAAATTACATTAATTAGAGATTCATAATTGGCTATAATCACAACAAGACAGCATTACAATGCCACACATTCCCCACCAACATCGAAGGATCATTACAGACGGCTCCCCTTCCTAACGCCCCCCCGGCAGTAGCGTCCAGCTACAGAGATGCATCCTCTATCTCTAGTTCTGGTGGGTCACAAAGATATCCTCTGTACTTATTCCAGGCACCCCATACCTTTTCCCACTTTCGGGGACATCCACGATGAATAAAAACCGCCTTTTCGGCCACCATTGCTTCATCCATATCCTTGCACCATTGTCGGAGTGTAGGCGTTACATTCGACCCCCACAACCTAGCGATGTTGCGTTTAGCGAACATCATTCCTAACATTGCCCAGTCTTGTTCCTGGTGAGTGAGGTCGTTTGCTTCCCACACATTCAATAGACAGCATCTGGGTTCTGGCAGTAGCGAGATGTCTACTGACTGGGAGATCGTGCGCATTACCTTGGCCCAGTATGCTTCAATTTGTGGACATTCACAGATTTTGTGAAAAAATGTACCCACCTCCCCACATTTCCGTAATCAGTATTGGTGTTGGGCTTTCTTGACTGCATGGAGTGTTGTTCGGTGTGGTACGTGCGGTGCAACACTTTGAGATGGACCAGTCTGAGTCTTGACGGTATGGCTGTTTCACGCGCCGATGACAGTGCCTCTTGCCATTCCGACTCATCGAAGACGCCCACCTCCCGGGACCATGCGTGTCTCAATCTAGACGTCATATCAGGCAGATTGTTGACTAGTTTGCGATATGTAAAGTATGTTGCCCCGCCAGTCATGTGCTCTGTCAGGAGTCTATCCTCAAACCGGGAGGCCTACATTTGCTCTACAGGGCCGACATCAGTCCGCCGTCTTCTAGTTCCCGCCTATGCGCCTGGTACGCGGGCTCGTGCTGTGGGGCATGTAACTAGTAGTTGATTATTTTAAGATGCGCTGCCCAATAACACAACTGCACGTTTCGGAGCGCTATTCCCCCATCGTACCAGCTGCGCACTAGTTTGTCCCGGGCAATCTGTGCCGGCTTGTTCCCCCATAGCAAGCCCGAGACTTTGGCTGCAATAGCTTTAAAATAGGCCTGTGGGACTGGAAATGGTGTATTTTCAAGGACATATAGGAAACGTAGAAGCGACATCATTTTATACAGCGCTGCCTTGCCCAACATCGTGATGGGAAGACTATGCCAGACCAGGTATATTTTTATTGGGGACTTTAATTTTCATTTAGAAGAGCAGAAGAGGCTTTCTGCAAACAATTGGGGAACGATTTGCTCATTCTTCTACTTACTCAAGTAGTTAGCGGTCCCACTCACCAGTAAGTCAGACTTCAGAGACCAGCTTTTCTCAAACTCTAATAACGTACAGGAGATTCATATTTTTTCACGGTTATAACCAATGTTGAGTGCATTTTTGACTCAGATGTTTTATTTTTCGCTAAGTGCAGCAACTTACGCAAACATATGGACTATGCACTAATTCTCCCTTTAGCCAAAAAAGTGAACTTTGGGGCATCCACCCTATTGAATTATCTCATCTCGCTGCTGCCATTTATGGCTACAGTATTTTGGTTAACTGTCAGGTATCTTCCTTCTTGGAGGATAATAACTTGCTTGACCCTTCCCAGTCGGGCTTTAGAGTGGATAACAGCACGGAGAGTACACTCGTTGCAGTTTTGGATAATATTAGGCTAAAGGTAGATCAGGGAAAAGCAGTGGTCTTAATTTTACTGGAACTGTCTGCAACATTTGATACTTTCTCACATGGACTTTTGATGAAGAGGCTGAATGAAACACATTTCCGTTCCACCGCTCTCCAATGGTTCGGCTCATTTCTTTCAAATAGATCCCAGTCCATCCAGATGGATCAATTTAGATCGCCTCTCCATAGCTCTAAATATGGTGTCCCCCCGGTATAAGCACCGAGTCCTACACTATTTAATGTGTTTGTCTCAACTCTCGCCATTCTGGTTAAAAAGTGGTGTTTTGACATTTGCCCTTATGCTGACGACAGCCAGCTGATCATCTCCTTGGCGACGCTCAGTCTAATACCAAGCAAGATCTCGCAGGTGGTTGGTTGGATGTCAGCGCACTGCCTGAAGCTCAATGCAGAGAAATATGAAATCTTGCTGTTTGGTGGTGCTTTAAATGTATGGGATACTCCTCGGTGACCTCCATCGCTTGGCACTGCTGCAGTGCCATAGAAAGCAGCAAGAAATCTTTAAATTATTATAGATCAAACACTCACCATGAAAGATCGAGTGTTAGACTATTAAAACTTCTTAGAAAATTGTTTAGATGGATCCCGATGGATTGGCGCCGTACGGTTGTTCACCCTCTGATAATCAGTCGCCTGGACTATGGATATGCATCATATATGGGAATGGCAGACTATCTGTTTATATACCTCCAAACGATCCACAATGCAGCCACTAAACTGATTTGCAATAACGGCAGAATGCGACACTGCAACTTCTTCTTTAAATCATTACATTGGACGTCAATACATAAGAGGTCTCTGTTTAAGATACTCTGTCACGCTAATAGATCTTTGCATAACTACGGCCCACTGCTCTTGAGAAATTGGGTTTACTTTTATCAATCTACAAGATATCTAAGACCATAATTCTTAATTCAAAAATACGCATATATTGCAGAGAATCTCGAGACTCATGCCATTTGACATACCTGAGCATTACTGAACCGTCAAAGGCAGATCTCTGTATGACGTGGCTTGGCACAGAGATCCAAGTCCCATCTTTAAAAGAAACAACCAAGCAAGAGGACTCGTTTCACCTCATCTATCTGCACAGGATGTGATATCACATAGGAAGTGACATCACTGGATTTTGCATCATCCAACTGCACTAGAAGTGACATCACTGGTTCTCTGCCAAAGCTGTTTTCACTTAATGGAGCCTACATGGCAGACGACCGACTGGCCTACCAAAGCAGCGAAAAGGGCAAACCCATCAGTGCCCGTTTATGCCCCACCCAGCACCATGACCCCTGGTCCTCCTCCCATCCACCACCTTCCAGAGCTACTGCTACTCCACTGCAGCCCTCAGCTTCCTGAACCCTGGTCGCATCTCCCAGTGCTGCTGCCGTGCCTCATTGCCCTAAAGGTGCATGCTCCATATGCCATTTCACATGCCACCTCCCACACCCACCTCGCTCTCCCCACACATCTCACACACCCAACCCCTTCCATACACACTCAACACATACCGGACACCCACTACCACATACCCCTTTCAGTCTTGCATTGTACTTAACAGTCGCTCCCATTTAAAACACCAGCACAATTTGAGATTTGCTCCACAACTGCTCACCGGACCTGCTCTTCCTAATCGAAACCTGGCTTACTCTCTCATTGGCCCCTGACATTGCCAAGGCAATCCCTCTCCAGATACAAGATCCCAAGATATGCCAGGATAAACAGACCCGTAGGCAGAATCGCAGACACGTTCAAAGAATCCATCCAGTGCTCAACCATCTCACAAATAACCACCAGCAACATAGAACACTGGACCTAAACACTTCTCATCACCGCCAACTACACCCTGAGCAGCCCCCTCATCTACCCCTCTTCCAGAATATGTACCAACTTTACCTACTTTATTACCCACATGATCCTCAACTCCAACGTCCGCTTGCGACCTTAACTGTCACCTGGAGAACTTTACCGATCCCAACAAAGACCAACCTCCTCAAGGACATGTCCAACCTAAGACTCACCTTGTGAGTGGAAAGCCCCACACATGCTGCTAGACGCATACTGAACCACATTCTCACCAGCTTCAGCAACATCACAGTGGACACGCTCATACAAATCACCTGGTCGGACCACAGCCTCATCAGGTTTAGCATACCCATCCCACACCACCTCAGAAACACCATCACCAAATCTTCATGATGGGACTGGAACAAGATCTCAGAAGCTTTCTGATCTTCTAAACTCCTACACCACTGGATTCGACACAACAACAACAACCTCCCCAAATACATTTCCAGCTTCAACCCCGGCTCACCACCGACGCAGACACACTGGCTCCTCTCAAAACTAACAAAGCTACAACAGCTGGTCCGCAAGCAAGCTAGTTCACAAACTCAGGCTCACTAAATTACACTGCAAGCAACCTGAAAACAGATAGAGACAAAGTCAAAATTACACGTACAAGAGCAAATACAAATCTACCCTGAGACCCTACCATCAGCAGATCATAGCCACTAAACGCTCCATGCTCACTGACCACAACAAAAGCAGCACCGACAATGTCAAGGAAATCCTTACCATATTTAAAGACTTTGCCCTCTTTGGAAGCACGCTCCTCCAGCATAACCCCCTCTTGAAACCAGCTGTCCCTAGTCTTCACCAATAAAAGCACCTGAATCGAAAAAAATGTGAGCCCCAACCAGACTCTCACAGACTTTATGCCCTTCTTTACCAACACCCAGTGGACCATCCTTACCACCCCACCAGGGCCACCATCACCACTCAAGTAATAGCCACGACCATGCAGTCCATGAACTCCAGAGCACCCTTGGTCCCCTGCCCTCACCACGTCTTCATGAAAGAACTGAATCCCATCAGTGCAGTCCTCACCCTGATCCCGAGCGACTCAATCATTTCAGCCAACTAGGTGAATGCCTGAAAACATGCCACAGTACTTCCACTCTCGAAGAATCCTCAGCAGACCCTAAGATGCTTGCCAACTACTGACCTATCTCCTGCCTATCCTACCCAGCAAAGGTCATGGAAAAGATGATAAACACCCAGCTGCCACTTCCCTTACAGCAGTCAATCCAGGTTTAAGCCCAACCACAGTACAGAGACGGAATCCAGATGATCACGGACAGACGTGACACTGCTTCCCTCATCCTACTGGATCTTTCTGCAGCTTTTGACACCATCTCCCACTCAATGACTGTAAGATGCTGGCATCCAAGTTCCTGGATCTGCTTTTTCCAGACTGGCCACACCCACCTGGTCAACCTAGCCCAACCTAGTCCCCTTCACCTTGAATGCTGCAACCTCATCTGCAGATTCCCACTCTGTTCAATGCCTACATGGTCCTACTCACCAGCATTATCCATGTCCATCGAATCAACATCAAATCCAATGCTGACAACACCCATCGCATACTCTCTCTCTCCGACAAGATGCCAAACACCCGGACCAATTTCTCTGCATGACCGAAGACACCACATGGATGAAAACCAACTGACTCAAACTCAACCCAGTCCATATGGAAGGAGTAGTCTTCAGCAAATACACCTCGCTCTGGGCCCCCTTGGTGGCTAGCCAGACACGGGCCCACATCCCTCCTGGAAACCCATGCAAAGAACTTTGAAATAGTAGTTATCAACCAACTCACAATGACGGGCCAAGTGAACATGATGTTCATCTCCTGCCTCCACATACTCAAGAGTCTCAAGAAGGTTTTCAAATGGCTCCCCACCAACACTAGCAGAATGCGTCACCGAAGCCCTCATCAACAGCGAACTGGTCTACGGCAATGCACTCTATGCTGGAATCAACGCTCAACTAACTAGAAGACTCCAGATCACACAAAACTCAGCAGCCAGACTGTATCTCAACCTCCTACCTCACATCACCAAGCACTGCAAAGTGCTCCGCTGGCTTCCAAACCCAGTGGCGGTTTCTTTATTAGGGCGTCGGGGCTCCGCCCCAGGTATTTTTTACATTCTGCAAGGGATTAAGATAAACATTAAGTTTATTAAATAAGCCTGTGAAAAGAACACGGGGCACTACCTGAGTCAGCAGCATTCAATCTACCGCACTCACCATTACCGCCGCAGGTCTGCTGTGCGCTGTCACGTCATGTGACTAATTGCTCCTTTGCTCCCTGGCGGCCGGGTCCAAAAAAAGCATGCTATGTGATTGCCGGGCCGACAACATCACAGCCCTGAAGGTTGTGACGTAATCGGCTCGTCAAAAACATAGCTGGAAGGCCCAGTCTCCACCCCCTGATGGCGTGGAGGTTAAGTTAGCCCCGGGCGTTTTAGATGCAAGCCCGGGATCGCTAACTCTCCACGTCCATCAGAGAGTGGAGGAGAGTACGTCACAGTGTCACCACCCCTTTCCCACTCTTCACAGGGCGTGGTGGGAGGGACCCACCCTGTGACGAGGGGGAAAGGGTGTGTCAGCCAAGGGCAGTCGAGTCGTGACTATCTGAGGCTGCGCAGGCTTGATCTTACTACTTCCCGCGTGCGTGTGTCAGTGTTTTGGAGTGGCACTGGCAGCCATTTTGCACTCAAGGCAGTGTCCAGGCAGACTGCATCGGTGAGCCGAGGAGGCAGGTGACTGAGTGTCCCGAAGAAGCATCGTCATGGGACTCGTGCGTGATGCCATTACCTGCAGTGCCAGGTAGTCTATGTGGTTTCTGGCTCGAGTAGAGAAGGAAGAAGGACTGGACTCATTGTGAAGTGTGAACTCGGTCAGTTCACCAGGTAAGGCCCAGGCGGGCACTTTCACATTAACAGTATTACAGTAACTTTGTTTATAGGCCCGATCAGTCTTTGAGGAGTATTTATGCCTACTGTCTGGGCCATCGGTTTTGCGCTTTTAAATCCATTTTTATCTCTGTAGTCGTGGCGTCTGGTCTGTGTACATCTGCTCCGCTATTATAGTATAAGTGTGTTGTTGCTGTAACATTGTGGAGTTTGGGCATGGTGCAGCTATTGGTATTGAATTCTTAGTTGCAATGGGGGTGTGCACATGGGAGGTTATTGACATTTTTTGACAGAAATTGAGACTACTTCATGCTTTTTATTTCTTCAACTAGTGTGGATACGATTGCTGGAAATTCTTGCACTTTGTCACTAATAAAACTGGAAGTATGACACTGGTTGAGTTGGTTATGACTTTTGTTTACTGTTGGAATTTCCGTAGCCTCCCTCAATTGCTCATTTATTTTGGTGTGCATGTTCTCAAAGCGAGAGTCAATAGCTGCAGTAAACTTTGCTAGTGATTCTAATAATGTTATTTGTATATCGAATTTATTTGATTGATATTCAATTGCCTTCGATGTGTTGTCTAAAGTTTGAAATAAATGGGTTCACATGTCCGGTTTCATACATCTACTATACTCACATCAATGTGTTCTGCCAACTCCCTTTGTGTTAGGGGGTTGTGAAATGGTTCCAGTACTCTGTTTTGCTATTTTGCTGTGACGTATATTGGTTCCAGCATTCAAGCTCGCTATTGTTTTTTTGATGCACACCTAGAGGAGCCTCTCCTGGTTCAGGAGGTACGTAGATTGAGTTATGTATAACTTCTTTGGATGCACTGTAATTTAAAGGAGCAGTAGAGGGACCAGCCAGGTGGGAGTCATGAGTATCAACTTGGGACCTGCTCTCGAAAAGGTACTCTGCACAGGTAGTGACCGGTGGCACCTAGTCGCGAATGGAAACCTGCAGTCCTTAAAAGCAGCAGGAGAGATGAATGGGTGCACAGGATATGATGCATTTGTGGGTGCATGTTTCTCCATTTCAAACCACACTACACAAGCTCTTTAAGACAGAGTCGTGAGGTGTATTGGTATCATCTGAATTCATGAGGCCTGAGTGGCAGCTCATGATGATGGACAAGCAGAGGCAAGAATATCGCCTGTCCTAATTTCATTTCATCCCCCATGCTGACAGAAGGCAGAACATGCTGCAGTACCGGTATAGTGCCACACAGGCAATGAACAACTGGCAAGAGTTTCCACATTCAATCCTTGACAAGAGTTCACAGTCCATCCATGATCAGCACACTTCCTCACCGGAAAACAGAATATGTTCCAACATACCTGCTTGATTGTGAGCACGTCTGTCACAAACTCTGGCCCTTTGCTGACATAATTATGGGACAGTTCCTTCCATTAAAGTAGCTATTTTCATCATGAATCATACCTCCTGGACCATTCATTTTACTTCCCTGTTAATTATAAAACGATATTACGGATCCAGTGCTCCTTGCCCCAGCATTCTTGAAATACCATTCTAATAGTTTAGTTTTGTGGCATTAAAAAAACTAAAAAGTTTGCTAGAGCAATCAAGTCAAAAGAAGGTACAATTTTGCTTCCACGCAGAGTAGTGGCTAAATGAAAAATATGCTTTTTAATAAGCAATGATCCGAAAAACTGGAATACCTAACAATTCCTGCTGAGAAGACATGTTATACACAACAAAAATAACGTCAATCGCAAGCTTGAACCAGTAGGTATAACATAAGAAATTAGAATTGGATATCGTGGGAATTATGCTATTTGGAATTGCATACCACAGTGCATATTAGATCTACATTAAAGATGTGGTGTCAAAGTAAGCATTCCACCAGACTACTGTACCAAAATGAGCATTCCATCATAGTGAGGTACTAGGATGTTGCCATCACAATACTGGCACTGTGAACTACGGGAGAGGGAAGGCCCCTGTAGAACATGTGTACCTTTAATTATTTATTTATCTATTCGTATCTTTTGTATAGTGCTACACGTTGCCTTATGAATACTTGGGAGCTGAGTTGCATTTAAAAGTTTATTTTCAAATCAAAATCATGAAGAACTCGACAAACCAGTCCACGTTAAAGATGCAGAGACGTTGGCATGTAATGTTTAACATAGAAATGTGTTTTAAAATAGACTGTCTTTTGAAATTAAGTGATGTTCCCTCCTACGCATGTTGCACTCCATCGTGGGGTGGTTGGCTCCTCTGCTAAATGCCTGGCGGAAAAAATATTCTTTTATCCTCCTGAGCACACTGTGAGCGACACGTCAATCATAAATATAGAAGTGCTCACATTTGATCTGCAAACAAGAATAAGGGAATAGAGAAAAGGAATTTGATTTGGCTGTGCGATACAAGAGGAGGGTTAATAGTTACCCCATTCTCTGAGTGAAGTTTTATTTCAGGCACACCCTTCCCTTTGTCTGCAAAAACTCTTCCAATACCTCCACTTGTCAGTGGCGTACCTCCTCCATCCAGTGCTTACTTCAAGTGTACTTCACACTTTGGAGCAGCTAAAAGGACAACAAGGAGTGGGGCAGTGATCGCTTTCCTTCAGCTTTGGAAGTTATCTTGTATGGTGGAATGTTTGCCTCTTTACACATCGGACCTGTTGGCCTAATTATTATTTTTTTACTACCCAGTCATGCATGCAAAAATGTAATTAGGTAGGATGTACATTCTGGCCCTGCCCTTTCCTTTAGCAGTGTAGTAGTAAAGCTCATAGCACTTAACAAAGTACCCGTCACCAAATATAAAACTCAACTTTAAATAATGAAAATAAACATTTTTATTTACAAAGCAATCAATCAGCCATATCTTGAGCTATCTAGTCTATGGGATGAGTTACTTAAAACCTAATGTAACCAAATCAACACAAATGCACAAGCAACTCTAACCTATTCTTTAGGGGCATGTAACACTAAAGCACACTTATAATGACATGGTTTTATTTATTTGGCACTATAAAACCAAACCATTTTTTATTTCATGCAATGGAGTTGGTGACGATGGCTCACACACTCGCACATGGTTTTAACTCTGCTTTGAGATTATAGCTTGTGAAATCATATCATGGCATACTCGATTACAAAAAACAGCAGTACGATTTTCTGAATTCAACATGGGATAACATCCGATTCTTCTATTAGGAGTATTTTAATAAATATTTATCGGATGTCCTACGCATGCTGTCTACTTCTCACTCAGAGCACATTTGTTTTGGCTGTTCCATCAACCGTTTGGTTTAGGTATAGGTTTTTGAATTTATTTGTCAGAAACTTGGGAAAAACCAAAACCGTCACATTATATGCTGAGACAATTACAAATGAATCTACCTATTTTTAAAAGCAATTTCACTGCCCCCATCTATGAAATGGAATTCACAGTACCTAGTATTTGTCTTGGCTTCTCTTGAAGTTGTTTATTTTAAAAATTAGCAATGAGGTAGTGAGCAGATATTGATTGTTAGACCTGGCACCTTGGCGTGAGTCTCCCTTCCACTTTTTGCTGATGTGCCTCCGATGTTTTGCTGGTTTTCCGATACTCAGGGCACTGCGCCACGGCTGATCCGTGCCGCAGTGCAAGTGCTCCCTACTGTAAACTGTACATATGATTGGTATCCCTAATTGGTGCATTGAATCTACTGTTAGACCTTAGTAAAGCGCACAAGAGAGTGCCGGGGCGGGTAGATGCCAATACTGCTGGTGGGCTTGCAGCGCTGGTTGCGCCACCCACCGAAGCAGCCGTAAAAGATGTGTCTGGGAACTGCGACCGCAGAACCCGCGTGCGGTCTCGTACCGTCACGTTAGCTGGGCAAGTGTCCCCACTTGCCAGCACCGACCCTTCCCTTGACTACATATTAGTCACCCCTATGGTAGGCCTGCGGGCAGGGTGCATTGTAGGTGTAAGGTAGGACAGGCCCTGATGTGCGTGGCATGTCCTAGTAGTGACTTACAACGAAGACCGTAGTTCACTACTGAAGGCTACCTGCTCCATTAGGCCAGACTGGGCTGCGAGGATTATTATATCCTATAATCCCCGCAGGCTCAAGGAGCATGGTAGTGAGTCATGTTTAGTATGCCTGGACTCAGGATGAGGAGATATTTCTTGTAGTCAAGTTTATTTCAGTATCCTGGGTTTGCAAATGCTACTTTTAGAAAGTTAGCATTTGCTGGCCTAACCATTTCAGTTGCCTCTGCCAGTATGTGTATCCGACTGTCTGGGATGTGTGAGTGACAGGGCTGGAGGGATGACCGGTGGTGAATGCGCAGATTACACCTTAGTGGGAGGTAGGAGTGCCTCTTGACTCGAACTGTCACCGTGCTCGGCCACCACAATGCTGGCTCCACCCTCCTGGGGAGCGGCGGATGACTCTGCCGGCACCTGGCCCAGGAAGGGCGAAGCCCCATCAACAAGGTACTCTGGCCACCCCTGTCCAGACAATGCTGGCTCCACCTCCTGTGGGGCGTCTGATGCGCCTGCCCCTCACACTGAAGGCAGAAGCCGGAGTACACCCGCCGGGGTACTCCAGAACTGGGAATGGATATGCCAAGGCCCCCCTGGCCTGCGAGAACAAAAGAATTGGCCTATAAAAGATGGAGCCCTGCTCCTTGCAAATTAGATCCAGTTTGGGCCACAGAACGACTCTGCCCTACGAGAAGGACCGCGAGAAGACAAGGAAGGGTGCTGACTCTTGCCTGTGTCTGGTGCCTTGCTGCTGAAGGAGAGGACGACAAACAGACTACGAAAAGACTTTTGTGCTACTTGTGCCAAACTCTGCGGAAAGATCTCCAAGGGCGTGGAACTGAACTCGCCCCCTGACCAGCGTCCCAGGACCAGTGGACGCTCACCCCCCCCTTGGAAGAAAGCGACTGCGGGTGCTGATCATCGCCGCAGCACCGACAACGAGGAAGCTCCTCTAAGGCAACTAACCCCCTCCCGACCACCGTGACTGGGGCCCGAAGCAACAACGGAAGCACAGTAAGGACCAGCCGCCGCTGGCCCGAACATCGTGACCACAGCTGCACTGGGAGCCCAAGAACAAAGCAACGGAGGACCCGTCTGGTCCGAGCTAACGAGGCGACTGCCTAGCGAGCCGTCCCTCACTTGCAAGGACAGACCAGTGCCCTACGAGAATCCACAAGGTCGGTAGCCTGCCCGACAGCCCAGCTGTGAGCCCACAGCTGCATCGACATTTGGCTGGGTACGTCCTGCACTTGGGGACCGTACTGCCACTTGTCACCGCCACACAGCCGCCGTCTCCAAGGTCGGAGCCGGCAACAAAGAAAGGACCGTGCCGCCACAGAGCACCGCTGCCCCGGACGACCAGTGACCTGCTCGGCCGAAGAGCCGCAACGATCAGCGACACCGGGAAGGCAACGCGACGTGGGACAGATCCCCTGGAAGCCGCTGGCTCCACAAAGAACTTTGTTTAACACCGGCCTACGGGCCTCCCAAGAACTACGATAAGAACTGTGGTTACTTCAAGCTAATCATCTGCAACCGTATCCGTAAAGTTATTGACTGTACTTCCTAAGCCTGCGTAAAACTTTATATAAAGAGATATATTTTTACAAGAATACAGTCTGGTCTCGTTGTGTGGTGGGTTGGTTGTAAAGGTGTACTGTTGCAAGTGTTTAACCCTATGTGCCCCAAAGATTAGCCTAAGACTGCTTAAGCCACACTACCTAGAGGGTAAGCAGAGGTTGTCTGGAAGGTAACCCTCAGCCCTGACGAGGAAGAGAGAGTCCCTGCTTGTCGCTAGTGCCTGCACTGCGCCAACTAGAGCCTCCCCCTTCCTACATTGGACGCAGCGGTGAGGATTTTCGAATTTACACTTGCGATAGTTATACCTGAGCTTCTGACCGCTACACAAGGATTACGGTACAGTTACTAAACCACCGACTTTGCTTTGTGAAAAAAGATTCCGAGTGCAGAAACCATGCCGGGCACGAAGAGCCTGGATGGAGCGGAGTCCACGACCTCCGAGGTGTTGGAGGTAGAGTGGGACCCCACCAAAGTGGATAAATATTCCAGGGACGAGCTGAAATTCTTTTGCAAGAAACTCAAAGTTCCGCACGCTGGCTGCAAAAACAAAACGCAGCTCTCCAAGGCCCTGAAAGCCTGGATAGAGTCCCGAAAGACCCCGGAAGAGCAAGACGTCCTCGCCGAGCAGAACGCAACGGAGGAGCAGAATGCGCTTGGGGATCTGATCGATCTCGAGCGACAACACAGCGAGCACAGCTTTGGAAAAGGCCTGTCGCCAGAGGAGCTGGCGGACAGGATGGAAACCCGGAATCACGAAAGAAAGTTGGCAGAAATGAAAATCCAGCTGGAGCTGGAAACAAAACGAATGGCGCTGGAAGAACGAAAGCACCAGATGAATTATGAGATCAAAATGAGGGAGATGAGTCTCAAAGAGAAAGGCTTGGATCATCCTCCCTCTGGTGGCAGCACATCGCCAGTGCAGGTAGAGTCAAGAGTGCATATCCCGAAGGACGTAGTCAAGGAGTTCTTTAAGGGGGATGACATAGGACAATGGTTTAGGGCATATGAGGTAGCCATGTCCTCCCACCGGGTCCCTGAGAAGGATTGGGGAGCGGGGTTGTGGGGAAGGTTCCTTAGCGAAGGGAGAGATACCTTGCTAGATTTGCCCGTTGAGAATCAGAGGTCTTATGCCCACATGAAAGAAGCTTTATTGAACAGGTACGGGCTTACCCCTGAAATGTATAGACAGAAGTTTAGGGGATGTACTAAGCGGCCTGGGAATACGTATGTGGAGTATGTGACTTACTTTTGCAGAGCACTGGATGGTTGGGTGAAAGGTAACAAAGTGAATGATTTTCAAGGTCTCTTTGATTTAATTGCATGGGAGCACTTGTCTGATCACTGTTTTCCTGAGTTACGCCAACATCTGATCGATAGCAAGCTGTCCAACCCGAGGAAGCTTGCTGAGGAGGCGGACCGCTGGCTCAGCACCAGGGTCCACAAGGGTCCCGTGGGAGATTCCGCCAAGAGTGGGCAGGGTCCCCAGCAGAAGAGTGGGGGGGACAAGGGGGGAAAACAGAAAGGGTTCCAAAAAGGCCCCCAAAGTAGTTCCCAAGGGAATCCGCAGCAGGGTTCTCAGCCTCCCCCACCCCCGAAGCAGAATGGGGCCCCGACAGGTAAACCTGTTCCAAAGGGGCCCTTCAATTGTTTCAAATGTGGCGAGCCTGGGCACATATCGAGTGACCCCAAGTGTCGCCTATTTGGAAAACCCGCACCCACTGGTGCTCCGCCCCGACAAGTGACTAGCGTTCACCTGGGAGAAGAAATGATGGTCCCGGGGGGTGGAGATCCCGTTCACATGACCCTGGTCTCGTTAGGAGACAGCGAGATGATCCCTACGAACTACCTGCCCTCTAACACTAAGAAATATGGGCAGGTGGTGATCATCAATGGTAAGGAAGCCGAGGCTCTTAGAGACACAGGAGCCAGTGTGACTGCAGTGAGGCAGCACCTGGTGTCTCAAGAGCAGGTTGTACCCCATGCCTACTGTAGGGTTATCAATGCTGATAATTCCGAGAGCCAGTGTCCGATGGCTCAAGTTCCCTTCGAGTGGGGGGGGGTCTCTGGTACTCTGCAGGTCTGTGTAAGAAAAACCATGCCTGTTGACTGTTTGCTAGGGAACGACTTGGAACACTCCCCTTGGGAAAAGGTGGAGAAAACGACTTACCTGCGGATGGTGGGTCTGCCTGACTGGGCGTGCGTGACCACCCGGTCGATGGCAGCCAGTAAGGGTGATCGAGAGGTCCTGGGGCCTGAGGGAGAGGCCCAGGAACCGGCCTTAGGGAGAAGGCGCAGGGGGCGCGGGAAACCGGCCCCGGAAGTTCCTACGGTCCAGGAGGAAGCAGACCTTGAGGGGGATGCCCTGGAGCCTACGGGGGAACAGATCGCCGAACTGGGGGACCTGCCTGAGCTGACCCATTGGCAGCAAGAAGGAGGACCCTCCAGGGAGGAATTCTGCAGGGAGCAGAAAGAATGCCCTTCTCTCGCTGGTATGCGGCAGCAGGCTGCAGACCAGGCCAACGGTGTTCAGGCCAAAACACATTACGTGTACTGGGAGAACGACCTCCTGTATTCGGAGCCTAAGGCTGCTGAACCTGGGTCAGCCCGTGTGCTGGTGGTACCCCAGAAGTTCAGAGCCTTCCTACTGGGTCTGGCTCATGATGTGCCTTTAGCGGGACATTTGGGGATGGACAAGACCTATGACAGGCTTGTCACCCACTTTTTCTGGCCCCAAATGCATAAGAGTTCCGATACTCATTGCAGAACCTGTCCGACTTGCCAGGCAAGTGGGAAGACGGGAGGGAAGAACAAGGCTCCCCTCCAACCCTTCCCTGTGGTCGGTACGCCATTCCAGCGAGTGGGTATTGACATTGTTGGGCCTCTGGACCCCAAGACAGCCATGGGCAACAGGTTCGTCCTGGTCTTGGTGGATCATGCCACCCGGTACCCTGAAGCCATACCTCTGAGGACAGTGACGGCTCCCGTGGTGGGGCGTGCACTGATGGGAATTTTCTCACGAGTAGGATTCCCTCTAGAGGTAGTGAGCGACAGGGGGACCAACTTCATATCGAAATATATGAAGTCCCTTTGGCAAGAGTGTGGCGTAACGTACAAGTTCACCACGCCTTACCACCCCCAAGGTAACGGGTTGGTTGAAAGATTCAACCGAACCCTCAAGGGCATGATCATGGGCCTGGAAGGTCCGATGAGGCGTAAGTGGGACGTCCTCTTACCATGCCTACTGTTTGCATATCGCGAGGTGCCACAGAAGTCCCTAGGGTTCAGTCCCTTTGAACTGCTGTACGGCCACCCCGTGAGAGGACCACTGAGTTTGGTAAAGGAAGGCTGGGAGCAATCTCCCAGGAAACCTCCCCAGAATGTATATAGCTACATGCTGGCCTTCAGAAACCAAACCAGGCGCTTCAGACAACTTGCCGAGGCAAATCTGGAAGCGAGCCAGGAGGAAATGAAGCGGTGGTACGATCAGAATGCCACTCTGGTCGAGCTTCAGCCTGGACAGGAGGTGTATGTCTTAGCCCCGGTGGAGCCCTGTGCCCTTCAAGATAAGTGGACAGGACCATTCGAGGTTGTGGAGCGGAAGAGCCCCGTGACATACTTGGTGGACATGAAGACGCCCAGGAACCCTTTGCGGGTCCTACATGTCAACCGCCTCAAGCCCCACTTACGAAGGTCCGAAGTGGGCATGTTGTTGGCAACCGATGACGGGATGGAGGAGGAGTCAGAGCCTCTACCGGACCTCTTGGTGGCCTGTGAGAAGGATGGGTCAGTGGATGGAGTTAACCTCTCACCCTCCCTGACCGCCGAACAACAGGAGGATTGCCGCCAGTTGCTGGGGCAGTTTCCAGACCTGTTTTCCCTGGTTCCGAGTGTCACAGATTGGTGCGTCCATGATGTGGACACTGGAGACAGCTTGCCGGTGAAGCATAAGGCTTACCGGGTGACTGACAGGGTACGGGCCTGCATCAAGGAGGAGGTCTCCAAGATGCTTGCCCTCGGGGTGGTTGAGTCTTCCAGCAGTCCTTGGTCCAGCCCCGTGGTCTTGGTTCCGAAGGCTGCTGCGCCGGGAGCCACACCCGAACTCCGGTTCTGTGTGGACTACAGAGGACTCAATTCAGTCACGAAGACTGACGCGCACCCCATCCCCAGAGCTGACGAGCTCATTGATCGGCTAGGGGCTGCCCGGTTTCTCAGCACGTTTGATTTAACGTCTGGGTACTGGCAGATCGCCTTGACCGATGGGGCAAAGGAGAGGTCGGCATTCTCTACACCAGATGGGCATTTCCAGTTCCGGGTTATGCCATTTGGAATGAAGAATGCCCCTGCCACCTTTCAGAGATTGGTCAACCAGGTGTTGGCTGGACTGGACGAGTTCAGTGCCGCCTACCTGGATGACATCGCGGTGTTCAGCGGCACCTGGCCCGAACACCTGCGACACCTCTGGGAAGTGTTGATGGCCCTGCGCAGAGCAGGCCTCACAATCAAGGCAAGCAAGTGCCAGATTGGGCAGGGTTCAGTGGTGTACTTGGGACACCAAGTTGGGAGTGGCAAGGTAGCCCCCTTGCAGCCCAAAATCGAAACCATCCTGGCTTGGGAACCCCCCAAGACCCAGACTGCAGTGAGAGCCTTCCTGGGGCTCACTGGGTATTACAGGAGGTTTGTCAAGGGCTATGGCACGATCGTGACCCCCTTGACAGAGCTGACTTCGAAAAAGCAGCCCAGGAATGTGATTTGGACTGACACCTGTCAGAAAGCTTTCGACACCCTGAAGACTGCCATGTGCACGGCGCCCGTGCTCCTGGCCCCTGATTTCTCCAAAGAGTTCATTGTGCAAACAGACGCTTCAGAGCATGGTGTAGGGGCTGTTCTTTCACAGATGACTGAGGAGGGCTTTGACCAACCCGTAGCCTTCATAAGTCGGAGGTTACTTCCACGGGAAAGTAGGTGGAGTGCAATAGAGCGTGAAGCATTTGCTGTGGTCTGGGCGCTGAAGAAGCTAAGACCCTACTTGTTTGGGTCTCACTTCCGAGTTCAGACGGACCACAGGCCCCTCAGATGGTTGATGCAAATGAGGGGTGAGAACCCGAAACTGTTGAGGTGGTCCATTTCTCTACAGAGTATGGACTTTACGGTGGAACACCGCCCTGGCACCGATCACGCCAACGCTGACGGTCTGTCCAGATTTTTCCGCCTTAGTGATGTGGAACTCCCTGGGGAAGGGTAGTTCCCCCCACATTTCAGCTGGAGGGGACACATGTTAGACCTGGCACCTTGGCGTGAGTCTCCCTTCCACTTTTTGCTGATGTGCCTCCGATGTTTTGCTGGTTTTCCGATACTCAGGGCACTGCGCCACGGCTGATCCGTGCCGCAGTGCAAGTGCTCCCTACTGTAAACTGTACATATGATTGGTATCCCTAATTGGTGCATTGAATCTACTGTTAGACCTTAGTAAAGCGCACAAGAGAGTGCCGGGGCGGGTAGATGCCAATACTGCTGGTGGGCTTGCAGCGCTGGTTGCGCCACCCACCGAAGCAGCCGTAAAAGATGTGTCTGGGAACTGCGACCGCAGAACCCGCGTGCGGTCTCGTACCGTCACGTTAGCTGGGCAAGTGTCCCCACTTGCCAGCACCGACCCTTCCCTTGACTACATATTAGTCACCCCTATGGTAGGCCTGCGGGCAGGGTGCATTGTAGGTGTAAGGTAGGACAGGCCCTGATGTGCGTGGCATGTCCTAGTAGTGACTTACAACGAAGACCGTAGTTCACTACTGAAGGCTACCTGCTCCATTAGGCCAGACTGGGCTGCGAGGATTATTATATCCTATAATCCCCGCAGGCTCAAGGAGCATGGTAGTGAGTCATGTTTAGTATGCCTGGACTCAGGATGAGGAGATATTTCTTGTAGTCAAGTTTATTTCAGTATCCTGGGTTTGCAAATGCTACTTTTAGAAAGTTAGCATTTGCTGGCCTAACCATTTCAGTTGCCTCTGCCAGTATGTGTATCCGACTGTCTGGGATGTGTGAGTGACAGGGCTGGAGGGATGACCGGTGGTGAATGCGCAGATTACACCTTAGTGGGAGGTAGGAGTGCCTCTTGACTCGAACTGTCACTGTGCTCGGCCACCACAATGCTGGCTCCACCCTCCTGGGGAGCGGCGGATGACTCTGCCGGCACCTGGCCCAGGAAGGGCGAAGCCCCATCAACAAGGTACTCTGGCCACCCCTGTCCAGACAATGCTGGCTCCACCTCCTGTGGGGCGTCTGATGCGCCTGCCCCTCACACTGAAGGCAGAAGCCGGAGTACACCCGCCGGGGTACTCCAGAACTGGGAATGGATATGCCAAGGCCCCCCTGGCCTGCGAGAACAAAAGAATTGGCCTATAAAAGATGGAGCCCTGCTCCTTGCAAATTAGATCCAGTTTGGGCCACAGAACGACTCTGCCCTACGAGAAGGACCGCGAGAAGACAAGGAAGGGTGCTGACTCTTGCCTGTGTCTGGTGCCTTGCTGCTGAAGGAGAGGACGACAAACAGACTACGAAAAGACTTTTGTGCTACTTGTGCCAAACTCTGCGGAAAGATCTCCAAGGGCGTGGAACTGAACTCGCCCCCTGACCAGCGTCCCAGGACCAGTGGACGCTCACCCCCCCCTTGGAAGAAAGCGACTGCGGGTGCTGATCATCGCCGCAGCACCGACAACGAGGAAGCTCCTCTAAGGCAACTAACCCCCTCCCGACC
Source organism: Lissotriton vulgaris (assembly GCF_964263255.1). Taxonomy (NCBI): domain Eukaryota; kingdom Metazoa; phylum Chordata; class Amphibia; order Caudata; family Salamandridae; genus Lissotriton; species Lissotriton vulgaris. The sequence goes on along the minus strand of NW_028255437.1, from coordinate 143,171 downwards.
ACCGTGACTGGGGCCCGAAGCAACAACGGAAGCACAGTAAGGACCAGCCGCCGCTGGCCCGAACATCGTGACCACAGCTGCACTGGGAGCCCAAGAACAAAGCAACGGAGGACCCGTCTGGTCCGAGCTAACGAGGCGACTGCCTAGCGAGCCGTCCCTCACTTGCAAGGACAGACCAGTGCCCTACGAGAATCCACAAGGTCGGTAGCCTGCCCGACAGCCCAGCTGTGAGCCCACAGCTGCATCGACATTTCGCTGGGTACGTCCTGCACTTGGGGACCGTACTGCCACTTGTCACCGCCACACAGCCGCCGTCTCCAAGGTCGGAGCCGGCAACAAAGAAAGGACCGTGCCGCCACAGAGCACCGCTGCCCCGGACGACCAGTGACCTGCTCGGCCGAAGAGCCGCAACGATCAGCGACACCGGGAAGGCAACGCGACGTGGGACAGATCCCCTGGAAGCCGCTGGCTCCACAAAGAACTTTGTTTAACACCGGCCTACGGGCCTCCCAAGAACTACGATAAGAACTGTGGTTACTTCAAGCTAATCATCTGCAACCGTATCCGTAAAGTTATTGACTGTACTTCCTAAGCCTGCGTAAAACTTTATATAAAGAGATATATTTTTACAAGAATACAGTCTGGTCTCGTTGTGTGGTGGGTTGGTTGTAAAGGTGTACTGTTGCAAGTGTTTAACCCTATGTGCCCCAAAGATTAGCCTAAGACTGCTTAAGCCACACTACCTAGAGGGTAAGCAGAGGTTGTCTGGAAGGTAACCCTCAGCCCTGACGAGGAAGAGAGAGTCCCTGCTTGTCGCTAGTGCCTGCACTGCGCCAACTAGAGCCTCCCCCTTCCTACATTGATACAGAGTTAAAGAGGCATCTTCTGCATAAGAAAGGGTTTTCATTAGTGTCTTTATGTACTTGAAAGCAATCTAAGTCATTCTTCCTGTGAGACATTAAGGGGTAGTAAGCGCTATATAAATGCAATTACAATTATAAATACTTAACTGGAAGTCAGATTAACTGCTATGAAATGTTATGTAGAGTCATTTCAATGGTATTGAACTTTAGCTCTCATGAAGTGCTGTGCAGCGTTTGCCTTGTGCGGGGCCTGTGGTGGGTTCTCATTTTGTGATTGGCCACTGACACTGGCGCAGTCTGTTATTCCGTCTGCCCCTCATAATGTGGTAATCACAAACACAGCCACATTGGAAAGTCTATGAGTCTGAGCCTCCTTCAGTTTATTTCATCCAGAGAATAACTGACATATGTGGTATTTTCGCTAGGCATTTAAGTCGAGATTCCTTATTAATTAAATAAAGTATAGGTCTAACTTTTGAACATGTATGGTTAGCAGTTGTCTGGCCTTCATTTTGGCCCGGCGGGCACGCACTTTGCACATGATTCAAGCAGCAGCAACCCAGTTTGAATCTAAAGTCAAGTAAGTGAACACTTAGCTATCTACTCCCTGCACAGGTTGCACACTAGACCTCTTTTTCAGCTTATACTGTTCAGTTCGTGCCGCAAAATAATTTCAGTTCACTACACACGATCCAGTCAAACACTCTCATATGCACATGAAGTTAAGTTGGGCATACAAAAGTGAAGTGGCAGAGAGCGCACTGCTGGTGTCCAGGGACTCAGTGTCAGGTCCATGCCAGGTTCCATCACTAGGCCCCCCTCAGTTCCTATTTTCAAGGGTAAAGTAAACGCTTTGCAGCAGTTTCCAATCTGGAGTTCCATCCAGAAACAGGTTCATGCCTGCAGTCTGAGGGAAGGTTGGTTTACGCTTCCTGATTGCTCCGCTAGAGTGTTGGGTTAGCGTTCTAGTCTTCCTTGTTCGGTCCGCCATTTCCTTTTCCTGCACGTTCTAAGTGGCGCACTTCAACTGTCCTTTTCCGGCAGTTCGACGTCCCGCTTTTGGCCCCTGTCATAATCACTTAGTTTAGCCTAGTTTCAGCCCGTTTCCAGTCAGAAAACTCTCTAAATCATTTTTAGTGGGCTAAGGGGAGAAAGAAAATTCTCTGGTCAAATTCTTTTCTCCACTTCGTTTCCTGCCGCAGCTCCGCTCTTCGAGTTTCCAGTGGAGTCGGTAGGAATTCCTGAGGCAGCTTTCTTCAGCTGATTATTCCCAGTTGGCAAGTAATTCTTCCGCTTCTATCCTGAACTTGAGCTGTAGGAATATTCATTTCTTCATAAAAGACTTCATTGCAGCGCTTGTGCAGTCCAGTGCAAATCTTGAACTATACCTTCTGAGTGGCAGAGACTTCATTGACAGGGAGAGTCTGCGCAGTTCTAATTGACTTTGTCAGCAATGCCTAATCTTTGAGCTGTTATTGAAAGGCAGTTTTCAATTGTAAGTCAGTCAACAGACTCTCCAGTTATACTGCCAATCCTTGAGTACAGTGAGCTTTGGATATCCTTCTGTAATTCTACGATGGCATAAACTCTACGAATTTCTACAAGTAAATGGGAGTATAAATTATATGCATGTGGTTATACTGTTATTTACCACCTCTACTAGACGCAACTATCAAAATAGACATTAACAAACAACTAGAGTCCTACTATTCAACAAGTAAAGACTAATTGGTAGTGTGCTCCAAGAGAGAGGCAAAATCCACATTGTATCAGGTATAGAGAGGTGGAGCGGAGAGAGAGTAGAATTTCCAAAAGTTGTCTGAACTGTTGGAATGATTTGTTCATTGTTTCAGGTGTTCGCCAGCTTCGCGAATTCAAGAGGTTGTGAAGAAGGCACCAGTGTGGAAGTCTATCTTTGTTGTTTGTTATCCACTTCCCCTTTCCCTTCCATTCCTGGGCTTGGAGAAATCCGGGTGCAGGGGTGTTTGGGAATTTGGAAATATTCAGCATTGAAGCCTTGGTCATTCGCTCCCACAGAATCAAGATAATTCAGGTACTGCTTCTGACACTCAGTTTAAATCTGACACCAGGCAGGGTTGGTGATCACTTTAGCTCCTCCCCACACAGTAACCTCTCGTTCTCTGGCTTGAAAATACTGAAATGTAGTCCGTTATCAAGCGTGGTTCAAGTCACAACACAGGATTAAATTAATCACCACTCCAAATTGGATAGATGGACAAGTAGGGAGTAGGCAGACCACTGCAGGCAGCCAATCGACCCATTTCCCCCAAGACACGGAAGGGGTAAAATTAATTGTGGTTTATTGCAATTTAGAATGGTTTATTCATGAGGCCTTGGAACTGATGATAGTTTGAGGGGAGGCAGTGGCCTGTTTCTGTTAAGCACAGTGGCTTCCAAAAGTCTTGAAAATCCGCCATTTGCCTACTAATTTGTCAAAATTTTCTCGGGGGGGAAACCCCCCCGAACCCTCCTTAGGTGGTTCGGGCTCGCTCGCTGCGCTCGCTCGCGGTGTGCTACACCAATCATTTTACGCCTCACCACTTTCAAATGTCACCAGCCGCCACTGTCCAAACCACAAACAAGCTCTCTTCAAACTCCTCACATAAAAATCCTTGCACAAGATTGGCCGACGTACTTCAGGAACCCCACAAACTTTTGCTTCCAGACGCCTCTGTTCAGCCGGATTCCTACTCGCAAACAATCACCACATAAGCAGAAACAGATCTGGTAGTAGTGACTTCTCCTACCTCGCTCCTCAGGTCTGGAATTACCTAGCCGCCACCTCCGTTCTTGAATTTGGAAACTGAAGGCCTGGCTTGTTACCTAGCCCTGACCCTGGAGCAGCCCAAACAGCTTCTATTTCAGATCCAGGATTCCCTCCCAGGGGAGGTGTGTGCTTAACAAATAAACATGACTTGACATAACATAACATCCAGCAGAGAGTTATCGCAAGGTGTCGTAGGTTTCATTATGCATAGGTACCTACACATCGGGCCCGATTCACAGAACTAACTTAAGACAAAATCCTAAACTTACTACTTTTGGTATTCACAGAAGTCAGGATTTTGTCTTAAGTTTGTCTTAAAACAGACTTAAGACAGACTTAAGTTAGGATTTTGTCTTAAGTCTGTCTTAAGACAAACTTAAGACAAAATCCTAACTTCTGTGAATACCAAAAGTAGTAAGTTTAGGATTTTGTCTTAAGTTAGTTCTGTGAATCGGGACCATCATGTCCAGTCTTGGGTGCATTTGAATGTAGGGACGGGAGCTTACTTATTGAAAGAAAGAGCTGCTGACCTTGAAGCCCAGCACTTACCGGTGTGTCCTTACTGCGTATACAAATATTACAATTTAAACAAAGTAATGTGCCCTCTCTACCGACCATTAGCTCAAGAACAAAAGCACAGAGAGAGCGACTTACCATGAGTTTGGTTAAAGAGTCATTGCATTCTCTTACTCTCAGCTCGTTCTCCAACGTGACTCTGTCATATGAGTACCTGTCGAGGTACCGAAAGAATACTTTTGGATCGCAAGAGTACTCCGAACCTGTCTCCCATCCGGGATTCCACCCGAGATCGAACACACTCACACCGAATCCTGCTATGGCTGCACAGAGGCTCAACAAATTCATCACTGTTGCTGTGCAAAGCTATGGAAAAAGGAAAAATAAAGAGCTGTGAGCCCCCCAAGCACAGAGCCCTGAAGAAGCATAAGAAAAAAGAAATATCCTGTTCAAATCTCAGGCCACAGAAGACACTAGTTTTCTTAGCCATTTGCACCACATTATGGCAGTCCAGCCTAGTGCTGGGAGTCCCAAAAAATAGATAAGTCACAATGAGTCTGGAGGGGGGCTATGCTAAGAGACCCTAGAATCCTACACAGGGGAGGATGGGACACTCCAGAGGCAGGAAGGCCAGGACAGTTCACCAGGAAAGAAGCGGAGCTAAACGTGGGAAAGCCAGAACCATGTAGAGAGGTGACTTGATCTCAAGCACCTCATTACCAGGAAGGGAAGGCAAGGGTCTGGTAAACAGGCAGGTAAACAGAGGTGAGGGGAAGGAGAGTTCCCTTCAAAGAGACTTTTTCCCCAAACAGAGTATTAGAAGGAAGGCTGAGTCAGATGACTAGGAAAGAAGGCACAGTGAAGTTGAGGGAGATTGGAAAACAAGGGATGAATAGGGAGTAAAAACTGCAAGGATCAGGACACCAGGGAGGGAGGATCCTGCCCCTGAACCCAAACACAGCCCGGGCAGTAAGCCAGGGGTAATTTTCAAGAGTCAAGACGCCAGAGCAAGACCTGTGGAGGGCAGGACCCCACAAAGAAACACAGTGAGCTGAAACAGAGCATGGGTGGGAAAGTGGGGATATGGTAAACGGTTCAGTATTGAAATACCGAGGGACAGAATATCGAATTACAAAAATATCGACGCCAAAATATCGAGGGACAGAATATAGGATGCCTATCTACAAACAGGTAAGTACTAAAATATTGATTCCAAAATATAGAATGTCAAAATATAGTTAACTAAAATATCGAATTTTTTAAATGTATTAAAAATTCTAGTAATGTAATTAAATAATGAACATAATTAAATAAGAAATAATTACAATAATGTAAAAAACCTTAAAATGTAAAAATCTAGCCATATATATAAAAACAAAAGTATGTCTGTCTGTTTGTCCTTTATGCATTACTACACCACTCATCCGATCGGCATGAAACTTTTGGGAAGTTGTTGAGTACACTCCCGCGAAGGTTTCTGGCAAAAAAAAAATGGTTAAAAGTTGTTGAGTACACTCTCCCGAAGGTTTCTGGCAAAAAAAACCCAACAATTTTTAAATATCGGCCCCCCGGCCCCCAGGGCCCTCATAATCTTTCCAATACTGAACGTTTACAGTTTCCGGTGCGACTCTCTTTTGCAATGACCATCAACAAAGCACAAGGACAATCGCTGCAAGTGTGTGGACTAGATTTGGAGAATCCGTGCTTCTCACATGGAAAACTGTATGTAGCCAGCTCATGCATCGGAAAACCTTCTGATTTATTTATGTACGCACCAGACGGAAAAACAAAAAATACCGTGTATCCACAAGCACTCAAATAAATAAACAGAATTAAAACACTTTAAAATGTTTTCCATATTAAAATGAATAAGTTTAAAAAAAAATGACACAATGTAAATTGAATGTTATCATAACAAGTTTCCTTAAATTTCCTTTCTTCTGAGATCGCAGCAACGCATGACGGGTAAGCTAGTAATAAATGAAATGTAAAAAAATGTTTTTTAATATAAATTAACTTAATAATATTATAAAATAATTATTAATCTTAATTATAAAATATTTAGAAAATTGAAAAAATATGACATAAATATATAAATAAACATATTATTTAAATATAAAAATAAATAAAATATAATATTTAAAATAATTAAAATAATAATTTTTATATTAATTAAAAATCAGTGCAACAGTAGTGAAAATGTTGAATAGTGTAGGGGTAAAAATTACTATTCCCTCTCCAGAGAGTGCAACAGTAGGGAAAATGGATAGCGTAGGGGTAAAAATTACTATTCCCACTCCAGAGAGTGCAACAGTAGAGAAAGCTTTGGATAGCGGGAGGGTAAAAATTACTATTCCCACTCCAGAGAGTGCAACAGTAGGGAAAGCGTTGGATAGTGGGGAGAGGGGTGGGGTAAAAATTACTATTCCCACTCCAAAGAGTGCAACAGTAGGGAAAGATTTGGATAGCGGGAGGGTAAAAATTACTATTCCCACTCCAGTGAGTGCAACAGTAGGGAAAGCATTGGATAGCGTAGGGGTAAAAATTACTATTCCCACTCCAGAGAGTACAACAGTAGGGAAAGCGTTGGATAGCAGGAGGGTAAAAATTACTATTCCCACTCCAGAGAATGCAACAGTAGGGAAAGCGTTGGATAGCGAGAGGGTAAAAATTACTATTCCCACTGCAGAGAATGCAACAGTAGGGAAACCATTGGATAGCGGTGGGGGGGGGGGTCGAAATTACTATTCCCACTCCAGAGAGTGAAACAGTAGGGAAATAAATAATTTAATATTAAAATAAGATTAAATTATCAATACCAATAAAAAAATAATTAAACATATTGACCAATTAACAACAATTAATTACCAATTTAAAAATGAATACCAATTAATAAAAATTAATTATCAATAAATAATTATCAATTATATATCAATACATATAAATAAAAATAAATATTAACTTTTTTACAATTAAATTACCACCAAACCCAATTCCCCTATAAACCCACAACCCGCTCCTAATAATAAAAAATACAATTAACATATTTATCAATTAATCAATTAATAAAAATGTATTACAAATTTATAAAAATTAATGACCAATTAATATACATTAATTTCCAATTAATAAGTAATTATCAATTAATTAATTATCAATGCATATAAATAAAATGTAATATTTAATTTACTATATTTAAATTACTTCCCACCCTATTCCCCTATAAATCCACAACCAGCTCCTAATAATAAAAAATACAATTAACAGAATTATCAATTAATCAATTAATAAAAATTAATTACCAATTAATGCAATGAAACACTAATTATTAATTAATTATCAATCAATTAATTATCAATACATATAAATAAAAAATTAATATTTCATTTAATATAATGAAATTACTTTCCACCCTATTCCCCTATAAACCCACAACCCGCTACGTAATTAAATTATGCAAAAATGTAATTACATAACATTCATTACTTTTAAAAAAAAATAAACGTACATTAGAAAAATAATACATAATTTTAACAAATATACTACCGTACATAACACTAAAAAAATTCGATATTATGGGAATCTATATTATAAAATTCGATATTATGGGAATCTGTATTATAAAATTAGATATTGTGGAATTCGATATTTTCTACCCCAATTTCGATATTCTGTCCTATCTATATTTTGATAATTCGATATTCTGTCTATTCTATATTTTGGATTCGATATTCTGTCCATTCGATATTTTGGAATCGATATTTAGGGTGTTCACCATGGTAAACAGTGAAGAAGACAGGAGCAGATGAGGGAAGTAGAAACCTCTACATATACAGCATGGGCGGAAAGGCAACAACCAGGTCAATAGGCTAAGCATAGCCAGATACAGCCCTGCAAGGAAAGCAATGAGCCAAAACAAAGGCAAGGGAGGGCAGGAAGGCTTGCGTTAAAAAGCAAGCATCAACGTTAAGAAGGACCCACGGTTAGGCAGGGGAGGCAGGCTCACTCAAAGAGACACAGAATAAACCCAAAGACAGGTGATGGAGGCAGGCTCACAAGGGGGCGTGGCTTGGACGCCGATGGGGAAGGCAGCGTGAGCCAGTAGCTCCGCGCCCGATCCCCCATATTCTCCTGCAAAAGCTTCCTGGACGTCGCCTGTAGCACAGAACCTGAGGGCGGAATGCTCGGGGCATCTGTGGCGGCCAGTATTGAGGCTAAGGGAGGCTCTATCACGCAGTAAGAGCCAGCGACACTGACCGGGGAGCACTGAGGTGGGGACAAGATGGCGGCGGCTCTCGGATGCTCTGAGAGACCGTAGCAGGAGGGCCATCTGCGAGTGCGGCCGAGGGGGTGGCATCGGAGCGAGGCAGGGGCCCGAGTCGCCGAATGCCCCGGTATGGAGGTGAGAACTGACGGGCTGGAGGTGAGGCCCCCCCTGATGATGGCACCGCCGCGGAAAGAGTGACTCACACCGGAGCTCTGGGATGGCGGCCACTGAGGCAGTGTCCTGGGAGGCGCGCCGGGTCTGAGTCGGCGGTCGCGGGACACTTTGGCGATCGGATAACCTTCCAGGCGCCGGGTATGTAGGTGCGCCCCGAACCCAACACCCGTGATCAGAGGTCCGCATTTCGCGCGAAAGCTGGGATGGGACTGCGAGTGTGGACACAGACGTGGCGCCGCCCGGCCGGCACCCTATGCGCCCTCTCAAGGGTGAAGAAGGAGGAGAGGCCCTCTGGGGCAACAACCGTTTTGAACCAGTTCTCTAGGAACGCAACCATTTCCTCCCCCTCTGATTTTTCGGGCAGGCCCACCACTCAGACGTTGTTGCGCCGGTTGCGGCGTTCGGAGTCCTCAGCCCTCCTTTCCAAGACCGCTAGGTGGCTCAACACCTCGCTCAACTTGTGTTCCGCCGTGACCACTGCCGGTTTCAGGTCTTGGAGCACCAGCTCGGTTTCTTTCACCCTGTCCACCAATTTGGCATGGTTCGCTCTCAGGACCCCCAGCCCCGTCGCCACCTGCGCTATGTACTGGTGCAATGATTCCTTTGTTGCCGCTATTGCGTCCAAGATATTGTCAAGGCGCTGATTAAGCCGTTGTTCTTGTGCCGATTCCCCAGGGACCATATGGGCATCCTGGCCGTTGCCTCGCCCCATCTCGCTCTCCGTTTTCGACTTCGGCTTCATCACCCCGGCAGGTGTGGCCTCCCGCACCTCCAAGGCCACCACCTCCTTGGAAAATGTACCGAGCGGGCCCCCTGGGCACCCAATGGACACGCAAAGTCAGGTCCACACCTCGGTGCTCCCCTGGCCGGGAGAGACCCTGGAGCACTGCGGGGACTGCGGTGCATGGTGACCCCGGACAGGCATCTGCGGGTAGCGGATTGTGAGGAGGAGAAATGTCTCTGGCGGACCCGGTGAGTGCTGCGCTGTGGGCCTGCGCCCGATATTGTGAGGTTTGGAGTAGGGTCAGGCCTGCGGAGTAGCGCTGGTGGACTGAGTGAGGGAACGACCGTGCGGCTCGGGAGGGAGATAATGCGACTGTGGTGACGGGTATCTCCCGCTGGGCCCCGCGGCGGGTGGAAGCGCCCGATGACTGTCTTTCCCTAGTTACGGGTGTGGATGGTTCCATCTGGCCTGCTGTCGACGAGCTCATTGGAGGTCCCTGGGTGGAGTGGGGTGCACGTAGAGCCCTCCCTGGACACCTGGGAGAGGCCGCCAGTGCCTGAGTGGCGGACCGCTGTGGAGGGGCATGAGCACGCCGCTGATCCCCGGGCGGGGGTGACAGTGGAGGACTGGAGCGATTCCCTCTCTGACTAAGGTACACGTGGGGTGATAGTGGGGTCGCTCACCTCGGCCTGCGCCTGGCTACCTGGGTGTGAAAGGACAAGATGGCGGCATCCTGTGGCGTCCGAAGATATGGCCCCTGAGGCCGGGAGGAGTGGCAGTGCACTGGGAACCCCATAGGCCACTTGCAGGCAAGCAGAGAGGGGCGGACGACCAGACACTCGCAGCGATCGAGAAATGGCTGAGGGGGCCCGGGCCGAGCAACCGGTGGACTACAAATCTGTGGATGGCCCTCTCGGGGAGGCCGGGTCCAAGGCGGGGCCGATCATCCCTGGGAGCACCGAGGTGTGGAACTGACTTTGCATGTCCATTGGGTGCCCAGGGGGCGTGCTCGGTACATTTTCCACGGAGGAGGTGGCCTTGGAGGTGCGGGAGGCCTCACCTGCCGGGGTGATGAAGCCGAAGTTGAAAACTGAGAGCGAGATGGGGCGGGGCGATGGCCAGGATACCCATATGGTCCCTGGGGAATCGGCACAAGAACAACGGCTTAATCAGCGCCTTGACAATATCCTGGACGCAATAGCGGCAACAAAGGAATCATTGCACCAGGACATAGCGCAGGTGGCGACGGGGCTGAGGGTCCTGAGAGCGGACCATGCCAAATTTGGTGGACAGGGTGAAAGAAACCGAGCTGGTGCTCCAATACCTGAAACCGGCAGTGGTCACGCGGAACACAAGTTGAGCGAGGTGTTGAGCCGCCTGGCGGTCTTGGAAAGGAGAGCTGAGGACTCCGAAAGCCGCAACCGGCGCAACAACGTCTGAGTGGTGGGCCTGCCCGAAAAATCAGAGGGGGAGGATATGGTCGCGTTCCTAAAGAACTGGTTCAAAACGGTTGTTGCCCCGGAGGGCCTCTCCTCCTTCTTCACCCTTGAGAGGGCGCATAGGGTGCCGGCCAAGCCGCCTTTGCAGGGTCGCCCTCCTCGGCCGGTGGTGGCCAGGGTTCTACACTTCAAGAATAGGGACCTGTTGATTCAGAGGGCCCGCTCAGCGGGGCCTTTCCAGGTGGAGAACAGCTCAGTCATGATCTTTTCGGACTACGCTCAAGACGTACAACGTCGCAGGGCCTCGTATCTATCGGTGAAGAAAGAACTCAGAGATGAAGGGGTCCAATACTTTCTGCTCTTCCCAGCCAAACTGAGGATCATCATGGATGGGTCAACACACTTCTTCCTGACTCCTGAGGAGGCTTGGACATGGCTTGCGTCGTATAGAGCCGGCACGGACCGCAGAGGTAGAGGAGACTGGGGTAAACCGAAACCGTTGCAGGTGCGCAAATCACAACGAATCCGCAAACGGAATAGGAGTCAGCTGAAGAAACAGTTTGACCAAATAGCTGCCGACAAACGGGGAGCCCTGGTGGCGACGGCGGTGATCACTGGTTCGCAGAAGAGTGGATCGGCGATGGGGTCGGACTCCGAGGAGATAGAGGGAAAATCGGGCACGGAAGTCTCTGATGTGGACAGTGCCAGGGGCCCGGTGGTTACACCCCAAACTGCAGACGAAATCATGGGTGACTAGCCCCCTTCGGGTCCCTGCCTCCTGTGAACTGGTCATAACGGAGCAGATATCAGTGTTTTGATATGGAACAATGATTATGGGGACACACTATCGCTTGCGATCTAGGGCTAGAGGTGATGGCGTAGCGTGCCGCCCGTTGGCCCAGACCCACCCTCCTGTTGCCCTTAAGGCTTACTGTGGTGGCTGCCACAGATTAGACTTGTGTGTATCGTTATGGGAGTTTGGATGGGGACTAATAATTTGTTATTGGGTCCTGTTCTGGGGGGGTGGGCTGGGGGAGTTGTGTGGGATGTTGTGTGTGGGGGTCAGAGCTGTTTTGGTGTCGGCGGACGGGATGGGAAGACGGAGAAGCTGAGGAGCAGTTGCAATGGGAGAGTTACCTGATTTGAAGTGTCTCACATGGAACGTGCGTGGTTTGCGATCTATGTCAAGACGCCATAGGGTGCATGCGTACTTGGTGAGACGTGGGATCCAGATAGCACTGCTTCAGGAGACCCATCTTACCAAACAGGAATGTGCCACCTTGCAGAAGAGATGGCGTGGCCAGGTGTTTGGCACGACATACTCTGCATTTGCTAGAGGGGTTTTGGTGTGGGTGCGGGCCGGGGTCCCTTTCCAGGCCACGAACAGGTTGTAGATCAGGAGGGCAGATATGTGGCGGTGGAGGGGAGATTATATGGCCGTGATGTGGTACTTTGTAGTATTTACGCCCGAACGTGGATCAGGCTCGCTTTTTTGAACAACTGTCAGGGTCACTGGCAAATTTTTTGGCGGGACAGGTCTTGATGGGAGGGGACTTTAACTCGATCACAGACACAGTGCTTGATAGGTCGCATCCACCATTGAATAATTCCCCAGTTCGCAGGCTGGCGGTACAGAGGTCAGCGTGGCAAGATAGATGGGGCCTTATGGACCTGTGGCGAGGGCTTCACCCAGCCGGTAGGGACTACTCCTTTTTTTCTGCACTCCACGAGTTGCATGTTCGGATTGATACAATCCTTTGCAGTACCGCGATAGCGGCCTTGGTGACACACTCGGAGTATTTAACTAGGACCATATCGCATCATAATCCCTAGTTGATGTGCGTCAAGTGGCAGCATGAGAGGACGGCGGTCCCTACGTGGCGGTTGCGACCGGAAACCCTAGAGGATCAGGGTTTCAGTGCTGACCTCCGTGTAGGCATTGAATGTTACTTTACTGAGAATGACGGAACGGCTACCACTAGGGCTGTAGAATGGGACGCATTCAAGGTGGTGGTGAGAGGGCTGAGTATTGGAAAATACTCGGGTGCGCGATCGGGGATTGTTACTAATGTGGACAGGGCAGAAGAGGCGCTGCGGACTTTGGAGCGGTGGCGCCCGGAGCAACCGACACTGCAGGCACGATTACTGGAAGCAAAGGAGTTGTTGCCGCGGAGACGGAGAGATTGAGGAGTTATGATTATCGACTGTATACCACAAAGGTACATGCAGAAGGGGACAAGGTGGGCACACTGTTGGCGAAATTGGCAACTCCGGTGCCCAGGTGATGCCCGATCCTGAGCGTGCGCGGGGCGACGGGAGAGATGGTTTATTCCCGGGTGGCGGTCCTCTCGCGCTTCTTGGGCTATTATACGTCTCTTTACCGAAGTCAGCTGGAGGCTGAAGTCTCCGACATAGAGGGTTATCTGGTGGAGATCCGGCTTCCTCAATTGGATGAGGATAGTGCTGAAGATCTAGGTCGCGCAATAATGCTTCCCGAGATACAAGGGGCAATTAAGCAGATGGCTCGGAACAAAACACCGGGAGTGGATGGTCATTTTACGCTCACAATATCGATATTTTGGAGCCCCGCCTGCTAGTGGTCTATGCCAAAGCACTGGAGCTGGGACACCTGCCTCAGTCGATGCGGGAGGCGCTGATAGTTCCACTGCTGAAACCAGGAAAGGAGAGTGGCGACGTGACCTCGTATAGGCCGTTTTCCATGCTAACGGTGGACTATAAAATTTTGAGTCGTATCCTGGCTACCAGAATGTTGCCACATATGACCACACTGGTCCATGACGATCAGGTCGGGTTTATCCCGACCAGGAGCACCTCGACCAATATCCGCCGCCTTGTGCGGGTGTTGGAGAGTGCTTTGGACCCCGATCAGATGCCGGCAGTGCTGTCCATAGATATAGAGAAAGCTTTTGATAGCTTAGAATGGGGGTACCTTGATAAGGTACTGGAGAAGTTTGGCTTGGGTGACCTATTCGGACGCTGGACGAAGGTCCTCTACTCCTCAGCGACAGCTAGGGTGAGATTGGGGTCGGTCATTTCCTCCGACTATCCAGTGCGGAGGGGGACGAAGCAGGGGTGTTCCCTCTCCCCGTTGCTGTTCGCACTCGCGATGGACATATCCTGTCTTATATTATCATGCAGCAGCAACTAGAGTTACGAGATCTAACGTTGGAGGAAAAGACCCTGTGTTTATTTTGGAACAGAAGCCAGAAGAGGGCGGGGGTGACCCACCCTTATGCTCCAGAAATCCCACTAGGTATGTTGACGGTGCTGCCGCATGGTGGGGACTGGTCTCCGCTCATGGATTGGGAGGACTTGGGACTCCATATGGTGGGCGACCTATATGCTGATGGCGAATTGCTGCACTTCCGGACGGTGCAGGAACATTTTGGACTCCCGTATGGTAGTTTCCTCCTGTATGCAGCTGTGACAACGGCAATACGCAAACACTGGAAAACTGGACAGATGGAGCCCAGCACGACTATGGCCTGCCAATACGTGGTAATGGCGGCGGGCACATTCAAGGCGATCACCTGCCTCCATTCCCGAATGTTGAATGAGGGTCTGAAACCACTTACAGGGCTGAAACAGAAATGGGAGAAGAGCATTGGGAAGCACAAATGCTCGATTTCAGCTGGTACACTTTTTTGTAGTACATAGGGCTTACCTTACTCCGGGAAAGATTAGGAGACACTTCGGGGTCCATCGGGCGGCGTGCCCTAGATGTTTGGCACATGATGTGGAACTAGACCACATGTTGTGGAATTACCCAGTGCTGGGGCAATACTGGTCGGAGGTGGGTGAGCTCCTTAGGGTAGTTACTGATCGACAAGTGGAGTATGACATGGCGACCTGGTCTGCTTTGGTTTCCTCACACGGCGAAAACAAAAATCACTAGTAAATTCATTGACCTGGGCCTCATTCTAGCACAGAGGGAAATCACCTGGCACAGGAAATCGAGGGAGGGCCTGTCCAGCAGGAGGTGGACATATGAACTACAGAAATGGGCCCGTAGTGAAGGTATGGTTAGGCTCCAGCAGGCCACTCGGGCGGCTAATGAAAAGACTATGGAGATGGCGAGGGCTTGGGAGGGACTAGTGCAAGCGCTGAATGACCATCTGGTTGCGGATGAGGAACAGGATGAGGAACCAGCATCATGAGAAGTTCAGTGAGGCACAATTGGGATTGCATTTTGACCTCCAATTCTTTTTCCAATTAAGGGTATTTATGTTTGAACGTGGCCCACACCAATAGCAGCACGGGGAGGGTGGCGGGAGGGGGAGTTGGGGATTCCTCTAAGAGGGTAAATGTTGGGAAGGATGTTTAAGGGGACATAGACATGCGGATGGCAGACCATTATACCGACTACAAACGATTGCCTTTTCATGTGTTTTCTTTTTCACCTCTCCCTTCTGTCCCTGACATTTTATAGCTGACGCCGCCCGACCTTCGGGTTGCGGGCTGAATGGCTGTGTGATGTTTTCAATTATGACCTGAGGACAACAGATGCCAGAGGCTAATATGTCGGAACAACTGTTTGTATATTCTATGATTCTGCAATAAAAACATAGTTTACAAAAAATGGAGGCAGGCTCACTCAAAGAGACTCAATGTGAACCCAAAGACAGGTGATGGAGGCAGGCTCACTCAAAGAGACCCAGAATGAACCCAAAGACAGGTGCTGGAGGCAGGCTCACTCAAAGAGACTCAATGTGAACCCAAAGACAGGTGATGGAGGCAGCTAACTCAAAGAGACTCAATGTGAACACAAGGACAGACGTTGGAGGCACGCTCACTCAAAGAGACTCAATGTGAACCCAAGGACAGGTGATGGAGGCAGGCTCACTCAAAGAGACTCAATGTGAACCCAAGGACAGGTGAGGGAGGCACGCTCACTCAAAGAGACTCAATGTGAACCCAAGGACAGGCGAGGGAGGCACGCTCACTCAAAGAGACTCAATATGAACCCAAAGACAGGCGAGGGAGGCAGGCTCACTCAAAGACCCTAAATGTGAACCCAAAGATTAGCGAGGGAGGCACGCACACTCAAAGAGACTCAATGTGAACCCAAGGACAGGTGATGGAGGCAGGCTCACTCAAAGAGACTCAATGTGAATCCAAGGACAGGCGATGGAGGCAGGCTCACTCAAAGAGCCTCAATGCCAACCCAAGGACAGGTGAGGGAGGCACGCACACTCAAAGAGACTCAATGTGAACCCAAGGACAGGTGATGGAGGCAGGCTCACTCAAAGAGACTCAATGTGAACCCAAAGACAGGCGAGGGAGGCAGGCTCACTCAAAGACCCTAAATGTGAACCCAAAGATTAGCGAGGGAGGCACGCACACTCAAAGAGACTCAATGTGAACCCAAGGACAGGTGATGGAGGCAGGCTCACTCAAAGAGACTCAATGTGAATCCAAGGACAGGCGAGGGAGGCAGGCTCACTCAAAGACCCTAAATGTGAACCCAAAGATTAGCGAGGGAGGCACGCACACTCAAAGAGACTCAATGTGAACCCAAGGACAGGTGATGGAGGCAGGCTCACTCAAAGAGACTCAATGTGAACCCAAGGACAGGCGAGGGAGGCACGCTCACTCAAAGAGACTCAATATGAACCCAAAGACAGGCGAGGGAGGCAGGCTCACTCAAAGACCCTAAATGTGAACCCAAAGATTAGCGAGGGAGGCACGCACACTCAAAGAGACTCAATGTGAACCCGAGGACAGGTGCTGGAGGCAGGCACACTCAAAGAGACTCAATGTGAACCCAAGGACAGGTGATGGAGGCAGGCTCACTCAAAGAGACTCAATGTGAATCCAAGGACAGGCGATGGAGGCAGGCTCACTCAAAGAGCCTCAATGCCAACCCAAGGACAAGCGCGGGAGGCAGGCTCACTCAAAGACCCTAAATGTGAACCCAAAGACAAGCGAGGAAGGCACGCACACTCAAAGAGACTCAATATGAACCCAAAGACAGGCGATGGAGGCAGGCTCACTCAAAGAGCCTCAATGTCAACCTAAGGACAGGCAAGGGAGGTAGGCTCACTCAAAGAGACTCAATGTGAACTCATGGACAGGCGAGGGAGGCACGCTCACTCGAAGAGACTCAATATTAGACTCAAGGACAGGAGAAGAGAGGACACTGAGCTCACCCAAAGAGACTCAAAATGAGACTCAAGGACAGGAGAGGGTATTGGGCTCACTCAAAGAGACTCAATATGAGACTCAAGGACAGGAGAGGACATTGGGCTCACCCAAAGAGACTCAATATGAGGCTCAAGAAAGGCAGGGACCCACGCTCTACATGAATGGACTGGTGAGGCACTGTGGTCACTCAAAAGGACTTACCTCAAAACAAGGACAGGCGAAAATGAGAATTTATTCAAAGAGATTGAACGTGTTGAAATTGGGAACATGTTCAGTGTGTGTTCAAGTGAAGTACCAAAGGTGGTGCAAGTTATGGAGCTCACAGAAAGAAGGGTGAGCGAGTGAAGAAGAAAGAAACTAGGGACATGTGAGGGGGTAATACTGAGGGTGAATAAATGAGCAGACACTGAACCTAGCCTGAATGGAGTGAGTTTAAGTGACAAACGGACAACACGCAGTGAGTGCAGAACATGCGGCTGGCAAGGAGGGCCGAACGGTGACTTCAGAATAAGCCAAAGACAGACAAGGGGATCATTCAAAGTGATTCATT
This sequence comes from Lissotriton vulgaris, assembly GCF_964263255.1. Classification (NCBI taxonomy): domain Eukaryota; kingdom Metazoa; phylum Chordata; class Amphibia; order Caudata; family Salamandridae; genus Lissotriton; species Lissotriton vulgaris. The sequence goes on along the minus strand of NW_028255437.1, from coordinate 125,685 downwards.
TAGTGAAACTTTCCATGAGAGGAAGTGAATAGTCTATGAAAACAAAAAAAGGGAACACATTTGGGCTAAGCAACTGTCAGGGAAAGCCAAAGTTGCAGGAGGATCACAGCAGGGGGCAAGCACAAAGTCAAAAGCTTCAATAACAGGGCAGAGCCCTACGAATGGTCAAGTGCTTGATGACAAACAACACTCATGAGTCAGATCCTGTTGGGAGAGTGGATGAGGTTCCTGCAGCAAGACCCAGTATGCAGTGTCCAGGCAGCACAGACCATGCTGGGTTACCACACACAAGGGACCACTGGGGCACCCTCAGAATCCGTGTGCAGAGAGGATGACTGAGGTTCTCCAGAGATCACAACTCAATACCAGAAGAGACTGATTACCCATGGCTTGCCAGCACGCTTCTCGCCAATGATCGATGCAGCCCCAGACAGCATGAACTGCGAAGAAAACACAAAAGTTAACACATGGAAACTTGGAACAAAGAATTATTTGCTCACTTGAGGGTAGGGTCTTACCAAGGAAGTAACTCATACATACACACATACATTCTATCCAAAAACATTAATTGATTCCATTCCCTTTATTCTTCATACATTACAAAATGCAACATTACAAAAGAATTGTCATGGTTTCATGCTACAACAAACATTGCCATCAACCCCCTGGAGAATAAGGAACCGAAAGCCCTTCAGACTCTCTGCCCTGATGAAAAAGTGTGTATTTCTCCACTGTGAATTACAGTGTTTGCACAAAGGACCTTCTGGGTGATTTACTGTTCTTAAATATAAAAAGAAGAGACCAAAGCCCTCTATTAAGTGGTTTATGGAATAAATTAAGAAAAGCCACCTCTTTCTTTGGGTTGACTAATCTCACAGTAGTTAGATGCACCTACAGGGAACATTTATAGAGTAAAGTCCTTCCAAATTAAGCATGTATAATAAACATTCAATACCAGTGTCTCTCTCATGTTGTAAGATTATTCATATATCTCATCTGCCATTATCGTTCCTGACCCCAGATCTAAATGTGAAGATTTTGTAAAGTTGTTTAATGAGACCTGGAATCCATTGAGCACTCCTCGCCTCTAATATCTGAACCTTCAGTTGATCCCAACATGAACTGAAGATGAGGGCTCATGTTTGGTGATATCTGAAGATGACTTACTCAACATTATTGTCAAGGTAAGGCCCTCAAGCCACTTCACTGACACAGTTTCTGGTAATATTTTCAAGTATTTGTCAAGGAGGATTTTTCCATATGGGATCACTACTGTTTATACACAAATTTATTGTCTTACAAGTAAGTTAAAGATTATGCTTCTATAAACATTAAAAACAAAAAATGTTCGCAGTATGTTGTCTCTGATTATGTTATTTGTTCAAACATTGGTAACTCTGATTGTGTTATCAGCTTTTGGTGGGGACCTGGGGTGCAAATGTAGGGTCTGCGTTTGTTGGATTGTGTTTGGGCTTCCTAGTCACCTCCCCATCACCATTTCCCTAGAAGTTTAGCATATTTCTTTCACTGTTCAATGGATATATTGTTTGTCTTTGGTCTTGGTGCCTCTAAATTCAGTGACTATTGCGTCCCAAGCCTATGCAGATGCCGTCTTTCTCATCCCTCGCTTTGTTTTCATATGTGGATCGTTTTAGAAAAGGCCAGGGGGGATGTCATCAAGGGACGGCGATAAATAATGCAAAGCGCGCTTAGCGCTTTTTTATCGCTGTCTGTCTCTTGAATTTATTGCCATTGTAGCGCGTTATTAACAACGCATTTCTCTAGAGCGCTAACAATTCCAGCGATAGCGGGGAAATGGCCGTTTTGCAGGGAACATCGCTGGTTTTCCAGCGATGTTCCCTGCAAAATGACGATAACCTTGCTGATACAACCCACAGGGTCATATCAGCATAATCCACCCCCAATGCTAGGGATAGGTAATTCTGCATTTTAGCAGACGTTAGTTTTTGGCGAAAACAGACGTTTTCTTCAAAAACTAGCGTCTGCTTGAATGCTGGGGCAGCCTTGTAAATATTGCGATGTGCACATCAGCGATATTTGCAAGGCTGTATTGCCCAGTGATGCCCACTTTGCATCTCGTTAGAGATGCAAAGGGAGGCGTTGGGTAAAAGGGTGCTAACGTGCGCTAATGCATGTTAGCACCCACTTGTAAATTGGGCGAAAAGATTATCTCCGCTTTTTTGGCTTTTAAAGCCAAAAAAACGGAGATATTGCCCTTGTTAATATGCCCCTAGGTCGCTTAAATTCACTAAAAAATACACTTACCTGTGTTGTAAAGTGCCTGGAAATTGCATGCATGGTACTTACCTGCGTGGTAACTTCAGCATCGTAAAAGTAAGAAGCGGTAAAGCCTGCGTTGTAAAGAGTGCATGCCGCTAGCAATGATGCCTTGCAGCTTACTCCCCCCAAAAACCCTTTCCCTTTCTCTTCTTTCCTATCACAATTTACTCACCAGAATCCCTGTCCAGAATCCAGATCCAGTCCGGAACACGAAGCCTTCGTCATAGAAACAAACGATAACACCAACGGCGAGGCAGAGCGCTCCGATGACGATCAGTACGGCCTGCGGAGACAAACGTCAGGTGAGATGGTTCGCAGCATCCCTGGTCCTTCAACCACCTCTGGATTCCATGTCCTCTTAAGACAGTGCCTCCGTATTCGCCTTACATGGCTGCATCTGTGACATCCCAACCCTATCCTTTTCTCTTCTCAACTGCTTAATATTCCCTCCCATTCTCAAAAGACCATCTGTCTTATGACAATTCTCAATGGAGGCCACTCAAACACAAAAGAACTTCTTCAGAACAAAACATGTTTTTGTAAACCGCGCTGTCGCCCAGAAGGGTACCGTGGTGCTGAATAGCACATGTTTATTGTAACCAGGCTTGATGGTACTTGTTTCATCAATCTCAGAAGGATGAAAGACTAAGTGGACGAGCCGGGATTTGAATCTGTGACCATAATGTCAAACACAAGCCCCTACAGCTGGCAGATTAGTCCACTAAGCCACCAGACACAGCCTGATTTCACTAGACATTTGGCATTTCAAGATCTACCCTGATCTCACTCAGAACCGGATGTCCAGAGCCTACCGAAAGGTAAATCTGACAAAATTACAAATCCTCCTATTTGCCAAAAGCACCAAACATCTCCAAACTCAAGCCTGTCTTTCTGAAATTATTGTGGACAATGTTGCTGTTAATTCAAGCTCAACACACAATTACTTGGGTACAACTTTGACGCCAAAGTCTCCTTTAAAGAACACATTGGCGATACAACCAAGGCAGGTAAGTATGATGATTACCTGCTGAATAACGTCAACCCCTGTCTCAGTAAAACTGATTTCATCACAACAAATAAAACCTTAGTTGTCTCATATTTTGCGACATTCTGTTGCAAAGTCTTTCAGACACCTCATTATACACAGCAGATTGGACTACGGGAGCACCCTCTATGCAGGGATCAACAAGTCTCTGCTCTGCAAACTCCAGACCATGCAGAACGACACAGCCAGACTCGTCCTCAGCATGATCCCTCGATACGAACACATCACCCAACACCTCTGAAATCTCCACTGGCTCCCCGTCGAGAAGAGAGTAACTTTCAAGATATTCACCCACGCCTACAAATACCTCCACAACACCGGACCCCAATATCTCATTGATAGAATCTCCTTCCATGTACCTGAGAAACCTCCAATCAGCAGACCTCGCCCTTGCCGAACCTCCGCACATCCGCAGAACAAGAACAGGTGGAAGAACTTTCTCCTACATCACGGCCAAGACCCGGAAAGAGCCCCCGACCAACATCAGACGCGCCCCCACCCTGCACATCTTTTGGAAGACCCTCAAGACCTGGCTCTCTGACTGACCGGAGCTGCTCCTCCCCCCCCGCGCCTTGAGACCCTCATGGGTGAGTGGTGCACTTCAAAATTCCCTGATTGATTGATTGATTGAGGCATAGCTGATCAAAAGCTTGATGATGTTCAACCTCATCACCCCCATCATGAAGGAACAACACCAAGTTCATGTCCAAGTACATTTAATCATTAGAACCCTTGCCCCCCGTAGGTGACCACCACAAATTACACCAATGCTGACATGGGTGAGAAAATAACTACCTCAGGCAAATAGTACCACACCTTAGGCTTGAAGATTGCAGGCCTGGAAATAAAGAACTGCAAAAAAGAGAAAACCACAGAACTGGCTTTTTCTATCTATGTACCAAGATCTTGAACAACATCCACATGAAGAGCCCTCCTGCAATTAAGAAAGGTCTTGAGGACTGGCCCCTTCAGAAGACACCCCAGCAGAAAACAATAGGATTCACCAACCAAATCGCGGTCCACCATTATAAACAGTACTGAATTATTCTTACATCTCCTATCTCTGTTGAACACTAGATTGGTCCTCACAAAAAAACAAAGATATCTGATTACTCACGTACCCCCAGCACCTTCTGCTCCCCGCTGGACATGGAGTCGCCATCCTTGGCAGATGGCTGCATCCTCATTGCTGCCTTGACTCGCTCTAGCAGGGAGGCCAGGCATGAGGGATCGTTGATGTTGACGTTAATGACGGTTGGCTTGGAGGCATCCCTGGAGACTTCAATGTCATTGGTTTTCCCAACACTGGAAGACGTGGCGTCTGCCTAGGAGAGGAGAATAAGTCAGCAAAGACCCAGAACCAGTGCTTGAGCTCAACCTGTTCAATGCGCAACTGGGTCTGCAAAACCGATAAGCGTAGACCTCAAACTTGTGAAAGTTCCGTTTCTCTTCACGGCAAACAAAGCCAGTTCCGCGTCCTCAAGGGAGGGAATGAGATATCCAGGTGTGTCTTTAGACCAATCAATATTTACGAGTCTTCCTAGCCCTCTCAGATGTCTTTGAAAGTGGGGGCCCTCTGCGGCAGCCCCCATCATTGGGCCATTCCTCAGGTATTTACAGAAGGTAGTACAGTCCAGCGGGTGGCTGGGCTAGGGATGATGATAGGAGGGCACCTGCAGCCAATTAGACAGGAAGGAGAGTTGGGTAAATGTTACTTAAGGATTGTCGGATGGCATTTACCTAGAGAAGGCTGTGGAGACTGGTTTGTACACTGGGTGCAAAGGCCAGCTGAGGAGGCTTAAGAGCAGAGGGAACAAGAAGGCTACGGGCAAGAGGTATGTCCAGAGGGACTATAAGGAGCAAAGGGCTAAAGGTAAAAAGGGACTGAGTGTGGGATCAGTAGTTCCAGAATTGGTGGTGTGGTAGGCAACGGGAAGGGATGAGGAACAGAACACACATGAAGATGGTGACAGGCTAAGAAGGGCTTGGAGGACTAACACAGAGAAGGGGGCTTTTGATCTCAGAGGGGGAAGGAGGCTGGTTGGCCCACATGGTGGCTCGGTTAGGGGGAGAGGTGTGATAGCATCCTTGGTTAGGTGTGGTCTATAAGGCTTTGGAGGCTACTGCTGCAAAATATAGATATCACACAAGAACCTATGTCATTAAAGCAGTCTTTCTCACAATAATTGGCATTTTCCATTGAATGTGTCATCTCACCCAATGTGTTCTTGCTCCACATAATTCACAAACTAATGGCGTTAATGCACATTAGAACACAGCAATGTTTAGGACTACACTGAAAACAAAGGAGAGGCTCCGGGCTAATGATGGCCAGTATACGTTTTCTGCTCCGATATTTCAATGTTTGCTTTTCTATTTCACACAGCAGACAGGCTTAAGTGTTCTGGGGGACACTTATGTTGGCAGACACCAACATAAATGTCTGCCAATTGAATTTTATTGCACCTTACAGCCAGGGTTTTTCTGGCAGTGAAGGGCAGTAAACACAGCTAAATGTCCACCCATGCAAATTACTCTTGGAAACCTTCAGAGAGATTTAGCCACGGCGGAGGCATAGTAGTCTCGGCCGTGGCCAAACTATGGTCCGCCCAATTATAAATTCAATTGGCAGACACCTATGTTGGTGGTAAGCACAATCCGTCACTGTTGCAACAGAGTATGCTTACGCCATAATATTAATTGGGCCCTAAGTCTTTGAAGTTTATGTTGGGGCTCTGCCTCCTTTTCAAGTGCCCTCTTCTCCCTTCCTCCAGACAGCAGTCTGTCACAGCAGGAGCGACTCCAGGTCTGATAGCCCCACTACACAGGTCATGGGAGTGACTGGAGTTCACACATGAATGTCAGCCACAGTGATATGTGCATCAAAAGGTTACCCCGGGGTCTGAGCCCTGCTCTCTATGATTCTCTTATCAGCCCCATCTCCTTCTAGAGATGTGCCCAGGCCCCTTCTCAGCGACCTCTCTCTGAATCAAACAGCACCATTTAAAGTGTACAAAGAGCCGGGCTCTCCCTTTCTCCAGTGGGTCCCAGCCAGCGTACAGGAATACAGCAACACACAAATCTGACTGGAAGGATTCATCAACCTCCTCTCCTCATGTACCTCCAGTCAGCCCTTGAAAATGGAACCCAGAATCTTCCAAGTATTGTACCACTCACAGGCACCCATACACCCAGCCTGTGCATATAGCATACATTGTGGAGAAGCGTGGCTCAGTGGTTAGAGGCGGCAGACCCGGAAGCTGAGATCGACCGTGGACCAAGGTTCAATTCCCCGCCTCGGCGGGTCTCGGGCTCAAAATTCCACAGACTCGACAATTCTCGCTCTGGTGCCTACTCAACTCACGGGGTCACACTCTGCGACTCTGGGCAATAGCTTGCTTAATCTCCACTACGGCCCCTCGCGGCGGGATGCCTGGCTTTCACCTTGTGGACACCCTGCCGTGGTGTCTCACAGGGGAATACCAGGACGTGTTCCCTAAGCAAGCGCCGGGACGCTTACGGGCAGCTGTGCGCTTTACAAGTCCAGCACATTTACATTTACATTTACATGCACGGCGCAGCATTTCATCCATTATGAATGGTACCACTCACAGGCACGCATACATCCAGCCTGTGCATATAGCATACATGCACGGCGCAGCATTTCATCCATTATGAATTATACCACTCACAGGCACACATACATCCAGCCTGTGCATATAACATACATGCATTGTACAGCATTTCATCCTTCATGAATTGCACAGTGCATAATTTGTAAAAAGAATAAGTACCAGGGCCCTCGTCAGGATACGAAGCTTGCACCACCCACTGCCCCTGACAGCGCTGCCAAGAATAGCACCAACATGACTACTAACCATCACACTCCTATAAGTGTGACAATTCAGACAATTCCAGGTCCCCCGATCAATAAGAAGGGCTTAGGTGGCAGGTAGTAGTCATTTTCACTCTATATTGAAATAATAAACATCTCGGGCCCGATTCACAGAACTAACTTAAGACAAAATCCTAAACTTACTACTTTTGGTATTCACAGAAGTTAGGATTTTGTCTTAAGTTTGTCTTAAAACAGACTTAAGATAGACTTAAAACAGACTTAAGTTAGGATTTTGTCTTAAGTCTGTTTTAAGACAATCTTAAGTCTGTTTTAAGACAATCTTAAAACAAAATCCTAACTTCTGTGAATACCAAAAGTAGTACGTTTAGGATTTTGTCTTAAGTTAGTTCTGTGAATCGGGCTCCTTTTAATTACACAGACAGCGCCACCATGTGGCAGACTGTCACAATTGCCTGTGTTGACAACTAAGTGCCAGTGCCGAGCACCGGAAACCACCGGCTCAAATTAAGCGCTGGAATTGTACCACTCAGAGACACACATACACCTAGCACATGCATATCATATACATGCACTGCATTGCACTGCATTATGCCTGTATTGTACCATTCCCAAACACACATACACCCAGCACTTTTATTCCACACATGCGCTGTGCATCACTACATACCAAACCAATGTAGGTCAAGGGTAAGTTAAGCACGCAGCAAGGGAACTTTAAATGAGTGAGTCTGTAGGCCTCACTCCAGTGACACAGGTAAAAAGGACCTGTTCACTACACAGTTTGCTGCCACCACCGCGGTTGTGGTCTTTAACTCCTGACAAAGGTATTAGCCTTTCACCACTATGAGGGTACCACCTGGTACCTATGCCATGGCGCACACAGGTGATCTGTGTTCGCCCATGACAACACAAAATCAGCATTAGGGATCTAGGGGAAACATCACTTACAACGCAACTTTTACAACGACATACCATTACAACGCAACTTTTACATCGCAAAAACTTTTACAACGCATGTATTTACAACGAATGTTTTTACAACGCAGGTACCTTTACAACGCATACCATTACAACGTAAGTATTGGTAAGTATATAAATATTTTTTATATGTTATATGTTTGGGGTAAAGGGGTATTTTTAGGATTCAGGGTCAGTTTTGGGTTTTTGGGTAAAGGGGTATTTTTGGGGTTCAGGGTCAGTTTTTAGTTTTTGGGTAAAGGGGTATTTTTGGGGTTCAGGGTCAGTTTTTAGTTTTTGGGTAAAGGGGTATTTTTGGGGTTCAGGGTCAGTTTTTAGTTTTTGGGTAAAGGGGTATTTTTGGGGTTCAGGGTCAGTTTTTAGTTTTTGGGTAAAGGGGTATTTTTTTGGGTTCAGGGTCAGTTTTTAGTTTTTGGGTAAAGGGGTATTTTGGGGGTTCAGGGTCAGTTTTTAGTTTTTGGGTAAAGGGGTATTTTGGGGTTCAGGGTCAGTTTTTAGTTTTTGGGTAAAGGTGTATTTTTGGGGTTCTGGGTCAGTTTTTAGTTTTTGGGTAAAGGGGTATATTTGGGGTTCAGGGTCAGTTTTTAGTTGTTGGGTAAAGGGGTATTTTTAGGGTTCAGGGTCAGTTTTTAGTTTTTGGGTAAAGGGGTATTTTTGGGGTTCAGGGTCAGTTTTTAGTTTTTGGGTAAAGGGTTTTTTTTGGGGTTCAGGGTCAGTTTTGGGTTTTGGGGGTACAGGAGTACAGGGTAAAAATAAATTAAAATTAAATTTAAATTAAATTACATTAAATTATATTTTTTTTAATTAATTTACGATTATAAAATTAACATATACTTACCAATACTTACGTTGCAATGGTATGCGTTGTAAAGGTACATGCGTTGTAAAAACATTCGTTGTAAATACATGCGTTGTAAAAGTTTTTGCGGTGTAAAAATTGCGTTGTAAAAGCATGCGTTGTAATAACATGCGTTGTATCAACATAGATCCGGGATCTAGACATCAGTACAGGTGGGGCGCTCAGGGTAGGGGTGCTCGTCCATCGCCATGCGAGGGACTGTTCTGTCCCAACAAAGTGCATCTTGTCCTGTAGAACTTGTAATAAAGTGGGCAGGGTATCTATATGCACAACTCTGAATCAGCCCAAAATCTGTTAATGTACACATTTAGAGCAAAACTATTTTTTAGAAAGTATGCTTAGTTGTTAATAACTCAAAGACACTATTGGCATGATTGCAGGTTGGTGGAAGTTACTCCATCACACATGTGGCAGATGTACCTTAGCAGCTGGCTGGCCCTTGCATCTGGCCCTGGCAGACTTCAGCACCGAGGCCAGACCTGAGGGCTGGCGGACGTTGAAGTTAATGACCGCTGGCTTGGAAGCATCGCTGGAGACTCCAGTGTCATCGGTTTCCGTGAGAAGGGAAGACATGGTGTCTGCCTAGAAGGAGAGAAGAAGGGAGTCAGCGAAGCCCGAGAGCCTGTGCTTGAGAGAGAGCTGATCACTATGCACACTCAGACGGGGCGGTCCTTCCTTCTCAAGCCTCCGCCTCACATTAACACTTGCTCGGATTTTGTCTGCCTTAAGGAGCTACTTAAAACCTGGCTTTTCTGACCCATTTCTTCGTATCCTTCTCATCTTGGGGCTGCGCTTAGCGCCGAGATACCCCTGTGGGGGTGATTTGTTGCACTATATTAAGTTTGGATGACATAACATTGGATAATATACTTATCTTAATGCACGTATGTGTACTATGTAAACAGGGGCTGCTCTAGGCTCATGGCGGCCCTGGGCAGGGAGCGTAGGTAGGGGGCCTCGGAAGGGGAGGTCCAGGCGGGGCGGAGCCCCTCCCCGGAGCTCAGGAAGGGGGTCAGGGTGTTTGGAAGTGGAACAGAGCCGCCAAACCTCTGCCACTGGGTCTGCCACGCAAATATGTATCCATCCTCAGAAGATTATTGTATTAAGGATGTATATTGGCATGGCAGCCCCTGGGGTTTGGCGGCCCTGTGCAGGTGCACAGCTTGCACATGCCTAAGGCGGGCCCTGGTGAAATCTACAAGATTTCACTGTGTCACTCTATGCCTTCACTGCATCAAAATCCCTATGCCTGCTCAGTCAAGGCGTAGGGAATGACGCAGGGCTCTTTGAATGGGGCTCACCCATCTATTGTGGCGCATTGCTAGAGTTGCGTCACTTTCATGAGCAACTCCAGTAATGCATCACTTTTGCGCCAACAGATGCGTTAGAATTTCTGATGCATGTGGTAATACTTGCGCCATGAAGCACTGTATTCATAGTGGCACAAGGACATTCGACGCTGACGCAAGGAAACTGGCGCATCTATGCAGATGCGTCGGTTCCTTGTAAATCTGCCCCTCAGTATTCAAACACATTTAGGCACATTTTGAATGTACTGTGGCCATGCAACCCCATGTCATGTCGTACAACACACATTTACTGAACGTTGTTGGTAAAGCATAGCCTCGTTCTGAGGTTGGAAAATATGAGCGAAGCACCTTAGAAAGCAGTGGAATCAGCTCATGTTAGTGTTACTTGTATCACACTGTCAAGGACTACTCACGAACGTCTTGGCGCCTGATCATTCGTTGTTATCTATGAGTTTCTTTTTTAGCAGGTGGTCTTGCCTCTATTCCCTTGCATTGACTGCAAATGTATACAAGTATGTAAAAAGCGAATGGATTTTAGCATTACATGGCCTAACCGATCACGTGCGAAGCTCTGGTCTATTTAAATTGAAATTGTATTGCATTACTTTTGATTGCTCAGTGGTTATTGTGCATTAAATGTATTTCAGACTTTAAAGATTCTCTTGAGTGTTGTGTGTATTTAACAGTATGTACCACGTATTCTGGAATATTTTGCACCCACAGTCTAGTATTTTGGGCAAGAGGTATAAAAAGGTCAGTTTGTGATTGCCAAATTGTGCATGTTTGCGATTTGCAATTAGGAAATCGCAAACAGCTATGTACAACAGTCTCTCAGACCCTCTGATTCCCAATAGATTGCAAATGGACCTGCCTCATAAATATTCATGAGGCCGGTTGCAATTTGCGACCCATTGGGAATGGCTACAAACACAGGGATGGTGGCCTGCTGGGGTCAGCAGACAACCATGTCTGTGATTCCTTTCTAAATAAAGCAATATTTTTTTGTAATGCAGCTCTTTTTCCTCAGGAAAACGGACTGCATTATAAAAATAAAAATGAAAAGTTTTCTTCTCATTTTGTTAGAAGAGGCAGTGTTCCGTGGGAGCGCCACCTGCTCTTAAAGAAACCAATCAAACACCCAAAGAACAACAGACACACTATCAGACACCATGAAACCAAAAGGGCCTATCAAACACCCAAAGAACAACAGACTCACTATCAGACTCCATGAGACCAAAAGGGCCTATCAAACACCCAAAGAACAACAGACACACTATCAGACTCCATGAGACCAAAAGGGCCTATCAAACACCCAAAGAACAACAGACACACTATCAGACTCCAAGAGACCAAAAGGGCCTATCAAACACCCAAAGAACAACAGACACACTATCAGACTCCATGAGACCAAAAGGGCCTATCAAACACCCAAAGAACAACAGACACACTATCAGACTCCATGAGACCAAAAGGGCCTATCAAACACCCAAAGAACAACAGACACACTATCAGACTCCATGAGACCAAAAGGGCCTATCAAACTTCCAAAGAACAACAGACACACTATCAGACTCCATGAGACCAAAAGGGCCTATCAAACACCCAAAGAACAACAGACACACTATCAGACTCCATGAGACCAAAAGGGCCTATCAAACTTCCAAAGAACAACAGACACACTATCAGACTCCATGAGACCAAAAGGGCCTATCAAACTCCCAAAGAACAACAGACACACTATCAGACACCATGAAACCAAAAGGGCCTATCAAACTCCCAAAGAACAACAGACACACTATCAGACACCATGAAACCAAAAGGGCCTATCAAACTCCCAAAGAACAACAGACACACTATCAGACACCATGAGACCAAAAGGGCCTATCAAACACCCAAAGAACAACAGACACACTATCAGACTCCATGAGACCAAAAGGGCCTATCAAACACCCAAAGAACAACAGACACACTATCAGACTCCATGAGACCAAAAGGGCCTATCAAACACCCAAAGAACAACAGACACACTATCAGACTCCATGAGACCAAAAGGGCCTATCAAACTTCCAAAGAACAACAGACACACTATCAGACTCCATGAGACCAAAAGGGCCTATCAAACTTCCAAAGAACAACAGACACACTATCAGACACCAAAACAAAATAGACAATATACAAGTTTCAATACCCAGGCACCCCTAAAAAATGCCGATTGATTCAAAGAATCTGAAAGACAGTAGCAAACACCCATAAACCAACATCCCCACAGAGCAGCACACGCGCTGCCCAGGCTCGACCTAAAAACCCTGAAGCAAGGAAACACAGTGCAGTTAAGAAGACAGCCAGCAGGAGCAGCGCGGAAGAGGGGAGTCACTGAACTCCCCTTCCATAAAGGAGATTTTACCCTATATACCAGTGACCAGTCCTCCTGTCCTGACACAACTCCTGGCCTGTACCTGCACCCAGCCCCTCCCCCGTGCCAGCAGGTGCCTATACCTCTGCCCAGCCCATCCTGTGCTGAAGCAGGAGCCTGTATCTGTACTAAGCCCCTCCAGTCCTGACACCACTGAGGGCGCCTCTGCCCCGCCTTCCTGTCCTGAATCTGGTATCTGTTCTGTTCCCAGCCCCTCCTGCCCTTAAGCAGGTGCTTGCTTATACCTCTGCCCGGCCCTACTGTCCTGCAGCAGGTGCATATACTTCTGCCAACCCCTGCACGCTGCAGCAGAAACACTTGCCTAGCGGTACGTGCCTACTCACTTAGTCCTTTCTGCCCTGTAGTTCTGCCCAGCCCCTCCCCCGCTGCAGCATGTATCGCCACCTCCGCACCGCCCCTGCAGCAGGCGCCCGAACCCTCCGAGCTGCACACGTGCCTGTACTTCTCCCTCCTGCAGCCTGTGCTCAGCCTCTGGGTGTCTGGAGCTGATGAGGCGCTGCTCCCCCGCGGGTCCTCACCGGGGGGTGGAGGACGAGCTCTGTCACCGGCGGAGCCCCTCTGCTGTGAGGGGGGTGGGGGGCAGAGTTCTCCCGGTGGCTGTTGTGAAGGGAGGGGGGAGTCTGTAGAGCTGCGATGAGGGGTGCTGTGAGGGGGCAGTTTGCAGACCTCCTTTGAGAGTGGGTTGAGGGGGAGGGCAGAGCAACCCCCCTCCCCCACCACCACCCCCGCCCTCTGCTGCGAGGGCAGAGTTGGCAGGGCACCCCCGGGGCGGAGGGCAGAGGCGCAGATCCTGTTACAGCCCTTCATCCTGCCAAGCAAGGAAGGGCGGGTCGGAAAATCACGTGAAAAGAATCTGAACTCTGGAAACCCCCAAAATAAGTCCGACCAAAACAAAGAAAATGTTTGTCTACTAAAGAGAACCCGAGGGCACCGAACACTGCCTTTTCCCCCATGTAAACGAGCTCCTTTTCAGTTAATTCTATGTATTTATATATCCTATGGTGACGCCGGCGTGAACGCGCGGTTGATGTGCGCTGGAGTCTCTACTGAGGGGCTGTTAAGATCACGGGTGGACTTTCAAAGTGACGACTGACTAAAGTGACCACATCTAAGCATCTCTCGGTGTCACTGGCCGGTCCGCCTGCCTCGGACACCTCTGCCTTCTTTAAACAAGATCAAACGGTGCGCTGTAAAGGACACGTGACAGGAGAACTGGTGAAAAGAAAGAAAACTAACTTTTTGACTTTTAAAGGGGAAGTTGGAGATCCCTTACAAACAAAAGTCCATATGTCCTGCTCAAACACGTGACGAAGTCAGAAATGCCACCCTTACAAAATAAATAGGACACCAGAAATGTCCAGGGCACTCGGAAAGTCAATCATCAATTTTGAAGGCTATAAAGATCCGTTTCTCGTTATTCCATTTTCCAACTCGTGGTCTCCAGTTATAAACACAAGGTACCTGTAGCCATGAACTGGACAGCCAGCACGAGTTTCGTCTTGTGGTACATTCACCCTTGACTCCCCCAGGGCTGTAATATCAAGCAGGACGTTCTTATTGTAGACTACTCTTACGAAACCTAGGTTAGGATATGCAATGCATTTATTGTATAAAATTCAGCTTCTTTTTTAACTCCATGCATTTGATAGTAGCTTCTGTCTGTCTACTATTACCTAGAACGCACTTTAGCACTTTATCTACTAGTACTATTTGTCAATGTTGAAACTTTCTTTTAAATCATTATTTTTATGTGCATTTTTATGTGTACTTTTATGGTGTTTCTATATCATGAATACCGAATAAAGGTTTTTTCATTTGATTTGATTTGACTGCTCGTATATTATACCGAGGACACAACGCCAGCCACCTGAACGCGTCCTAGCATGCGCCCCCGTATATTCTGAGACCCTGGGCAGAGAATCAAAACGTGCAAGCCACCTCGTGTGTGTTATGTCGTGAGTGATATTTCATCTATAATGATATATGTGTCATTCTTGATAACACAACATGTTACAAAGTATACCGAATAAAGACGCGGTGCAACTAGGACACAATGTTTTCGTTCATAAGTGTCCAATGGCCTGTATTCGCTGTGACAACACCCAGGTGTAACATAACAGAAAAGGAGAGAAGGAGAAAAAAAGGAGAAAGAAAGGCAGATGAGAAGGACTAACCAGCACTCTATGGTTACCCACCCTCTGGTAATGCTGGATTGTATCTCTGAGCAGGATCTCAACTCCCTAGAAGCCATTCTGGCCCGGGTTAAATCAGGATCGCCTAGGGATCCAGCCCCCCTCATGTGCTGAAATCAGCAAAGGGTACAATTCTCCCAGTCATTGGAGACCTCATCAAGACCTCCATTTCCTCTGGAGTGGTTCCTCTGCCATGGAAATATACTATGGTAAAAGCATTACTGAAAAAAAATAAAATCTGGGCACCGAGATTCTGGGGAATTATCGGCCTATCTCCATCCTCCCTACGATCAGCAAAATCCTCGAGAGGCGTGTGAATTAACAATTTGCAAACATTCGTGACAAGAATTTTCAATTCCATTAAGGACTAGGAGGCGAGGATTATGCTAGTCTCATTTCTTTATTGAAATGCTCAGCAGCCAAGTAAAAAACCACATTACCCAGAAACACTTGGGTGATAACCATAGAGTCTTGTAGTATAAATAAGCGTGCAGACAATCCCACTTCCTCTTTCTTTGGTGAGGAGAATCCAGGAAACCGTAAACAATTCAAAACAGTCAATGCAAAAGCAAAGTTCAGTCCATGGAAGGTGACGAAAGGTACATATCCCAAACAGCCGAAGGCAGAAAAACAGGAACCATCTTCAGAGAAGAGAACAGGCACTCCTACGTGGAACCGGAGATACATCACTTGGGATCAGAGCCTGAAAAGAGACACAAAGCCGTAATACACGTCCGGTAAAAACAGGAACATGTCGAAATAAGGGTGGGAAAAAAGACAAAGCAATAGAGACTGTTGTAACAGAATAATGCATAAACAATTGTCAGTATCACAATGTATAATCCATGGGTGGGATAATCCTCGCCTCCTAGTCCTTAATAGAATTGAAAATTCTTGTCACGAATGTTTGCAAATTTTTAATTCTATTGCAGGACAGGAGGCTCCGATTATGCTTGTTCAAAGCTCATCCAACACCACAGAAGCAACCGTAGGTACAGGTTTAAAGTAAAAAGTCTTAAACACAGAATCTGTCGACCAATCAGCAGCTTTCATAATGTCCCCCAAGGTGACTCCCAATGAAAAGGCCTTAGAGGCCATGGCCCCACGAGCCGAATGAGCACCAAAAACAGAAACATCAATTCCTGCCTCTTCCATAAGCCACCGTACCCAGCGAGCCAATGTAGCAGGAGTAACGGGGCGGAAAGGCTTTTGCAATGCAATCAGCAATTGACCTTGCATATCAGAGCGAAGAAGCAAAGTACTCACCTCATAAGCCTTAAGGCATTGGACCACACAAAGGTTGGGACGAGCCGGAAAAGAAGGGTAAGAGATAATCTCAGTATTAGTTTTGGTGCGCCTGGAAAGGCGAAATGTAACCCCTTCAGGAGTAAAACTCCGTCCAGCAAGATCCAATGCGTGAACATCTGAAATCCGTTTGCAAGAAAGCAAACATAGTAACATGGTAAGCTTGGCCGAAAGTTGTTTGCGTGATAGCAAGGAATTGACCGGCCAGGCCTCCAAAAAACACAAAACAACCGAAACGTCCCATAAAGCCACATATTTGGGACGCGGAGGAACAGCCATACGAACACCTTTAAGGATTTTTGACACCAGAGGATGCTCCCCCACAGGTTTTCCATCAATAGGAAGATGGCCCGCCGAACTAGCAGAGCGGAAATTGTTGATAGTACTGTACGCCAAACCAGAAGCTGAATATAGGGATGCCAAAAAATTGACAATTAAAGAGACATCTGCGGATGTCGGATCAACTTGCCGTTGAGCACACCAATCACTCCAACGTTTCCAGGAACCTCTGTAACGTTTGTGGGTAGCTGGGGCCCAGGCGTTGCTGAGGAGTCTGGTAGCGTCCGTCGAAAGGCCTGACACAGCCCAACGTTCCCCGAAATCCGCCACGCCAGGAGAAGGAGAGAGCCTGACTGAACTAGGGGATGCGGATCTAACAGGAGATTCTGCTTCTGAGGCAGAAGAAATGGCAATGCGCAAGTCATTTCCAGGAGAACAGGGAACCACGGTTGAGCCCGCCATAGAGGAGTGATCAGAATCAGCTCCGCCTGGAAACGTGTCACATAGGCCAGAACCCTGGGGATCATCATAAACGGGGGAAACGCATAACACAGGGAGGTCGGCCACGGTTGAAGGAAAGCATCCGTTGCCAGAGCCTCCGGGTCCGGTCTCCAGCTGAAGAACCGGGGAAGTTGGGCGTTGAGCCGGGACGCAAAGAGATCGATCTGACAAGGGCCCCAAATCCGTAGAAGTTGTCGAAACACCCGCGGATGGAGTCTCCAGTCGCTGAAATCCCTCAGGTGCCTGGAGTTCCAATCCACCACAACATTGCGACAACCCGGAAGGTATTCCGCAATAACTGTGATCTTGTTGTGTAGACAGTAATGCCAAAACTCCTTGGCGATCTCCGCCAACAATCTCGAACGAGTCCCCCCGAGCTTGTTGATATAACGGACTGCCGATACATTGTCCATCCGGAGAAGTATACAGCAGCGTGACTGAAGCGGAGACAGACATTTCATCGCGAACGATTCCGCCAGCAACTCCAAACAATTGATGTGGAGAGAAAGTTCCTGTGGGGACCACCGTCCCCCCGTCGTGACCGAGCCGCAGCGGGCTCCCCAGCCCCACTGATTGGCATCCGACTCAATCACAATCTCCGGAGAAGATCCGAAGAGGGCTCTGCCGTTCCAGGCCTCCATGTGATTCAACCACCATGTCATTTCCGACTTCGCCTCCTCCGACAGAGGAATGTGGTTGGAATAGCGAAGGCCCCTCTGAAGATGCTGAATCTTCAAGCGCTGCAACGCTCGGTAATGCAGCGGAGCCGGAAATATCGCTTGCAGAGAAGACGCTAAAAGACCGACAACTCGTGCTAATGATCTCAACGACACCGTCGGACTCGAGACAACAGACCTCAATTCCCGCTTGATGTATCGAATTTTCTGACGAGGAAGCAGAAGTTGACAAGAGAGGGAATTGATTTGGAACCCCAAGAAATCTATCACCTGAGTAGGTTGAAGTACAGATTTGGGAACATTCACTAAAAATCCTAGAGACTGGAGAAGGTCGACGGTCCACGTCAGATGAGTCATAAGCTTGACTGGACAATCCGCCAGCAGGAGGATGTCGTCCAAATAGATGATCAAGCGAACTCCGCGACTGCGGAGAGACTCCACGACCGGACGCAACAGTTTCGTGAAGCACCACGGTGCTGACGAAAGGCCGAAAGGTAGAACCTGATATTGATACCAAATCCCCTGCCACTGGAACTGAAGATGAAGAAAGCGGCAATGGGGTGGAAAAATCGGAACAGAGAGGTATGCATCCTTGAGGTCCAGACGGACCATCCAATCCCGTTCCCTCAGGAGATCCCTCAAAAGATGGATGCCCTCCATCTTGAAGTGGCGGTAAACCACTCCCGCATTGAACTCCTTCAGATTGAGGACCAACCTCAATCCCCCTCCCTTCTTCTCCACAAGGAAGATTGAGCTGGCAAAGCCCTGAGGATGGCGCACTGTCGGCACAATCGCCCCTTTCTTCTCCAGAGACTTGAGTTCCTCTGTGATGAACTCTTGACTTTGCATTGAGAAATGGAGAGGAAAGGGAGGACGGGACTGACGAACAGGCTGATAAAACTCTAGTTTGAAGCCCTGAACTGTCTCCAGCACCCATGCATCGCTGGAGATTGATCGCCAGTTCTCTAGGAAAAGGCGAATCCTGCCCCCCAGAACAACACTGCATGCAGGAAGAATTCTCACCTGAAGTGGCGGAATCGTGATAGCCGCCGGAGGAGCCACCAGCACGTCCTTTTTTAAACTGGCCACGGCCTTTTCTCGAGGGATAGAAGTTCGAACGTTGGGTATATCCCGAATCCTGCTGACCTCCTCGCTGGGACTGGTACCCCCTCTGGGAGGGCTGCTGCTGACCACGGCCGGAGGAACGCCCCCTACTTCTTCCAGCCCTGTTGAAAACCGGACGAAAGGTCCGGCGCAGAGACGCCTGTGCCTTATCCAGGCCACTGAAGGTATTTACGAAGTTGGTCAGTTCTTTCAAAAAGGGATGCCCGAAAAGCAGACCCTGAGCCGCAGGGCCCGACTCTGAAGTCGCCAATTCTGCCAGCTTAGGGTCCAATTTCAGTAAGATGGAACGGCGCCGCTCGGCAGAGAGCGCACAGTTGGCATTACCCAACTGGCAAATGGCGGGTTGAGCCCAATTAATTAGCTCATCTGGATCAACCATCCGATTCGTACTTTTTGCCAGAAAACCAAGGTCCAACATCTTGGTGAGGGGCCCCAAGAGATCCAAAACCTTGTCTTGGCAAGCCCGCCAAGACCTATCAAGACCCTTTTTAGGATCTTTCGCAAATTTGCGCAGGTACGTCGTCATGGTGGGATCCACCTCAGGGGTCTCCGCCAGATGGTCAGCCAAATCCGGTCGCGGGCATGCAGAACGGAGGCGGGCACGTACCTCCTTTTCAAAGGGCTGACGTATGTGCTGCTGGACGTACTCCGTCACAGCCGGGGAAGGTAGCCAAGCCGTGGACTGAGGATGGACAATGTCCGCCGCTCAAAGGTAAACACAGGGGGATGTGCTGAGGCATCGACAAAATGTTCTTTACACTTCTTCTTTTTTGGAGGGGGAGGAGAAGGGTCCGAGGACGAAGAGGACTGCAAGTCTTCACTCTCGTCTTCCTCCACAATAGTGGTAGACTTGGCAGAGGACAAGGATTGTGCCAACTTTTTGAAGTCTGAAGCATGTGGATTGGCAGGGGAAGTGGAAGAAGCCTTCTTGGCTGCAGGGACCCAACCCTGCTGACGGGCATACTTAGTCAAGTGCCTCTTGAGCGGCGTGATAGCACGGACAAGAGCCTTATTCATGGAGTGTTGAACTCCCCGGTCCAAAGCCTCTACAAGATGTTGCTCCATGCTGTCCGGAGCCTCTTCATCAAACTCCTCTTCCTCCTCATAATAGTAATCACTCATGGTCACGAGGTTCGTGAAAATTATGCCCACAAGGAGGAAGGAAAATTAAAGCAAGCCAAAGGCCAATTCAAAGGGGAGTGAAAAAACCCTCACAGTAAGCCAAACTGTAGAAAAAGCTACAGACGAAAGACAATTAAAGAGTGGAGGGATGGCTCACTGTCACAAAATGAAAGTCACTCTAGGCAAAGCCTATGCAAATTATTCCAGCCGGAGACTTTTGACAGACTCCGGCGTCCAAAGGGTCAACTGCGAAGGCTGTGGGCGAGAACGTCTATGTGACGGGGTGCTAGGAGAACCCCGAGATGACCCGGAGTGGTGGTCCGCCGCTCCCCTCTCACCTTGCCCATTGTCCCCACAGCTGCCAGAGAACGAGTGGAGAGAGAAACGGGACGATTGCTGGATACCACCTGAAACGGGACCTGGTGCCTTTAACTGGAATGACGAGGTTGGCGCAGCCCCGCCCCCCTTCTACGGAGCGATGTCAAAAGGCGGAAGTGTCTCATCATCGACGGACGGCGTTTCCCTGGAGGTAGACGGTGTGGAGAGAAGAAGGAGCAACGCGAGTGTGTATCCGGAGGAGGACGGAGCGCAGACGAGCCCAGCTGATATCATCAAGCCTGGAGGCCAACGTTTCGGTGCATCGCCCGCCACGGTCCCGAGGGAGGAACGTGGCTTAACAAGGTACGGGGCCGAGTTGCGGGGTGTGTGGGACGGAGTAGTCTCCCTACCGAGTGATAACCGCTGCCGAGTGTAATTAGCGTCCCATGTGCCCCTCCCTTCACGAGCACTGAGAGCACTACGTGACGTTAGTAAAGTTCACTGTCACTTGGTTTCCTTCACTTCCCCTACCCTCCACTGTTTGTACTGGACGTCCCAGTAACCGTTAGTTTTCTCCATTTTGCTTTCTGGGTTTCTGCGGTCCCGACGAGGAAGACCTCAGCTACCGGCGGAACAGCCAAGACCGGAAACCTTCCTCAGAGTCAGCGGGAACCACGTATTATACCAACGGAAGTACCCGGAGCTACCAGTTACTGAACTTTGTTTTCGTTCCCTTGTAAAGAGACTGAAACTCTCTCTCCCTGAACTCTTTATTTGTTATGCAGAAGAAGACCTATATACCAATAAAACCCTCGTTAAAATCACTACTTAAAGATCCAACCTTTGTGTTTACCCCGAGTTCGGTAAAATCTGAAGGGCAGTTACAAGCTGAGCAACCCCCCCGGGACAGTCGTGAGAGACGCCAGTCAGACAAGCTCCGGTGAGAAGTAAACACGGAGCGCCGGAAATGCCAATGCGCGCATGCGCGAAAACCGGCTGCCTTCCAGTGAAGAGGACAGCTCGCGCGAACAGCGCGAGGCCACCAGGACCCTTATAACCACTCCACAACAACAAACAAGAGCACAGGCACAAAGCGCCCGGTCCCAGGAAGGAGAACTCTCGCTTCCAGCCGCGCGACGCCGAAACTCAAA
The DNA here is from genome assembly GCF_964263255.1 of Lissotriton vulgaris. NCBI lineage: Eukaryota > Metazoa > Chordata > Amphibia > Caudata > Salamandridae > Lissotriton > Lissotriton vulgaris. Next base: position 104,229 of record NW_028255437.1, on the reverse strand, counting down.
ACGGAGCAACAAAATACAACGCGGCAAAGAGCGCAAACAAAGCGCATACAAGGCATAAACAATGCAGTATGAAAAGCACAAGAAAGCTCAAATACAATCAGAATAAGGTAAGAGCACTTAACTGGCTGCGGAGCAGCAAAGAAAGAGGGAGTGGGATTGTCTGCACGCTTATTTATACTACAAGACTCTATGGTTATCACCCAAGTGTTTCTTGGTAATGTGGTTTTTTACTTGGCTGCTGAGCATTTCAATAAAGAAATGAGACTAGCATAATCGGAGCCTCCTGTCCTGCAATAGAATTCAGTGCTATCGGCGTTTCTAGAATCAAGTAACCTGCTGCACCCGTCGCAGACTCCTACATGGGACAGAGACTGCACGCTTAGCGGTGGCCGAAGAGTCCAGGAGGATCTTAGATCAGGGTCGCGCAGCGGCTATCATTCTCCTGGATCTCAGCACCGCATTTGACACCGTCAATCACAATATCCTGACCCTCAGACTCAGGAGACTGGGAGTGTCAGGGGGTGTTATCGATTGGCTACAATCCTTATTAGAGGACCGTTGCTTTCAGGTCATCGAAGAAGAAGTTGTGTTTAACCCTTTCACTGCGGCGGCTATTCCGCCGAAGTGCTATGGGGGCGGGGGGGCCGCGTGGTGGGCGCATGCTGGTGACGGAACCGCTCCATCACCAGCGCCGGTTGCACTGTGCTCATGACGGAGTGGTTCCGTCACGACCCCGCCCACTCAATAGAACGCGCTGCGCAGGCGTGGCGGCCGGGCCATGACGAAACCGCTCCGTCATCAGCACAGCGCGACCGCGGCTGATGACAGAGCGGTTCCGTCATCAGCAGGGGAGGGGTTAAACGTATGGCCCTCAGATGCGGTGTGCCTCAAGGGCGTTCCCTGAGCCCCATGTTATTTAATATATATATATGAGGCCATTGGCTGAGATAGTCCAACCATTTGGCATCAAAATCGTCACATACGCTGATGACACACAGTAGGTCGTGACCTTAAATCGCCCAGACAATTCTTCTGTAAGTTTAGGCCCTTGTTTAGAGGAGGTTGCCAAATGGATGGATCTCTCTTGCTTTAAGTTGAATGAAGACAAGACGGAGCTCATGTTCCTTTGCAACTCTCTCACTTCCAACACAGAGTTACACTGGCCAAATTGCCTTGGCTCCGCCCCTCCACCAAAAAAAACAGATTAAAAGTCTTGGCATGTGGCTGGATCATTCCCTGACTTTTGGGCACCAAACAGCGACACTGTCTGCAACTTGCTACGGCATCATGAGGCTGCTTCGGAACGTGCTCCCTCTCCTCCCATTCCTGGCAGGAAGGATCACGGTCCAGGCGTGGATTCTCTCACACATGGACTATGGAAATGCACTCTATCTAGGAGCTCCTAAAACCACTACCGGCAGACTTCAGAATATCATGAACTGTGCAGCACGTTTGCTCCTAGACGTCCCTTATCGGCAGTCAGCCAAACCTGCTTTGATAACCCTACTCTGGCTTCCGATATTGGAGAGAGTCAAATTCAAGGCACTCTCTATTACCCATAAGTCGTCATGGGGAAAGGGATAAGCAATCAATCGTCCTTTGATCATCCCTTACCACCCGAATAGAAGCCTCCGCTCAGCGAACATGTTCCTCACCACAGTGCCAAAAATTAAGGGGCATATTATCAAGGGGGTTTATCTCCGCTTTTTTGGCTTTAAAAGCCAAGAAAGCGGAGATAAAATTATCTCCCTATTACCTAGCTGTCGCTAACACCAGTTAGCGACAGCTAGTAGGAGATAGCGACCATCTTGGGCCCGCTTTGCATGTCAGTGATATTTATCACTAATGACATGCAAAGTGGGCGTGCCAAGATGTTAGCGACTGGAAACAGTCGCTAACATCGCTATCTCCTATTACCAACTTTTGGAGATATTTCCGCTACGCGCGAATATCTTCAAAAGCTAACACCTGCCCCTGAGCAGTTCTTAGCCATGTTATCCAATGGGAGGTCGATAACATGGCTAAGAGCATTAGCTCGGTAATGCATGAATATCGCTGACTTTTCAGCGATATTCATGCATTTCGGCAGATTTTTATCGCTTAGGAGATAAACCTTGATAATAGCACAGTGTATAGCGTGGCTCTTCTCACCGCAGGGTATCCAGGCACTAGAGCAGGTGTATAGGTGAGTGTGTAGTGAGTCAACCTCCCGTTCTGCTTTTGCGAATACAGGGGATGTGTGCGAGTAAGAGTGAGGCTGAGCGCAAGTGTCTTGTGTGTCAATGGAAGAGAAGGTTGTTGCTAAAGTATGTTGGGTCTGGGTTGTGCAGTGCCTTGTATGCACCCATGAGGAGTTTGCATTGGCATCATATATGTATGGAGAGCCAGTCGAGCTCTCCGAGATGTGCTGTGATGTGGGTGCGTTGTGGGAGTTTGACAATGAGTCTGGCTGATGTGTTCTGAATGGTCTTGAACCGGTGGAGCAGGTAGTTGGAGATTTTGGCGTACAGTGTGTTGCTGTAGACTAGTCAGCTTGTAGTGTGGGCCTGTGTGATGGTGCGTCTGTTTTTTCAGGGTACCGATTTGTAGACCTTGTGAAGCATTCAGAGTATATGGAAGCAGAAGAAGCTGACTGCATTGACCAGTGCTCTCATGTTGAGTTTGTCTTTGACGTTCATTCCTTCTGGGGTTGGTTGATGTGGGTGTGGGTCTGAGGTGTTAAGGCCACCAGTAGAGTCCCGGGTGGAGTTCCTGTTCCCGAAGCTCAACAATTCCGTCTTGTTGGAGGTGAGTTCCAGGCAATTGACTTTCATTCACTCTGCTACGTTTATCATGCAGTTGGCAAAGTTGGTTCTGGTAGTGATGGACTTAACGCACATTGATAGGATATGTTGGGTATCATTGACATAGGAACTGATGGAGATGCCATGTGCTATCATGATGTCAGTGACCGGAGTGGTGTAAATGTTGAACAGGGTTGGGCTGAATGAGAAACCTTGGGGAAGTCCACAGATCAGGTTCTTGGGTTCCGATGTGTAGGGTGGTAGCCTGGCTCTGTGTGTTCTTCCTCTGAGGAAGGAGCATATCCAGTTGAGGGCCGGTTCCTGGATGCCTTTGTCGTGCAGTCTTCTGATGAGGGTGACGTATAATACGGTATTGAAGGCCATGGAGAGGTCGAGTAAGGTGAAGGCAGCAGTTTCTTCATCATCCATTATTTTGCAGAACTTATCCATGGATGCGGTGAGTGATGTTTCGTGCTGTGGTTGCTTCGAAAACCTGATTGGGTGCTGTCAAGTATGTTGTGGAGCTCAAGGTGGTTGCTGAGTGGTTCGTTAATTGCCTTTTCTATCGCTTAGGCTGGGTACAGGAGCATGGAGATGGGCCAGAAGAATGCCAGCTTGCTGGGGTGGGCCAATGTTTTTTTGAGGAAGGTATTGACTGCTGCATGTTTCCAGTGTTTAGGGAAGGTGGTTGATTGGATGGAGGAGTTGATGATGTTGGTGAGCAACTTTATAATCTGTCGTCCTGCCACGTTGTGGATGTGATGAGGGCAAGGGTCTGTTGTGCCCCCTTTGTGGGCTGTTTTCATGATAGCTGTGGAGTGTTCCTCAGTATGTGCTTTTCAGTTGGTTATTTGTGTGTCTTGGTTGGTGGCAGGTAGGGTGTCAGTGATATCGTCAGGGTTGGGTTGTTGCTTGAAGTTGCTGTAAATGTTTGGATTTTGCTGTTCATGAAGTTGGCTAGGTTGTCGTAGAGTTCTTGTGATGGTGTTATAGAGTTGGCTGTGGCGTCAGGGGTTGTGAATTCCTTAATAATAACGAAGATCTCTCACAGCTGTTGGAACTTGTCTCAATACATTTGGTTAGGGCTCTTCACTTGGTGTCTCCCAAGAGATGTTGGTAGTGCCTGAGTGCAGCCTTGTTGGTGGTTCCGGCATTGGCTTCATGGTTGGATCTCCATTTTCTTTCCAGCTGTTTGGAGTGTTGTTTGTATTCCTGGAGGTCATCTGTGTACCAGCTAGCCTGTTTCTTGGTTCTGCATTATCTGTGAAGTTTGATGGGTGCGAGTGAGTCTGCATAGGTCTTGATCTTTTGGTTGAAGTTGGCGATGTCCTTGTCTAGGTTGTCAGTAGTGTTAGGTTGGCCTGCTTCAAGAGCGTTGCACCAGTAAACCTCCGTTATTTTGTTCCAATTTCAGGTGGACAGGGTGATGCTGGTGGGTGCTTTTGCTTGCGGTGTTGAGATTTGGTATTGTATGATAGAGTGGTCAGTCCATGTGAGCAGTAAGGCAAAGATGTATTTAATATTGTTGATGGTGGCTAAGATTGGATCCAGAATATGTTCTGTGATGTCTGATGGGTCTTCAATGAGTTGGAGAGCCTGATGTCATTCAGGCTCTATAGGAGAGATCAATTGGGTACTTCAGGTGGGAATTGAGTATGCCAAGTCATATAAACGAGTCCTTGGAATTGATGTTGAGGGCCGCAATGATGTCTGTGATGCAGTTGCTAAAGTTGCTTCATGGTCCAGCTGGTGTGTATGCCAGGGTTCCTTTCAGGGTGAAGTTGTAGTTTGTCTGTATGCTGAACTGCTTGTGTTCCATAAAAGGGATGCCTAAGTCCGAGGTTGTGGCGCATTTGATTGTGTCTTTGTAGGTAATTGTGAGTCCTCCTCCTGGTCTGTGAAGACCGTCATGACATGCAATTTGGAGCCTTCTGGGATGGCCATGGCAATGTCGTGAGTCGATGTTGGGTTTAACTATGTTTCTGTGAGGAAGAGGAGGTGTGGCACATTGTTATAGAGCAGATCCCACATTTGAATGGGGTGTTTGCTAAGCAAACAGGTGTTGAGGAGCATGCAAGCAAGTGTTTGTTGAGATCCTGGTGCAGAGTGTTGTGTGCTGATAGTCTGAGTGGGTGATGAGGGCTTGAGAGACGTATGCAGGTGGGTTGCTGCAAGTGTAGCAGTAGTGGAATCAGCATAAAGGTCCTACCTTGCTGTGTGTTGCTGTGCAGCAGCAGCCGGTGGTTTGACAACTCAGGCTGGGTGAGCGTAGTGTAGTTCCTGTGTAGCAGCGGGAGCTGATCAGACCATGGGTTTTGGCGCTAGTTTCTGTCCAGGGACATTGATGGGCGCAGACAGGCTTACCTTTGGCTCACCAGTGGCATGTCGGCTGTGTATTTGGGCAGCAGCTGCCACCATTGAGTAGGTCCTGGTAGGAGCCCGAGGGGAGCAGTGGGCGGGGCTAGAACTGGCAGGTAGAAGATACTGGAAAAAGCAAAAAATACAGGAAACAGGTAAGAAGTGTTGAGAGGTGGGAGGGGGAAAAGTGCTGGAAGGCGGTGGGGGTGCTGAATGTGAATAAAGGGGCAAGCAGGGAGAGAGGGGAGAAGGAAACAGAGGCTGAAAGCAGAAAATACACACAAGGGGGAAAAGGCACAAGATGGAGGCAAGGGGGAGGAAAAGAAAAGAGTGGAAGGATAAAAGTCACTTGGGAGGTGAGAAGAGAGAGACACTGAAATTAAAGTAAGAGCAGAAAACACAAAGAGGTAAGTAAATTGGGGAGTGGTACTAAAGTATAAAACATCAAGAAAAAGAGAGCATAGAGCGAGAAAAAAACATAAGGAAGAGGGCCAAAAACACAAAAAAGGCAATAAAGGGAGGCAAATGAGAGAAAGAGGGACTGAAGAGAGAGGACACAGAAAGTTGAGGACAGGCATGAGAGAGCGAGAGGAGAGGGAGTGAGAGAGAGGAGGCTGCAGAAGGAGAGAGGCGGGGCCTTTGGGTGCAAGACTGGTCCCGAAAGTGTCTTGACTGGTCGGAGGGCCAGGCCAGGTAAGCGGTAGGGGAGCTGGGCACATTGTTTCTCCACTGATAGGAGGTATCGTTTGCATCTGTTATCCGAATGTTTCATTTTAAGCACAATCAAAGAAGAGAAGAGCATTCCTGAAGCCTTTGCAGAATTTAAAGATATGTAAAAGGAGAATTAGCAGAACCAATGAGAAGGGTGCAGATTCTTTACCTCCGCATAGGGAACGCTACTGTGCCATTAATTCTAAACGCCACAATTCTGCATGGTGGGATATGTGCTCTGACCATTAAACAAAATGAACATCTAAACATGGGAGAGGTGTGGTGCCGCGGCCATGGCGACTGATGCTGGAATGTGGGGATCACGGTTCGATCGCCGGTGGCAGATTAGCCCAACACCATGTGACTCTGGGCAATAGCTTGCTTAATCTTCCCGACTGCCCCCAGTGCCTGAAGACCCTTACGAGTCATTGTTCGCACTTTACAAATGTGGATTATTATAACATCTAAATAAATATATTGAGGAGAACTTAGTGGGCTTCATTAGGCATTTTATATTGCTTTCAAAGGCTACAATATTTTTTGTCCAAAATCCAGTGCCGATCTTAGACCTTGTGTGGATTACCAAGAATTGAATAGCATCAGTGAGGAATCATTACCCTGTGCAACTGATTTAAGTTTTGAAGACCACCTTCAATACTAGTTACGGTCACTTTAAGTCTTTGGTCAGGCTGATTGGTTCATGCAATACTTCAGTTTCTTTTCAACATTTAATGAACAGCATCTTCAGAAATATTGTGGACCCTTTTATTGTTCTCTACATAGTAAACATCTCATTTTTACTCACAGTCTACAAATATATTGACATGTATGAGAAGTATTGAGGCACTTGAAAACCCATCCTTTACATGCCAAATTATAGAAATTCATCTTTGAAATTCAATCAGTACATTTTCTAGAGTTCTTCCTCTCTGATAAAGTGCCTTATGAACCTCACAGGTAACTTGCCACGTTTTATAAATCCTGATTGATTGATTGATTGATTGATTGATTGATTGAGAAAGCTTTCAATTGGGAACCTAAAAGAAGTAGCTGCGATGGCGGATAGACCCCGACATGTGAAGGAGATTCTTAGGGTCTGTTCATTTTTAACAACGCTCCATTGCATCCTTCTCTACAGTGGCCAACGCTAATGTACAACTGACCAGAGAAGAAATTCCATTCCACTGTGGAGCAACTCAACAAGAGGCGTCTGAAATCCGCTTTCACCAAAGGTCTAAATCTGAGGCAGGCCAATCAGAACCTACCCTTTGGCATAGCAACTAATGGCTCTTCCATCGCCTTTGGAGTTGTCCTGTCCCAGAGAGATCCGATGAGCGAAGCGGAGCATCTGGTAGCACCGTGATGACAGCAGCACAAAATATACAATCTTTTTTTTTTCAAAACATAGTTTATTGTTTTTCTACACAAAACATATATTGACAGTCGCAAAGTACTCGTTATCCCAACCCCTGTGGTAATATGCCATAAAGATATGTCAGTTCTTACTATCAGAACCTCCATTTAAACTAGGCTTTGAATGTTTTAACCCAACATACTTTAATCTATCCGCCATCTCTCCCTCCCTCCTCCCCAAGACCCGTCACCAACGCCAGAAGTAGTGTCTGATCTTCTTGATAAGTGCGCGCAGGATTGAATGTGTGTTTGCCTATATGATGCCCTGTCCACAAAATATACAATCTATGATAAGAAATTATAGTCAATAAAAGAAGCTTAGTGCCTGCACCGCCTAGAAGGGGCTCTACATCCAGTAACCCTATGGACAGATCTCAAGAATGTATGGGTCTTGAAGTCCATAAAACGTACAAATTCTCGACATGTTGGGTGGAAGTAATTTGTCTCGAGATTTCAATATTACATCACATATAGACCAGGAAAAAGGCGAAGAAAGGCTCTGTAACACTAGTTGGAACCTGAAAAAACTTCAATGACTGAACTTTGTTTCTAAGCTTTAGAAAACGTCAATGTATCCACTTTAGAAAGTTTTTTGGCCCAGATAAAAGTAGAACTCTCCTCCTTGGATCCACAACATTAAAATCATGAAAATGATATTGATCACACCATAATAGATGGCCTATTTTTTCAGAAAAAACATGATGTATTCCTGTATCTGAGTTACAGGAAAAAGTGCTATACTGGTGTAGGACATTCGGGAGAACGGAAAACCTACGATTTAGTTACTAAACATTTGTGTTGACCCGATGTCAATAAATCAATCAAACCAGATTTATAAAGCACAGGTAATCACCCGCACGGGTATCCAGGCACTGAGGTCCAAGCTGCTCGGGTGGTATCCGTTGAATAGCCAGGTCATGAGGCCCCTTCTGAACTCTGAAGAGAGGGTGAATTCTGGAGATAAAGGGCGGGGCTGTTCCAGGACTTCGCAGTGAGGTACGAGAAGGAGCGCTCTCCACTGTTGCTTTGGCGGACGTGAGGAGCATGAGCGAGGAAGAGGGAGGCGGATCGCAGGAGCCTGGAGGGTTGGTGGACGCTCAGACAGTGGTTGATGTATGCTGGTCCTTGGTTGTGCAGGGCTTTGTAGGCATGGGTCAGGATCTTGAATTTGCATCTCTTGTGGACAGGAAGCCAGCAGAGTTTCTACAGGTGAAGGGTGATTTGTGTCTGTCTGGGGAGGTCGAGGATTAGTCTGGCCGCCGAGTTCTGAATGTTCTGCAGTTTCTTCAGGATCAGTTGTAAGCCTTCGGATTGTGCCCAGATAAAATCTTCCCATCAGAATCCTGCAGATACTTGAGTCCTCATATCTACTCCTGAATGATCACAGGAAAATATGTCTCTGGATTTCATCACAGATCTTCCCCTGTGAGAAAAAAATACTGTAGTGCTCGTTGTGTGTGCTCGTTGCACAAATTACCAATGGTGTCACAACTAAGCATGCTATTTTTTAAAGAAATAGTCACGAGCATGAGGTTGACGGAACTGAGGTGCCTGGACGGTGTGTAGAAGTTGATGCAACTGTTCAGGTAGTGGGGGCCAAATTTTGGTAGTGCCTTGTATGTGTGTTTGATTAGTGTAAACAGAAGGCGCTTGTGTATGGGGAGCCAATGGAGGCCTCTTACGTGAGTGGTGATGTGGGTGCATGGAGGGAGGTGTAATGTGAGTCTTGCTTCAGTATTCTGGGTGAACTGGAGCCTTATGGTGAGTTGGGTGGAGATTCCAATGTTGAGTCTGTTTTCTTATTCTGGCTTGCTGGTGGTGAGTGCTTGAGTGATTGTTTGGCGGGCGTTGAGACCCAGATAGCTGAAGACTTCCCTGAGGGTCTTGAGGGTGTGGAAGCAGGAAGTGGTGACTGAGTTGACTTGGCTGCCATCAGTAGTTTGCTGTCATCCAAGATTCCCAGGTTCCTGCCTGGCTGGAAAGGTTGGACGTGGGTCCGAGTTCGGTTGGCTGCTAGGCCGAGGACCAGAGTGTAGTGTTTCTTAAGAAGTGTACTACCTCGTCTTGTCCGTGTTGAGTTTAAGGCAGTTGCATTTCATTCAGAGGGAGACTTCGCCATGCTCTTGATGAACTTTGCTTGAGTGCTGGTGGTTTCCTTAGAGAGGGTGCGGATAAATTGTGTGTCGTTGGCGCATGGGATGATGTTGATTCCAAAGATTAGCATGATGTTGGCAAGTATTATTATGTTCTCACCTGTAAAGCTATAAAGGGTCCCTGGCGCTCACCACCAGAGAGCTATCAGACATACATCATGTCCTAAAGATTGAAAAGCCAAGTCTTCAAAGCTTTTCTAGTAGGGTCATGTTGATATTAAAGAATGTGAGGTGATGATACTGGGGTATTCCACAGATGAGCTTGGTTGGTTCGAAGGAGGAGGGGATAGGCTGATGATCAGTGTGCACCCTGTGAGGAAGGAGCTGATGCATTGAAAGGGTGTGCAATAAGGGCCTGGCTGCCAGGAAGAAAGGGGCAAGAGTGCCCAAGCACTGTGGTAGTTCCTAGGTTCATGGCGCTCTTACCCCTGCCTCTTCCCAGAGTGGTCACTGGCTCACTGGACCATCTCTTTTTGCAGGGGTGGTCCTCGTTACAGAAGCAATAACTGGAGGTCTTTTATAATCTTGTCATTTAATGGATTTCCCTGGCGACAGAAGAACTGGTGTGCAGCTGCCCCCAGCTCTAAGGGGCATATGTACAAACCCCTATCGCCATCACAACGTCACTGAAAGGTGGCGATAGGGGCCTCTTATTTACAAGACAGAATTAAGCCACATAATGTGGCTTAACGCTGCCTTGTAAATAAGGCCCCCTTTCACACTATGCTTAGCGTGAAAGGGGTGGGCAGTGGGTGTTACAGTGGGCATTCCGCCGCAACACCCACTGATTTTGATGCTGTCCCATCTTTACAAGGGTGGCGTAAATAGGAGGCAGCTCCAAAATTAAGACCAGGGAGAACCTGGTCTTAACTTGGCGAAACGAGGAGAAATGCTTTATTTCTCCTCGTTTTTTGCTTTTTCCATGTGTGCTGCCTTGCAAAATGCATTGGATTGTTTATGTGTACATAAACAACCTTTAAAAAAATTGTATTTTGTAACTTTATTAAGCAGCACAGATTGAAGTGACAAAATGCATTTGAAGATTGTCTGTGTGTAGGAAGGGACACCTTCCTACACATAAATAATCTTCCGCTGCACACAAACACCCTTGCTCTATGGGGCAAGGGTGCCTGCGTTGGTGCTAGGCTGCTAAATTTAGCATTAGCGCAGGGGGAAACACAGGGCTGCACCACATTTTTGTAAATATGGTGCAGTGTTTCTGAAGTGGCAGAGAGAGGCGTTAAGCCATGACGGCTAATGCCTCACTCTGCTACTTCTTTGTACAAATGGTCCTTAGTGTCAGCGTGCAAGATGGCTCAGTGAGTTAAGTGCTGACTGGTGCCATCTGAGCTGGCCTTCAGGTCACAGGCATGAATTCCAGAAAAGACAATGTGACCTTTCATCCTTCCAAGGCCGATAGATTGATTACAAATACCTCTAACTTACTGTCTTGAAAAACAGCAAAAACTGAACAATACAGAACAAGTTACTATTAGGGCTGCAGACGTGAGCATTTTAGGCACAGTGTAAGCTCCTCATGTGGTTGCCGTTGGGGCTTCCACTCAAGAGGTTATGTTTCTTGACAATTTGTAAGGCTGGTGGGGAAATGGCCTGAGATTCTATGGTGTTGTGTGAAGTTTAAGTCACTGAGATGATCTGATTGCACTGGCCTCTGTGCCTTTGCTCTGTTGATGGTCCTAGATGAAGCAGCCATATTTCTGAGTTTGGGTGTTCACTAGCATTTGCCTGTTTGGCTCCAAGTCTAATCTTTGATCTCTGTTTGTCTTTGCTCCTGCAAGGTTTGGCCTTGTCTGCTGAGTCTTTGTTGAAGCTGACAAATGCTACATCCTTTCCCTAGTCTGTCTCCGTCCATGTTGGTCTACGGCACTGGGACACCTCCGGGTAGCCACGCGCTTTATAAGTGCCTTTTCATTCATTCATTCATTCATTTACAGTATGATTCCATTGACTATATGCTTTCTGTTATTAACTTCAATGGGGCTATGTGTTTTTGAACATTTAGGATATGATATTCCGGTACCACACCCAGAAGACGCACACCCCAACACCCATGCAGACTCATGAGGAAGAATCATCAAATATGTTTTCCTATTTGTTGTATGGACCTTTGTTAGTTGACTTAAAACGTTGTAAAGGGCAAATCACTTGATCTCCCTGTGAATAAAAAAAAATAACATGACCATATATAATTTAACTGGTACTCTGGTACCTGCCAACCTGAAAAACAATCTCTCTGTGTGAGGAGGGGGTGTGGCCTCATGCAGAGATTTCCTATGAGGCACTTTTGAACCCCACCCAGCCCCAAGCCCCTCCTCCCCCAAAAAATTAAACCCTGCTGAGGCTGGTGCTGATGTCCTGGGGTGTTTTTCCACCCCTTAACCCCTTCCATGGGGCTGCGATCTGCACCTGTGCCGCAAAATCGCGAGTGGGCGGGTTTATGACGGCCCCCAGCGTCATCAGCACACGAGCGCAGTAGTGCATGACGGCTGGGGGCCGTCATCAGCATGCAAGGGGTTAATGGATGTCGGCAGTTCAAAGCCTCGGAAAACGGGCTGGAAACCCCTCTTTACAGTGGTTTTCAGCTATTTGTCCCTTCCACCGTGTGATATCGGCTCCTCACCGGGTAACCATGTGATGGAAGCCGATTTGGCACCGTGTGAGTTGGCAGGTATGGCTCTAATAACTTCATGTCAAGTTCACGCTGTATAAATCTGCAAAAAAAAGAGGGGCAACTTAAAGAAATTAGGTCAGACCTAACTTTGCACCTGAAAGTGGTAATGCACACATTCTTTCTACAAATCTATTACTCGAATAGTGGTGTGAGAGGGATTCGTGGACACATAATACTGTTTTTTTTTACACAGACTGACAACCTCCAGGCACGTTTGTACTTTAATCCACTGCACTCCTGAACTGTGAAGGCCCAATCTTCGCCCGAGTCAACCCCCACAAGGTCTTGCAGGAAGAAATACCAGATCAAGTATCTCTTGGCACAGCTGAAAGCCTCTCCTTCTCTGGGTATTTTAAGTTCATATTAGTTCAAGATGAGGACATATGTCCGTGCCAACCAGTTACGCTGGGGCAGCTTATTTTCAGGGCACAAGTCCTAAAAAAAGAAGTGTGGGGACTAACCTAGTTAATCAGTATGCAAGTGGCATCGCAGCGCATGGCATCGCAGCGTGTGACATCACAGTGTATGACATCACAGGAACTGGCATCACAAGAAGTGACATCAGATCTTAAGCCCTCACATATATGTTTAGCAGGTGTATCATGTAAATGTAAATGTAAATGTAAATGTATAGGCATTTATATAGCGCACTACTTACCCGGAGGGTCCCAAGGCGCTTCGACCGCTGCAAAACCCTTCCTGGCTTCCCTGAGAGATGGTCCCTTAATGGGTATCTCCAGGGTGAGGCCAGGCATCCCCGGCGGTCTGGTGGGGCCGTTAGTGAAGATGAGGCAAGCTAATGCCCAGAGTTGCCGAGTGTGATCGCTGATCAGAGTGGGCACCGAGGCGAGAGAATTATCGAGTCCGCTGACCCTGGTCCAGAAACCTGCCGCGCCGGGAATCGAACCCTGGTCCCGGGCCGTCCTCTGCTCTCGGGTCTGCCGCCTCTAACCAGTGAGCCACACTACTTCACTTACCTCACTATCATGAGTACGTTTGAGCACATTTCGAGTATACTTGCAGACCCTCCTGATTTAGGCAGAAGATTCACACTTTTGTACACTACATATAAAACAATGTTACCTTTTGTCAGAGTTAAGCTTTCTATAGCCATAGTCCTTTAAAAGCAATAGTGATATTTGAATTATTACAACGCCCCCTCAAGGATAATAAGCATATATAAATGCAATTTATTTTGTGCAAATACTGGGAAAGACCAACACATCTGACGTTCTAACAGTGAATGCAAATCTCCTAAACGGAGCCTGAACAAAGTGAAAAGCTGCCTCTCCTAAGTATGTGTGAAGTGCTAACAAGGTGCAAGCCTTTGTTTCCCCTCTGCTGCATTTGCGGGAGGCTCCTGACTGTTGCCAGCCAGGAAACTCCAACAAAGGGAGGCTTGATGACCCCTGAGACTCGGCCTTTGTTATGGCTGAGTATCCCAGCACAGGCCCGGGCTGGCCGTTGAGGGCACCAGGCAATCCCCCGGTGGGCCGCATGGTTGGGGGCCGGTTTTGGGCCCCTGGGGCCGTTTTTGTTACAGGGTCGTTATGCTGCAAAAACGGCCCTGTAACAAAAACGGCCGAAAACCGGCCCTGTCACAGAGCACGGTCACACCTCTCCCCCCTCCCTCCGGGAGGAGAGGGGGGCCAGCCGAGCACTTTGCCAGGGCCGGTTCTTGTTCCCAGTCTGGCCCTGTCCCAGCAGGAGTCACAAATAAGAGAGCCCCGTCCCCGCCTGCACGTTGTTGTGATCGAAAGCAGACAACAACGTGCAGGCGCTGCTGAATGTGTCCCGGTGTTTGGAACACCAGGACGAATTCAGCATCTTTTTTGTGGGGGCCCAACTTCTTGGCAGGGTGGACGGCATCCCCTCGGTGAAAGAAGTGGGGGGATGCCGTCCACGTGGACCCCCGACTCGTGCCCTGCTTATTTTACAGTCAGTAGCTTTGGCAGGAACCCCCATCCAAAAGGAAAAGCAAAATCAAAGTTGGGATCAATAAAGGTCCTTCTATATACATAGGCCAGTTTTCAGCTTCACAGCTGCCTTCAAGCCACCGCCCCAAAAAGGTTCTTACATGTGCCACCTCTGGTGAAGATGGATGTGCAGCGTCAATGGGGGAGGGGAGCGTAAAGACCGTGACAGGCACCAGGATTTAGGGTACACTAGTTCATCTACTTCCTTCTTCTTCCCCCTCGAGTCATTTTCGGATCATCTCCCATCAGAGAAACTGTCCACCGCTTCAACAAGCATAAACCATGGTGCTGGGGGCTGAGTTGAGGAAACATTCATGCCCTTTTCATCCCCTTTCTCCTCGTTGCATGTTGTGTTTTCAGTATTTCTCTTGTTTCTTGCCTTTCTACGTTTTCAGAATGTGTCTCTCTTGTTCTGCTCTGTTTCAGGCCCTTCCTCTGCTGAATTTTCCCTGTTTCGCTTTGTTCCCGCATCTCATCCTGTCCTGCGTTTTCAGCTTTTCTGTGTCTCTTCTTCTGCAGGGTTCACTCTGTTGCTGCGTCTCTTCTTCCACAGTGTGTCCAGTCTGCGGTGACTGTTTGTTGCTTTGCAGTGTTTTCAGTGTGGTCGTTCTACTCTGGCCACATCCACTGACTTCGAACATGTCCAGACGGTTGGTGGAAGCGTGTCGCAGACAGAAAGCACCCGTCACAATTGGGTTTCACTTTTACCAACCAGCACAACTCCACACAATTATTATATTTTAAGTCAAGCAGTAAAATCTCCCAGGTTGAAGAAACTGATGATTGAAACGCCTGCACGTCTATTGGACCGATGAACCTGCTTTGTTAAGCGGTGCAATGTCTGATTCACGTCAGAGGTGCTAATGTTTTGAAAGAAAGGGCTACTAACTAATTGGATACGTTCAATCAATCAACCAATCAGGGGTTTATAAAGCGCGCTTCTCACCCGTGAGGGTCTCAAGGCGCAGAATACGATCTGAACTCTAATCGTCTACCGACTTGCAGTAATGACCAGGTTATGCAAGGGTACTTTTTACTGATCTCATGGGCCACTCTTTCTGCCACTAACATCACAGTGAGTTAAAACACAAGCACATTAATGTAACAATCAGGGCTTTAAGTGGGCCGGGTCTCACCGGGTCTGAGCACCAGCAGGTTTTTCAAAGAGGGCCTCGAAACGGGTCTCTATTGGGCTCTGTTTTGTGCCTGGCACAAGAGGTCCGTTACTTTTCCAGACTGCAGTGACAGCAGGCAAATCGATGTGCGCTGCTCACACTGCTCTTCTCATTAGTAGAAAAGTTACGGCATGACGTCACGCCAGGTGAGCCTTGTAGGGGAAGGGAAATCCTTTAAAGAGTAATTTTCTCTCTGAATTTACTTCTCTTTTTGAAAATCAGGAGCAGCGACATTGTTGTGGTGTCACCAGGCTTTACGTGGAAGCTTTTTCACTATTCTATACAAGCCATACTTGCTAGATTATTTATCTTAAACAACTAACAACCATTGACAAAGCCAATAGTCCTAACTTGTTGTAGGTATGATGTTACTTGTATGATATATCTGGATGCAATGACAGAAACAGCAAAATACAAGTCGAGTGGCACACTATGCTAAGCACACATTTTTAGCTAGTGTGTTTAAGCCACGCCCATAACTACGATGGCCACGCCCATTTGAGAGCCCCCTACTTTTTTCATCCGATTTAAAGCCCTGGTAAGAACTATTATCTGAGCGGGATTCGTTGTTCTCCTGCAAGGGAGCTAACCCGGCTGCATGTGTAGCAATTGGATTAACAATTCATCTCTTGTGTTTAGGTGCTACAATCGCAGAATTTTTACCCTGTGAAATGAACGGGCCTTCTTTATTTTATTTCCTTGCAGCTGCTCTGTTTTGCAAGTGTGGTCTGCAAAGAACAAAGTGTGGATTTTGCTTTGCTATTTCGTTCTTCTAGCCCATCCTCACAACCTCAAATTTCCCGTTGGTGTCTAGTATAAAAAAAGTAATAACACTTGAAAAGAATTTCAGAAACTTATAGTGCACAACTATTAACCAAGCTACAACTAACATTAAAAAGACGGCTTTTTATTAATAAAAAATAAAAAAAATGCAAAACATAATGCATTTACCAATGCTTGTTTTAGTATGCAGCTATCGCTTGCCAGCAACGCCCTCTCAACTGAAAACGGTTCCAGGGCCATTGTTTATCGACATGAGGGGAAACAAAAAGCTGTGGCTCCAATCCAGACCCAGAGTCCTGAGCTGACCCTGCCCCGCAACCAATGACGTCTTTACAGGAGGAGGGACAGACAGACTATTTTTCCGTGTTTATCCAGCCCCGAAAGAGCATCTGGAACGTGTTCACAGCACAAGGTTAATACTGGTATTACGGCGCCCTCTACAGGCGCAAAGCTGAAATGCACTCAGAGGCCGGCAAAGAGTGGTGCCAATGCATAGATTTAGGGAAGATTCCCGGAGTAGGCTCCAAGAGGGAGTATATGTATGTATATATGTATAGGCATTTATATAGCGCACTACTTACCCGGAGGGCTTTATTTTTAAAGAATAAGCGCCAGGTGTGCTAGGTAGGTGTTTGCATTTACCAAATAGCAAAGCTTTGCGATTTGCTATTTGGTAATGGCAAACAGCAATGCGCACATTCATGTTTAACACATTTCCAGTGTGGCTCAAATAGACTTACCTCACTAATATTCATTCATGAGGTAGGTCTCAGTTTGTGACCCATTCGGAATTGCTTAAATCACACCACCATGTCTGTGATTGTTTTTTTTGTAATGCAGCCTGTTTTCCTTAAAGGATGAGTTTACAAAAGAAAAATGAAAAAAGTTTAAAAATGATTTTACAAACATTGTCAAAGGGGAGGGACCCCTTCCCAGAAAATGCGTTACCACATACTTGAATTAGGCAGTAACATGTGAATGTTTTGCAGCCGCATTTCAGTTGAAAAACATTCACACATGCAAGTTGGTATTAGGCATGGATGGTCTAAACACACTGCTTCCTAAAACTGAGTCCCAAACCCAATTTGCAATTCAGTAAGATGTTATTGAATCACATATAGGGCTGTGTACATTAAATCATGCTTTTTTTGTGATCGCAAACATTTGTGACCTCGAAAAAGCTTTGTACATCTGGCCCCTAAATGCCAAGCCCAAAGGTTTGCTCAGAAGCTCGCTGCTGTCGTATTAAATGTCGGCGTGCTAAACATCCACTCACCTCGGCCCCCTTAATACACCACCAGACAGTTTTTGTTCCTTTATCTTACTCATACTTTCTGCCTTTGTCACAGGTTTTTCATCTTTCTCTTCCTCCTTCATCCCGCTTGTGTGTTTTACACTCTCCCCTGCTCTGTAAATGTCTGTTGAGGAAAAACAACTGCCGACTGCACAACTGAGTGCCGGCGGGTCCCACCGCTCACGAGCGGCTCGAAGAATCCGTAGATTAAAGAATGTCACATTGGGAGTCCAAGGTGGTTTCTAAGGAATTTGAGCAATTGTGAGCAGGCCTTTGTTTTAAATCTATTTATAACTAAAAACTTTATCAGAAATAACTTGTAAACAGGAACAAGGGTGGGAGCACACTGCTTCACCTCCCAGCAAGGTTCGCCCCTGGCATTGTGGTAAATGCAGTTTCAGGTACTTGCTTGCTTCAAGAGTGTTCGAGTGTTTCGCCACAGTTGGCGCAGATAGTGCTGATCTCTAGACACGTGTTTCTTTGTAGCGGTGTGCTCTCACCCCTGTTCCTAAATAACTTGTAAATGTTGCGTCTCTGGTTTTAAAACCAGCGGTGTTCCTTACCATCTCCAAAAAAACATGCAGTCCTAGGAGCGAGCCCTCAGCACAAGGTCAATGACAAGCATAAAGTCACTGAGTGATACCGAAGGTATCTGGGTTCTGGACTGTGGAGAGATGTGGCGCAGCGGCCAGGGCAGCTGACTTCGGAGCACGGAGTTCAAGGTTCGATCTCCGGCGACAGCTCAGCTCAGCACCATGTGACTCTGGGCAATAGCTCACTTAATTTCCATGACAGCCCCCAGCACCTTGAGCCCCGTAAGGGTGAGTAGTTCGTGTTTTACAAATATGGATGTACTTTTTTTTCACTGATGACACATTGCGATGGCTTTGCAGAGGATGCGCCTGAGTTTGAAAATGATGCGGGCTGGCTAGAAGAACCTGAAGAGATCTATCGTGATGGACTGGCGTGGTCATAGTTCTTCATGACCTAGTGAGGTGTGCTGCAGCATGTGGAGTGCCCTGAAGGAGGACTTGTGTATTAATATTCCAAGATGGTTTCCTCAGATACGCAGTGCAAGATAAGGTATGTGCAAGAAAGATGAAAAAGCAAATCAAACGGTTAAACATAGCTTCAATTCTATTAATGGCACCACCCAGGTCACTTCAAAACACCGCAAAATACCAGAATACAATTGTATGTTGGCTAAAAGGGTTTCATGCCATGTTTTGGTAGCCATGGCTACAACAGCCCTTTCAACATCGTCTGAAGCCTCTAAATGTTCTGATACAAATTATTAGTATACACTTACCTGGGTCCAGGGTGCATTTACTTTGGTAAATTAGCATGATGCAGATTCATTTCATATTTTTCAGATATATCTGCTCTCAGCCTCATTTGAGGATTTCTCCCAGTTTCGCAGAACACCTGGGAAGCGGGCATTCAAATACAATTTATTAATGCTGCGAGCCTGGCTCACTGGCAGTTCCATAGGCCTAGCAGTGCTAGAATATGCCTGCAAGGGCCAGGGGAGGGGGCGCAGGCCTTCAGAGTTGCATCTGGTCTGTATTGTACCACCCTGGTCAATACTTTCATGTCTACACCAGAGCAAAAGAGCAAGCATCTCAACGAAACATCTTGAGATATAACACTATAGAAAAAAACATTCTTGCCTCATCACCAAAGTACAATCTCTCCAATTAGAAGTGCACAAAATATATAAATAAATTAGGGGGAGGCCCCCAGTTGCACTTCAATTGATATCAGTGGGGGCATCAGCCTCGGTTAAGGACAAGCATTTATTATACCATGAAGTAACAGAGAGAAACATCATGCTTATTGCTAGAAATGGGTTTTCTGGTTGGCTACGGGGTGCACCTAAGCCAGAAAGAATACACCACTCTAATCAGGATAAGGGGATTACATGTCTAAAATAATTGCTGCTCACCCTCTTGGTAGTTTGGCACGAGCAGTCCGACTTATCCCAGAGGCAGTGTGTAAAGGCACTTGCACATAACCAACAGTAATACAGTGAAAACACCACAAAAGGACAACACACCAGTTTTATAAAAATAGCTAATATTTATCTGTGTAAAACAATAAAAAATCCAACATACAGTGATTCAAATACCAATAAAGCAAAAATAGGCTTTAGATACAGTTCCTTGAAGTCCAGGGCTATCACGGCGTTGTGAGCAAACAAACCCAACAGTTTTGCCGACCGCGGCATCGCAGGCCAGCTACAGTGTCAGGGAGACCCGTAAAACAGTACCTTTGGATATGCAGGGTGTCGGACCTTGCAGTGAGCTCTAGGGGTGCGGCATCAGCAGGTGTCAGTTCCTGGAGTCGGTGCAAGAGTTGTCAGGCCCTTGAAGTCACACGTGTTGCAGGTCGAACTCCTTGTGTTTAAAATCAGGAGCACCGGCAGGTGTCAGTGCTCTGGTGTGAAGCGGAGCGTTGTGACTTGCAGTGCCCTTAGGTCGCGGTGCAGACAGCGGCTCGGTGACGGTCGTCCAGTGAGGTCAGTGAGATCAGGGTTGTGGTGCAAAGCGGGGCAGTGCTTGTTACGGTACTCATTGCAGAGCTGACAGATCACGGTGGAGGTAGCAGCAGCGTCATTGCTGAAGCGCTGTCGTCGGTAGACCCAAGGCTGCGGTGCGAGACCGAACAATGAGGTGTGCGGGGTCCACTGGCTGCACTGCAAGCAGCAGCGTGAGTGGGCGATCTGGAGTTGATGGCGCTGGCAATGGTGGGCCAAGGCTGCAGTGTGGGAGGGGCGGTGCATTGAGCAATCTATGAGTGGTGCCCCCCAAAACACAGTGCAGGCAGCGGCGTCGATGTAAGCTAGGAGAGTCATCCTCTGTTAGACCAGGGCTGCGGTGCGCAGTGGGATGGTGCTCACTGTTATCTACGAGCAGTGTCCACAGGTCATGTGCAGGCAGCGGCGTCGGTGACAGCGTGGCGTTGTCATCAGGGATATCAGGGCAGTGGTGTGAATGAGACCAGGGTTGCAGTGCGAAGTGTGGCGGTGCCCTCTGCAGTGCTTTCAGGTCACGGAGCCGCAGTGGCGTCATTGACGTAGTTGTGTTGCCTTTTGTCCTCTGTGGCAGCGGAAACATCCAGTTCCAGAAGCCGGTGCCCAGAAGATGTTGAAGTCTTTGATTTTCCTGAGACTTCCAACAGGGGGCAAGCTCGACCTCAAGCCCTCGGAGAAAGTCACAAAAGTAGATTGCAGAAAGTCCAGTCCAGTCCTTTCGCTGCCCAAGACAGAAGCAGCAACTGCAGACCAACACAGCAAAGCACACAGCAAAGTGGTAGTCTCTCCTCACAGCTTTTCCTGCTCTTCTTCCTGGCACGTTCCTTAGTCCTGCAGTAATCGAACATTCTAGGGTCAGGGCCCCAATATTTATACCACATTTTCCTTTGAAGTTGGTACAAATAAAGTTTATCTGGCACACATAAACCAGTTCAGCCTGGCTCAGGCCAGGTGCACCAGAGCAGGTATCCAATTTTGACTACCTAGGACTAAGGCTAACATCTCTTTCTCGCCTAACAAGTGGATTTGCTGTCAGATTCCCTACCTGCTCTACGGATCGGCTCGCCTCCCCACCTGGTCGCACTCGCTGGTGGGAGCGCTTTCTGCAGTCGGCAGTAGCACACACTGCTCCCAGCGGAGTGCGCTGTGGGTTGAGGCTTGAGGGGGCATTAATTTGAACTACTTCGCCCGGGGGACTGCGAGGACCAGCAATCCCTGAACTAGCACAGCTGGTGCCTCTTCCCCCGGCGGCCACGCCCCTCACTCGCAGCTCATTTACTTTTCGCGACACCCGCTCTGCGGGTGCCGCTCACATCTCTTTCTCGCCTAACAAGTGGATTTGCTGTCAGATTCCCTACCTGCTCTACGGATCGGCTCGCCTCCCCACCTGGTCGCACTCGCTGGTGGGAGCGCTTTCTGCAGTCGGCAGTAGCACACACTGCTCCCAGCGGAGTGCGCTGTGGGTTGAGGCTTGAGGGGGCATTAATTTGAACTACTCCGCCCGGGGGACTGCGAGGACCAGCAATCCCTGAACTAGCACAGCTGGTGCCTCTTCCCCCGGCGGCCACGCCCCTCACTCGCAGCTCATTTACTTTTCGCGACACCCGCTCTGCGGGTGCCGCTCACATCTCTTTCTCGCCTAACAAGTGGATTTGCTGTCAGATTCCCTACCTGCTCTACGGATCGGCTCGCCTCCCCACCTGGTCGCACTCGCTGGTGGGAGCGCTTTCTGCAGTCGGCAGTAGCACACACTGCTCCCAGCAGCTGCAACGATCCTTACCGCAGATAATCTGAATCTTAGCAGCTCTAGTAGCTATGACAGCGAGGGCAGTATGGCTGATAATGGTAATCTAACTACCAATACCTGCAGCAACGATAGCTTACTGCTTAGTAAAATAGGAGATCTACTTAAGTTATATTTAAATCCCATTGAAAAGGCATTGCACCAGGTCCAATCCCAACTTACCCATCTGTCTTCAGCCCTGATCCCAAGTAAGGGTACCACTAAAAATTCCAATCTAGCCCAAGGGAAATCCCTTTCAAATAATACCAAAACTACCAAGCCCAGCTCGGCAAAATCGATTCTTCCCAATGCTAACACTAATCAAAAGGCTTTGCAGAAACCTACCCAAAAACAGCCACCACCAGCTGCACCTAAGCCTCAAGCTCCACCCAAACCAGCCAAGCCCCTATCAACCCAATCTCTGACTAACTCCAAGGATCAGCTGTCCAATCAACAAAAATCTCTTCCTCCTCCTGCCCTTCCCACCCCGGCCCCTTCCCTCCCCAAGCAACAATCGGTTGGATTTAACACCGTCCCGAGAAATCGAAAGAGACGGGGCCATCCCATCCATCTCCCGCCTGAGGCATCCCTCTACGTAGTAATTATGACAGGTGTTCCGGAACTCCCCCCCAACCAGGACGAGCCAATTTGGTCACTAAAAAACAAAGTTATATACTGGTTGTCCAATAATAGACCTCTACCAACTTTCTTGGACAACAGAGTTAACACCGTCCGCAGAGTGCCATGGCTCGGCACTGAGCCCAAAAATATCCAGGGTGACTGCGTTATAGTGAACTTTGCTGATCCTAATACTGTTGAGCACATCTGCTCCTGGGGAGACCGCACCTCTACTGAAGGGATAGCCACCCATAATCTGTCATATTTCTACCCCCCGGCTCCTCGACACAACGCCGGTCCTCCCTGGAGTTGGACGAGAGCGGGTAATTGGGATGGGAATAGAGACCGCGGTCACTGGGCAGGTTATGGTTTCTCCAACCCTGCCTCTGGTCATTTTACCAATTGGAGAGGACCACCATTATCCAACAGATACGAATGTTTGGACATGGTTGACTGACCATCAGTCCCCTCCGTCTACACCCAAGACATTATTAATACCCAGACCCATTCTAATTACATCTCCAGAAAAACTTGGCTGGCAGGCCCCAATCAGTCCTCTTCGTCCGGCTCTCTCATTGAGCCCTCCACTTCCCTGCTAAATGTATCCTCGTATTCGCCAACCCCACGGGTCCATGAGCCCAGCTCGGCTCTTTCTATCATTTATAAGGAAACACACATAAGGCAACAAAATATTACATCAACTTCCTGTGATCTAAAAACCACCCCCTCGTCCCTTTTCCCGTCCCCTCAGATTTGTGTTTCACCACCCCCTGTTAACCCGCTGTCTACATATCCTACTTTATCATCAACTTGGGATCTCCCAGTCATGTATTGGAACGTAGCGGGCCTCAGATCCAAGATTCATCTCCAGTCTTGGACCGACTTGGTCAATAGGCATAATATAGTCTGCCTCCAGGAAACCTGGGCTACCGAGCCGATTCACATTCAGGGCTTTAAAACCTTCCATATGTCTGCTACTCCATCTGTACAAGGAAGACCCAAGGGTGGGCTCGCTATCCACGTTTCCAACCAAATCCCATTTACTATTACTGAAGTATTCCCAGTGTCCCCAATTTTCCAAATTCTTAAGTTAGTTCCTGATAAAAGTTCCATTTATTACTTTATTAATATGTATAATAACTCAACACCTGTTGACTGTGTAAAGTCCCTGACGGAAATTACTTTATTCCTGCACGATCAGAAAGTTAAAAACTCACAGCTACAATGTTATTTTGTGTGGGGTGGGGACTTTAATGTTTATCTATGCAGTAATTACAACAAAGGTATTTGTGGCCTCCAAGATGACCATGATTTCCCCATCACCCACTTCACACATTCTACTATAGGGTCTGCATTAAATAACTGTCTATTTTCATTGGAACTTGAATTTGCGAACGAACTTGTGTGTCCTGTTGTCGATTTTAAGCCAACTTTCCATGGAAGAGGATTGTCGTCTACTATCGACTATATCCTATGCTCGCAAATTTTAGGCAACAGACTGAAAAACTTTACAACTGGCACAGACCCCTCTAGCGACCATTTCCCCAACAGTATCACCATCATATTTAACACCGCTTCCTCTTCTCACACCAAGCCCAGTCTCTTAACTCAGCAATCCCTGGTGATGAGCAAAACCAATGGCTACACAGTAAAGTGGTCAAAGATCGACCCTAATGAGGTCACCGGAAGGATCATCCAACAATCCCTTCCTCAAATATACAACTGCTTAGAGGTGACTTCACCCCCTCAATTGATCCTGTCTAGTTTCGCTAAGATTCTAGAAACTATACGGCAGGAGCTTACCCGCCAACACAAGAAGCAGGATAAAGATACCCGGGGATGGTTCGATTCCCATTGTCGTAAAGCCCTTAGCGCACTAAAACGAGCCCTTCACAGCCAAGACAGGGATACTGCCCAAATTTCCTTACTAAGAAGGCAATGTACACATTTTACATTTACATTTACATTTACATTTACAAACTGGCCCTAAAAGCCCGCAAACGGGAAGTAAAAAACAATCTCTGGGCCCAACTTCACGAGAGTACAAGATCCAAGGACAGCACGCTATTCTGGCGAACAGTCAAGTCCCCTTTTTTAGCGGACGCCACCGCTCCTTCTCATCTAGATGTGGCAGTACCCGCAGAAAAATGGGTAACCCATTACTCTCAGATTTTTGGGGATTCCATTCCAACGATCGATGGCACAAGACTAGGGGAGGCACCTTCCATCAGTGATAATACCTATCCAATTGACCTTCACTTTGACCTTGGGGAGGTGAACGCAGCACTGACTTCCTCAAAGACCGGGAAAGCTCCCGGTCCTGATGGAGTCCCACTTGACATCTTTGTGAACAACCTCGAATTATGGTCCCCAGTAGTCATGCAAGTCATGTCTGCAGCCTCTCAGGTCGGCTTAATCGATTCTTGGTCTACCTCTGTGCTTCTTCCCATTTTTAAAAAGGGAGACGCGACAACCCAGCCTGCTACAGACCAATCTCCCTCTTGGACTCGCTGGGTAAGGTCGCCGGGAGACTCATCCTGGAACGTCTCCAGGACTGGGCAAAGGAAAATAAGATCATTACCGACCTCCAGTTTGGGTTTCAAGAGGGACTGGGCACTGTGGAACAGGCCCTTAACCTAACTCTTCTTATGGGCAAATATGTCTGGGCTAAAAGCGGTAATCTTTACCTGGTCTATGTGGACTTAAGCTCCGCATTCGACTGCGTAATTCACGCCAAGCTGTGGGAGATCCTGAGTAATTTGGGAGTAGATCCCCCAATTCTGAAATTTCTCCGAGAGCTCTACTCGGATGCCAGAGCTTGTGTGAGATATGGCATCAATGGAGAGCTATCGGATTCATTCAGTATTACAAAAGGCGTCAGACAGGGGTGCGTTCTTGCTCCATTTTTATTTAATACTTACACTAATGGTTTGGAACAAGCGATGCTGGCAGGAAACAAGGACCTCCCCTGCATAAGCGCCCGTCCAATCCCAGCATTACTATATGCTGACGATTCTGTTATTTTAGCGAGGACACCTAATCAGCTTCAGTTGCAACTGGACAAGTATTGTCAATATATGCTTTCCCTTGGCTTAAAAGTAAATAAATCCAAGACTTTTGTTATGCATATTGGCAAGAAAACCGAGAAATGCAAACCCCTTTATATCGAGAATACTAGGTTAGAAAGTGCTAGGAACTATCCATATTTAGGAATCCTCATTGATGATCAAATGTCCTGGAAACCTGCCATTTCCAGTAGGAAACTGCAGCTTCAGCGCACAACATCGGCTCTGACCTCATTTTCAAGAAAGTTGGGTAAGCCCGCTCCGGCTGTGATACTACAAATCTATCAAGCCAAATGTCTGAGCGTGGCGACCTACGGAGCAGGTGTATGGGGCTATGCTCCCACCAACGAGCTTCAAGTAATTGAAAATGATTTCCTGAAATATGTATTAGCCCTCCCTCGAAGCGCCCCCAATTACGGTAGCCACACAGAGCTCGGTTGGGATTATCTATCTGACACCATTAGATACCAACCGATTCTCCTCTGGCACCGTATATGGACTAAGGAGCAATGTATCCTTACTCGGTGTTTGCGAGTGGCCCAGTGGCAGTGGGCTGGCTCGCTACGCTCAGAGAGCAATTTGTGGCATTTCCTGCTTTGTGCCCCGCTGATTGCGAGCGGGTCGCGCTTTCACGCTTCGCCTGATTTTTATACTGTTTTAATATACCCTTTCGTTATGCAGGCAAATTAACTTCCAAACCTTACTTTCCCAAGGTAAGCTGCTGGCTGGGGGCTGCCTGGAACCGCCGGTTCCCAGCGCTCGCGGGCGCCATCTTGGATTGGGCTTGTCCCTTCGGAGTGTAGCCCTGACACTCCACCCTCGTCCCGCCCCTATTTAGGAGCGCGTGTTGATTCCTGCTCCGTGTTTGCGAGTGGCCCAGTGGCAGTGGGCTGGCTCGCTACGCTCAGAGAGCAATTTGTGGCATTTCCTGCTTTGTGCCCCGCTGATTGCGAGCGGGTCGCGCTTTCACGCTTCGCCTGATTTTTATACTGTTTTAATATACCCTTTCGTTATGCAGGCAAATTAACTTCCAAACCTTACTTTCCCAAGGTAAGCTGCTGGCTGGGGGCTGCCTGGAACCGCCGGTTCCCAGCGCTCGCGGGCGCCATCTTGGATTGGGCTTGTCCCTTCGGAGTGTAGCCCTGACACTCCACCCTCGTCCCGCCCCTATTTAGGAGCGCGTGTTGATTCCTGCTCCGTGTTTGCGAGTGGCCCAGTGGCAGTGGGCTGGCTCGCTACGCTCAGAGAGCAATTTGTGGCATTTCCTGCTTTGTGCCCCGCTGATTGCGAGCGGGTCGCGCTTTCACGCTTCGCCTGATTTTTATACTGTTTTAATATACCCTTTCGTTATGCAGGCAAATTAACTTCCAAACCTTACTTTCCCAAGGTAAGCTGCTGGCTGGGGGCTGCCTGGAACCGCCGGTTCCCAGCGCTCGCGGGCGCCATCTTGGATTGGGCTTGTCCCTTCGGAGTGTAGCCCTGACACTCCACCCTCGTCCCGCCCCTATTTAAACGGCCCTTATGTGTCAGCGCAGCGGACGAGCGCAGCGGGCGCGACGTAGGCGCGCCGGAGTTGCGCCTGAGTTAAGCCCGTCTGCGCCCGTCCGCGCCCGTCCGCGGCCGGACGGGACCAGGGGCCTGGGACGCTGCCACTCCTGTATCCTATTCGTCTTCTGCTCTCAGGTGCTTACATGCCTCCGCCAGCCCTCTCCCCTCCGACACTTAGGCTCGCATTACATCTCTTGGCATCGCAGGCACTTCAACCCCTAACCTTGCGCCGATACCATCACTTGCTGCCCCGGCTCTCACCGAGTCGTCCATTCGGGTCTTATACTTAAACACCCGTTCAATGGTTAAGCACCAAGTCGATATCCTACAGCTACTTATGTCCGAAAGCCCCGATGCCCTATTGCTATCAGAGACTTGGCTCACCGACGACTCTCTCCCAGATATCTTGGCCACGCTACCCCCCGACTATTTTCTGCTGAATACCAACCGAGCAGGGGGTCGCACTGGGGGAGGGGTGGCGGCGATCATCCGCAAGGATCTTAAGATCATCGCCTCTGCGGCCATGACCCTGCCGGAAGTGGATACCTTGGTCCTGAGCCTGGGGACTGAGGTAGGTGCAGTCACTCTGGTGCTACTATATCGTCCCCCCCACTCCATGCCTTCTTTCCCTTCATCTTTTATCGACCAGCTGACCAATATTGCTACCTGCTCCCCCCGTACTGTCATCATCGGTGACTTTAATTACTGGTTCCAGCACGAGGACGCTGGCCCACATGCCTCCGAACTGTTCGAGGGTCTCTCGAGCCTGAATTTCATCCAACTAGACAGGTCAGCCACCCATAAGGGTGGCCACATCCTCGACCACATTTGGACGCATGGAGTCACGTCCTCTCGCCCACTTATAACACCTTGTGTGTGGTCAGACCACTTTCTGATTGACACCACATTCTCGGCGGCTGGTCGGATTAGGGCCCCCCCACGGGAGGGTGGCATGGCTCGCAAGTGGAAGGCTGTCGACCCCTCCAAACTATCGGATCATCTTTCCCAAACGTTTCCCCTGCTACCTAATGACACTGGCACCGACGAGCTCTGTAGGCTTGTGGCAGACTGGCTCACCACAGCCAGTGACATCTTCGCCCCCCTCACTAAGTTTCCCCAATCCCGCCACTGTCATTCCCACAAATGGTTCACCCCCCACTTAAAAGCCCTTCATTTAGAACTCCGCCAGCTTGAACGCAAGGGGAGGAGGGACTACTGCTCCTCAAGCAGAGATGCCTATGTGGCCGCACGCAATAGGTACAAACTTGCCATCTTGGATGCCAAAAAAACCTATGCCTCTGGCAAAATTCTATCTGCCCCCTGCCAGTCTAAGGAAATCTTTAAGGTGCTCACTGAATTCACTTCCGACCCCAGGACGCTCCCTACTCAGGCCCCCACACAGGAAGCATGTAACATTCTCAGCACCTTCTTTATCGAAAAAATCGTATCCATCAAGGACACCATACCCGTCATGTCTCCTGGCGCTGGATCTGTCTCCCCTCCTCACAACTCTTCCTCTTTCACTCAATTTCCCCTTCTAGATTCTACATCTCTGGCCACTCTTGCTACCCGCGTCAAGTCGGGATCTCCAGACGACTGTTGTCCCCCCTCTATACTCCGGGACATCTGCCATTCTCTACCCGACTGCATCCTCCCCCTGTTAAACTCCTCTCTTTCTTCTGGTAGGGTGCCGGGCTCCTTCAAGGAGGCCGTGCTGGTGCCCCTCCTGAAGAAGCCTGGGGCCGACCCCGCTGTCCCGGCAAACTACCGCCCTATCTCTCTCTTACCTTTCTTCTCAAAGATCCTGGAAGCCCACGTCACCACCTGTCTCTCTCAGTTCATCGAGAGTTCCAACTTTCTCGAGACCAACCAGGCAGGCTTCAGACCCGGCCACTCTACGGAGACAGTGATCTTGGCCGTGCTGGACGCCCTGAGAGACGGTGTTGACAAGGCCGTTCCCCAGGCCCTGGTATTATTAGATCTGTCAGCCGCCTTCGACACGGTGGACCACAACATCCTTCTCCACCGTGTCGAACAGGCTGGCATCCAGGGCCTGGCGCTGGCCTGGGTCAGATCCTTTCTGACAGGCAGGTCCCAGACCCTCAGCCTGGGCGCCTTCAGGGCTCCCAGGGAGCACTCGCTCTGTGGGGTCCCCCAGGGTTCCTCTCTGTCCCCTCTTCTCTTCAATCTCTATCTTCGCCCCCTTCTTTTTTCCTTGAGGCAGTGGGACGTCACCGTGTTCAATTACGCAGACGACCTGCAACTCATCTTTTCTCTCAACTCCCCCTCTGCTATCCCCAACTTTCAAGCAGTTATGTCCCACATTCTCCAGTGGATGGGCCATAATCAGTTAAAACGGAACCCCGGAAAGACGGAGCTCCTCCTTCCCGGCAAGAGCGCCACCTTCTGGGGGCCCCAATTCTGGCCGGCGGACCTGGGCCCCTCTCCCACTCCTGTAGCCTCGGTGAAGAGCCTGGGGGTCACTATCGATTCCGCCTTATCCCTAGGGCCGCAGGTAGGGACCGTGGTCTCGTCCTGCATTTACCAACTGCGCAGGATCAGGAAAGTGGCATACCTTTTCACACCCGATGCCCTCCTGCATGTTATCATGGCCCTCGTCCTCTCCCGCCTAGATTTCTCTAACTCGATCTACCACGGCCTGTCCAAAACATCGATGGCTAGACTGCAAGTGGTCCAAAATCAGGCGGCGAGACTGGCCTTAGGGATTCCGAAGTGGCAATCCGCCGGGCCCCTTCTTGTCAAACTCCACTGGCTCCCTGTCGTCTCCAGGGCAGCCTTTAAGATCGGCTGCCTTGTTTTTAAGTCATTAGCTGGCCCCTGTCCTGCTTTCGTCAAATCCCTCATCAGACCCTACCGCCCATCCCGCAACCTGAGATCCTCTCACCTCCATTTCTTGACTGTTCCTTCCTTCAAGCTCTGTAGATCTGGAGGCCGGAGATTTGCTTACCTGGCCCCCAAGCTTTGGAACTCTTTCCCCCTCCCTCTCAAAACCTCTAACTCTTTAACCCTTTTTCGTAAGTCTTTAAAAACTTGGCTCTTCCCCCAATCTGCCTAGTCTCTCTGTTCTCTGTACTCCCAACCAGCGCCAGGAAACCCATGGTGTCAGTGCGCTTTATAAGCACCCCTTACGATACGATACGATACGATACGATACGATACTCGGTCGCTAATAACAGACTGCCTGACACTGACCCACTGGAAAAAGATCCCCTGGCTACTGTATGTTTTTAATTTTTTGAACGATTTGAATTGTCCAGCGTTTTTTACAAACCCCACATCATTATGGCCATTCCAAGAAAGACTCTAAAGAATCTTTGTGTGTCGCATTTAAGTGATTTACGCATGTGTTCTGAAATTGGTAAACAGTCGACCACACATTTAATGATGATCCAACCCTCACATGGCATTCAACCCTATCTGTCTTTTTATTTGTCAAACTATGATAGATATGTTTTAACTAGATTCCGGTTTGATTCATTTTACCGTCTTGTCTCGTTCCCTGTCCCCTCTGACTGGTCGCGTGAATTGATCAAATGCCCCTGTGACGACTGTTCCTCTCAGTCTACATTGCACGTGACTTTTTTCTGTACTTTTTATGAGATCCCACGTAAACGTTGGTTGGTCCCACTGCTCAGACAAATAGGACTGAGAAGATGCAGACCTGCTCTTTTGGCACTACAGTGTTTAGACTCCCCTTTCGTTGCCAAATCAGTTGCTTGTTTTTTAAAGGCATGTATGAAAATTCGTTCTCAACTAGCGGTTTCTGCATAGTAAATTTTTCCTTCGTCCTTGTGTTAATAACTTTTACCTCATTGCCATACAGGGTACCACTGTAAAGTCGATTCCTTTAAAGATTAATCTAATGTTTTACTGTATCAATCAGTCAATTTTGTTCACATGTAAATCCCTTTTTACAAAATGTTGTAAATATTTTTATATAATGTACTTTTATGATTGTAAATTCAATTGAATAAAGTTTCTTTGAACTTTGAACATCTAGCTTACATTGGACCATAAAGCTGGTTGTACGCTAATACCCTATTCGTCTCAACTGCTAAAAACATACAAACAAACCTTTTCCAAGAAAGCTGCTACAGCATTTGAGATTTATAATATCAAGTCTCTGGAAGGAGCTTTATACGGAGCGGAGGTTTGCTATTGATGCTAAAACATCCTAGAAGAAGCACTGAGGGGGGCTGCGAGGTCTTCGAATGTGTATGGCCAGACTTGTCTCAGCCCGGCAGGCACGTGAAATTTAGCAACACATAATACTCTCCTGAAGGATTGTTACACTTAGTACAGTCTTATTATTATTTTTAAAAATCAAATTCATAATGCTCTTTTTATAATTTGCGTTTTAGGTTCTTTTTGCTTATATATTGCTTTTAGTTGTCTCAAACACATATTTTATTCTAAAATCTTTCATGAATTTTTAATCTAATCCATCTACTGGGATGCTTTTTAGTTTATTTATTTATTTCTTTTTAACATTTCCTAAGCGCGAACAAATGCCCGCAGGCGTCTCGGCGCTGTACTATTGTGAACTCTCCTATACTTGGCTTCTGGCTCTTAGAGGTTAAACAACCATGTTTTCAGTTTCTTTCTGAATGACAGGAGATTTGGGCTGGATCTTATGGATTGAGGAAGTGTGTTCCATAGTTTTGGGGCGGCAACCAGGAAACGTCTGTCTCCCCAGTTGACTAATTTAGTCCATGGAACAACCAGATCGTTCAGCTTGGCTGAACGGAGTGGCCGAGAAGGAATATATGGAACAAGGTGGTCTCTCAGGAATTGAGGTGCTTGTTGGTTTAACGATTTATAAACAATACACAATGTTTTGAATTTGATTCTGTTCCTGATAGGGAGCCAATGAAAGCTTCTCAAGGTCTCGGTTATAGGCTTGAATTTGGGGATATCTGAGAGAAGTCTGGCTGCTGCGTTCTGAACTGTCTGCATTTTCTTGATGACTCTAATTTGGGCATTGGCAAACAGGCCATTGCAATAATATAATGCTGACAGGACAAGGGCGCTAACTAATGTCTTGCCTACATTTTTGGGGAGAAAAGGAAGGATCTTCTTAACCAAGCGTAGTTTGTAAAACGCTGTGGCGGCCGTCTGGTTGGCATGAGCCATAAAGTTCAAGTTGTCGTCAAAAATGACGCCCAAGTTTCTCACCTTCGTGGTTGGTTTGGGCAAGGTTCCAAAGGATGACGGCCACCATGCCGGGGACCAGTTAGGGGCTGAGATGACCAAAGGTTACCACCTCGGTTTTATCGGAGTTCAGTTTTAAACAGTTTGCTGACATCCACTGTCCGATGGCCAACATACCTGCTTTAAAATTCTCCGCTACTGTTTCCCCATCATCTCTAACGGCCAGAATCAACTGGGTGTCATCCGCATATGAGGTAAGGTTCATCCCATGTGCTTTGATTGTTTTAGCGAGGTCCGACACATAGATGTTAAATAGTGTCGGACTAAGGGATGAACCTTGAGGTACCCCACATGGCAAGGACAACTCTGCTGACTCGAATTGTCCTAAGGTGACTGCCTGGGATCTATCCGTCAGAAAAGATGCCAGTAGTTTTTTAGCCAGGCCTTGCACGCCCATCTTTTCAACACGTTCGACCAAGATCTTGTGGTCAACCGTGTCGAAGGCGGCCGATAAATCTAGAAGCACCAACAGTGCTGCGCCTCCTTGGTCTCGGATTAATCGGATGTCATCCGCCGCTTTGATAAGCGCCGTTTCTGTTCCATGAAACTTGCGGAATCCAAATTGGGTTTCATCGAGCAGATGGTGTTGCTCGATAAATTCCGCAAGTTGAGTATTCATGGCTTTCTCAGCTATTTTGGCAAGAAACGGGAGGTTGGCTATTGGCCTGTAGTTTTTCAACTCCATTTTATCTAGTCCAGATTTTTTCAGAAGAGGCTTCAGTAAGGTCTTTTTTAAAGGGTTAGGGAAAATTCCTGTGCGGAACATTAGATTACAGATTTGGGTTATGACAGGAATCACGGTGTCCATTAATGGACAGAGAGTTTTCAGGGGACAAGGATCCAATGCTGAGCCAGACTTAATGGATTTGATAATGTCCTGGATTTGATTTTCTGTAATTTCCGCAAACTGAGGAAAAATATTGTCAGTAAGTGGTGTTGTTATATCCTCATTGCTTTGATTATCAGCGGATTTAAATGCTGAGAAGATATCATTCACTTTAGTGAAAAAGAAGGATGCTAATGAGTCACAGAAACTTTGTGAACAAGGAGGGTTCAAGTCAGGAACATCTCCTGCAAGCTGTTTGGTTATGTCAAAGAGCTTTTTATTAGAGTTTTTTGCACTTTCGATTTGCTCGCTGTAGTAATTTTTTTTAGCCTCTATAATCAAGAGTTTATATTGAATTTGAAGCTCCTTATACGTATTTTTACTTTCAGCGTCATAATTTTTCCTCCAGTGTCTTTCTTTATTTCTACATATCTGTTTATGTTTTCTGAGTTCTTCTGTGTACCAGGGTGCTGAAGGAGAACTTCTATTCCTGGACATTCTTTTAACTGGTACTAATTTGTTAGTAGCCTGGTCCAGCCAAGCTTGGTATTGCTTTGTAGCTATTTCTGGATCATTAGACAAGATGGGTTTAGAAATGTCTAATGCTACCTTAAGGTTGGGAATATTGATGTCTTTCCATACCTTAAAAGATTCCTGCTTGGGGGTAGGTGTTTTAACAGTGGGGGTTTCGCTAATTTTTTAGTAATGGTCAGTCCAAGTCATTGGCAGGACGTCAGTAACTAGCAGATTATCTAGATTAGTAAATATTCCGTCTAGTGTATGTCCTGCATTGTGGGTGGGTCCCATCACCAGCTGTGATAGACCGAAGACCTCCATTTCCGACTGTAAAGACATGGTGTCTTTATCTTTGTTACAGTCCAGATGGAAATTGAAGTCTCCTAGCAATGTTATGGACTTCTCAGTTGCAAAGGCTTCTAAGATAGTGGCGATTTCTGTAAGAAATTCCGACCGAATTTTCTGGTCATCTATATAATAGTACGCCTCTAAAGTTATAAGAAGGAGACAGGTAGATATCAAATTGGAACGCCTCACATGCTGTGGAGGGTATTGCCGTAGTGCGGATTTTGAGAGTGACCCGGCCAATTATAGCTATCCCACCTCCTCTTTTGCCTGTTCTGTCCAGCCTGTAGGCTTTAAATCCTTTTGGGACGGCTATCACAAGATCTGGATCCGATGCTTTATCCAACCAGGTCTCTGTCAGGAACATTATATTGATGTTCCTGTCTAGAAGTAGATCGTCGATTTCTTGCCTGTGTTTAGCCAGGGAGCGAACATTAATGAGAGCCGTTATAAATTTTTGTGTTGTCTGATTTTGATTGTCGCTTCCCACCGATTTGTTTAATAGAGGGATGGCAGCCTGACAGTGCTTACATTTTAAAATTGTAGTGGAAGATATGGAGTCTGGACTATATCTGGTACATCCTTCCATAAGTTGTGGACGTAGATCAGTTAACAAGGAGTGAGAATAGGATGGGAGGCGGGTGCAATCGGTAGAGCCAGGGGTGGTGGCCCTAGGCCCGTGTCCGGCGCGGACGGGCGCAGACGGGCTTGCCTTTGGCGCGCCGCCGGCGAGCCCGCTGCGCCCGCCCGCTGCCCGGACGGAATGGCCTCATCATTTTATACTCTGTAGAGGAGGGTGGGAGGCGTCCTGCCACTGGACCACCAACCTTTTCTCCCTCCAAGATGGCGTCTTTACCCCGCGTCGTCAGCCCCTAATCGGCCACGCTGGGAAGGAAAGGTGAGAGGAGCGTGCCTCGGTGCAAAGCAAATCTTGCACTCGAGAAGCGCGGTTATGCAGTGGAATTAAAAGCGCAACAATTAAAATATTTACAAGTTTTTAAAAGTTACCGCAATTACACCGCAAAAGGGATAGAGAGTAGAGGCCCCGGCTTTCCGCCTCAGGAGAGAGTAAACAAGTACTTTAATGCTTCTTTGATAATCAGTTTATTTGAGTGTCCTCTTACGGGTACTATATCAGTTTGCCGGATGGCATAACGGACCAGTTTGGCGCTATCTTCGTTTTTTTGGGAGTCTTTTGCGTATCTGGAACCTTGATTTGGTATGCAGATATTGTATTGGGGGTTCTCTATTGGATCCATCAATTATTGGTGCTAAACGATGCAATCTGAATTAAAATGTATACCAGTCTAATCAACTGCATCGCAGCAAATTGAGATTTGTAATTTATTGTATATTTTGTTTAGCATTGTATTCATTCTTATTTGCTTTTATGGTTCTTCAAACTGAAATAAAGTTGTTGATAATGATGATTTCTGTGACATTACCACGGAAGTAAATAGATAGTGCATCACAGAAAGTCTGGAAGAATTCCCAGCAGGGCCGGTGAGCTTCTTAATTATATTCTCTTTAGGTTTATTCTGTGCCGCCACACTCTGTAGAATGCAATGTTAATCCAGTAAACGTTTTGTTTATATTCACAAAGAGCAGAAATACAGGAGGTTTAATCCTGAGGCCAGTAAGAGGTTCTCCATTTCCATTCCAGGCATTGACAAGACTATTTTCCTGCTCTAAGTGACTGGGTGAACCAGGAGGAGGAAGGTTTGATACAAGTATGGATTTCTTCTTGGGAATCGAGGCATTGCGCGCTTTCTGGATCCAAGTACTAAAAGGGGTGTTGTTACTTCCAAGTCCTTAGTCAGGACGACAATATAAGAAGCAACAGAAGAAAATCAATCACAATAAAGTCGAACTAATACTTCAGAAAACATCAGGAGCAGCTGCAAGGAAAGCCAACATCACATGGATCAGCTACAGAATGTACAATAAAGAGCATTTGATCCTATGTCACACTCTTGGATACTGTAATGTCTACAATCGTACAACATTTACACAAGTGTGGAGCAGTTCTCAACGAGAAGGGGGTGATTAGCACCTCCAAGGGAAGATTTAACGAGGTATATTCTAGGGAGATTCTTTATCCCCGCTGCTATAGCACCTGGACCGTACCTGGTCGGATGACATCTTCACTGAACCCGGACATGGTTTTAAGATCTATACATTGCAGATGGTGACAAATGTGACAAACAGCTATACTTATATATTTAGTAAATCACCTCCCCAGTGAAATCTGCATGAACTTTGGGATTTGACAAATGTCCAAAAGCAACATTTGGAAAGAGGAGGCGGAGCCTGAGCCAACATTAAAGAACTTGAACAGGTGGAAGAAGGTGCGGTGAGTACACTTGAGGATCACAAAGCATCCGGTGTACGACAGAAGATACAAACTGAAGTCTAGAGAGTTCTTTGACAGCATGCAACAACACACAAGCATTACATCAACTCTCCTTTCTTTCTACATGACCATCAACTATTCATTGTATTGCTGGATTCCACCTCCCAAGAGCAAAGGGAGGCATTGAAAGCAATTATACCCACATGTCCTACAACAATACACATCTTTTTAACACCATGGCTGCTGTG
This sequence comes from Lissotriton vulgaris, assembly GCF_964263255.1. Taxonomy (NCBI): domain Eukaryota; kingdom Metazoa; phylum Chordata; class Amphibia; order Caudata; family Salamandridae; genus Lissotriton; species Lissotriton vulgaris. The sequence continues at coordinate 67,824 of NW_028255437.1, read as the reverse complement.
CATTTTCCCCTCCTGTGCTGATTATTTATGAGCCCCATTGTTCATGACGAGCTGAGCTCGTCATCAGCATCGAAAGGGTTAAAGAATACTTCATCATGACGCAGTATTCCTCTCGCTCCAATCGCACACTGTGGGGCTCATTTATGAGCTGTGTGATGAAGTGCAGCGCAGTGCAGCAAGTCACATTTTTGCACTGCGTGAGAGGGAAAGGGCATGAATATAACCTTATAGCTCGCCGTAGCGGGCTATACCGGCTATAAAAGGCCTGCTGTAGTGTTAAAGGCCCGATCCAAAGGCGAGGGTCTTTAACAAAGCAGCGGGACTTTAATTGCAGGTATAGCCCTGCTTCGAAGGGCTATAAGGCTATTAGAACATTCTGCCACTGAAGGGCAGAATGTTCTGACAAAAAAAAGAAAGCCTTCAGGGAGCGCGAGGGGATTGGAATCCCCTCAGGCTCCCTGAAGGCTTTGTTCACAGCCAGAGCTACGAACAAAGAGACATTGGAATGTTGGAGCTCCAGGCTTATACCAGCCATTATAAGCCCAGAGCACTCCATTGTTTTCAATGGAGCTACTAACATTCCAATGTTCTAATGTGCCATATTTAATGGAATATGGCACATTCCTGTCCTTTACCATGCACTAGCGCACAATGGGCAGCCTAGAGCCAATGCAGGCACCCTTGCACCTGGGTACATGGTGCCTGCGATGCATGCAGGATTGTTTTTGCCCAGGAAGGGACACCTTCTTGCAAAAAAACAAATCCCGGGAAACAAGAGATTATCTTATCCTTGTTACGCCTCCCTTGGGAAGGTGCAAGATTCTGGTACATACCCTGGTTTACAAGTTCCTGTAAATCTGGAGATGGGTCAAAATACAGGGAAGTTGTGTTGGAAGACTCATGCAAAGCCCATGGAATGCCTCCCTGGGGCGAAGTAATGCAACACAGCGATTTGTGCTGCGTTGCCTTACTCCAGATTTTTGGAGCCTCGAAAAATGGTTTAGCGTGGCTTCAAAAATCTGTATTAAGGTTTGCACCAATCTTGCACCACTTTGTGTGGTGCAAGAGCAACGCAAACAGTCTTATTTATAGGCACCTGCAACTTTACCTTTTCCCATGCACTTGCTCTGTTGTATTCTGACTAGGTTTGCACTGTACACACACCACACATGTTGACATCCCTCAAATAATAAACTCTCAGACATTCCCAATAAAGAGAAAAGGTCCAAATCTACACAATACATTGTGTAGTAAACATACCACGCTGAACTCCATTTCCATCATCAAACTTGCAGACATTCTTCAAAGTATGACAGAAGGAAGTCAGTGAGAAAAGAGTCAACTCTGGCAGAAAGGCTGACAGAGAAACAGTGGCCCACCAGAAAACAAACATCAAATGGAGTACATACAATTCAAGAGAAAATGCCAGAACCATTCAGAGCAAGCTGTGAAAACCAACAACTGATGGATGATTGACAAGTCTAAGGAAAACTGCAGCCCGCCCTGGAGAGACCAATAATTGCTGCCATGAACAGTGCCTTCTTCAGAAATAGTTCATTGCATTTGCAAACTAACAGGTCCATATGCTGCAAGCTGGCTTCGCCGTACAGGATCAGAGACAGACCCACCACTGGCTTCTGAATAACCCTGGGTTCTGGATGCCAAGTGTTTATGGCAGAAGATTATTATACAAGAAGACACCACCTGCTGACCCTGGGTTTATGGGCAGAACTAGTGGAAACAAGTAGTCCCTCCCAACTACAATATTACTAGACTGGACAGACAATCCGGCAGGAAAGGAGGAGGCATCGCCTGCATCTTCTGCTCTAGCCTCCTTGTCACGGAACTCACGGCGGACACCACTGACTCCTGCGAATACCTCACCCTCTTCATTTGCAGCAACTCATTACATCTGTGCAATTTGCACATCTTTAACCACCCCCCAGGTTTGAATGACTCTTTCACTGATCACCTCCTGGAAAGCATCACAACTAAGATTTCTTCCAATGCTAAAGAGATTTTCCTCGGTGATTTCAACCTGCACTGGAACGACCCTAAAGTTCCCTACATCAACACCATCAAAGACCTCCTAACCGATCAAACCCTGACTCAAGCCTGCTCTCTGCCAAATCACTCAAGAGGGGCCACCCTAGACTGAATCATTTCTAAGGAATCCTCAGTCAAGCTTCTCTCCATACACCTGGTCTGACCACCACGCCATTGCCTTCCTTTTACCCGGGACTCACAAGACAAAGGCACCGCCACCGGTGATTCCCAAACGCTGGATTAGAGACACCAAGGACCTTGACCAGATGAAACTGGAGGCTCGCTGCAAATCTGACCTCCTCCCACCCCTTGAATATAACTACGATCAGTGACCTCAATGTCACTACTCAGCGACTATATTGAACATTCTGGATGACCTTGCACCACTAAAACTAAAAAGAACACAAATCAAAGACAGAAACCCATGGTTCACTGGATCCCTAAACATTGAGAGGAGATCCCTCCGGCAATCTGAAAGAATTTGGAGACAACACCCCAATGCTGCGCATCTAAAACTTCTCCGCCAGGCGAAAAACTCCAACAACAAGAACATCCTCAATTCAAACAAGCATTTATAATGCAATGGTTTCGCCTTTTGAAAAGTTTGAGCTATTGGCATTGTAAATGACAACATTTGTATTTATGTGTTGGTTTTGAAAACAGATAAATAAATGGCATTGTCATTTACAATGCCAATAGTTTAATCTCTGGCAAATGCCACACAAAAACACACAGACCCACACACACACACCAACAGAGAGACACACACACACACACACACACACACACACACACACACACACACACACACACACACACCCACACACACACACACACACACACACAGAGAGCCACACACACACACACACACACACACACAGAGCCACACACACACACAGAGCCACACACACAGAGCCACACACACAGAGCCACACATACACAGACCCACACACACACAGACCCACACACACAGACCCACACACACACAGACCCACACACACACTGTTTACAGACACCAAAGAAGGCCCGGCGTCCCCCTGGGCGGGAATACGTAGAGGTTCTTCCTGCTCTCTTGTTCCCCCTGGAGCATCTGTTAGTTTACAACCACCATGCTGTGACATGCTCCTGCCACTCATGTCTCCACAGTTCCAATTAGCTGATTTGGGCAGCGCCAGCCAGGCAGTTCTTGATGCTATTGACTTTTTGTTCTAGTTTATGATGAATACATTGGCTACTCCTTTACAAGACAAAGTGATTAAGGCCCTATCCTTTCCTTATTTCCTTTTAATTGATACCCCACTATACCCTCCATAGGAGCAGTGTGAACTGCTACCAAACTTTAATTCATGTCAATACATTGAGTTGTGTTCGTTCACCCACTGCATGAAAATGATTAGTACTGTATCCTGTCCCATATGTAGAGGATTCTTGATTAAAAATGCCCCAATTTTTTTTCTTCAAAAATCAGTGTGGTGCTTTGCCAATGCTTGTTGGTGGTGTTTTTGTATTGTGCAAGGTCGATGACAATGGCAACGGTCTCCAGGCTGATTCTATGATTCGGTTCTTTGGCGCGTCTATTTCAGAGAGCTGTTGAACCAGCCAGTGTAATCCGTGCTGCTGAGGGCACCCTAGGGAGACTGAAAGGCTGGTGTTATTGACAATGTGTGACGACTTCTGGAGCGGTGGGGTGTGGCAGTGCTGACATGTGCTACTGTGAGACAGAAGCAGCCAGCCAGCTAATACGTTCGTGTTATCATGATCATGATCCATGCTTGTTAGTGATTAAAGAACAAGTATGAATTTAATATACTTCTAAACTCTTATCCTGACTTGGATTTGCCCAAGAGCTTCACAAAGGCAATCTCTTTTCGGCAGAAAAGCCAGTGATTGACTCTGCCCCAGCCCTTCCGACCTTATGGCGACAGTGGCCTGCTGAAAAGTTGCCAAATGTACCCATGTGTCTGTCATAAAAATTGACTGACCCGGTTCCATTTCTGCCAGCCTCTCAAGGGTGTCAGGCTTTTTAAAATGCCTACAATTTACCATTTTCGGTGGTCCGCCATTGAGCCGACAGGAGTGCGGCGCATGAACGGGCAACACATTTAAAATACATATTTCAGACTCTCGATTTCCTGCTAGAAAGCTGCATTTATTGCCCCAGCTGTACTCGTGTGGTTCTAAGTCCTTATGTATCTGTAGGCGGGGGAGGGGGTTTGGTACTGGTTTCAGGGTTAGGTAGAGGCGGTACACCGGTATAACGTTTTAAACTTGGCTTTATTTTTATGGTTCTCTTTGTCCTATAAGTCAGTCTTTCCCTGGCGAACTCCAGGTTGTTCGTGGTGGCGGTGTCTTCGGCTTGTGGATAGTCCACGCTGTCTTGACCGGCGTAGCTGTCTTCTGTTTCGGGTCTCCAGGCCGGTATACCGAGGGAAAAAGGAGACCAACAGAGGGAGCCGTTAGTTTAAAGTTTGGATACTTCCGGACTGATCAGGACCCAAGTGAAGTGAGGAGTCACCCGTGTCTTTCGCTACCTAGTCGTGATTGTGCACAGTGGCGGGGTAAGAATGGGTGGATGGGAATCGGGTCACACACACAGGGCAGGCACGCACAAGGCTATTTACAAATCTACACAGGGGCGTTCTTCTTCCCCACCCAAGCCGCAAAACGTCTCCGTACCTGGGAAAGCCACACTCCTCCCTCGGGAGTGTGGCACGGCGATGCACAGGGTCGTTGGCCTCCTGGCTCTCCCTCACTCTCGGTGCTCTCGTCCGTCTTCTCCGCTCCGTCCTTCTTCTCTGCTCCGTCCTTCTTCTCCGCTCCGTCCTTCCACGCTTGCTCGCCTTCTCCGCTTCCGTCCTCCGAGGTGTAAACACACCCACCATACAGGATATCCTGCCCTTTGTCCAGTCCGGGTCCTCTGACGTCGGCAAGGGGCGGAGTCGCGTCCTGCTCCACGAAGGTCCAATTAAAGGCGCCGCGGTCTCCGTCTTTCTCCGGTTCTGAAACGCTGTCCCACTCCGCCCTTGGTTTGTTAGTCTGCAGGGAACGAGTGGAATTAGGGACAGGTAACCACCAGTCAGTGTGCTTCTCCACCATGACATCGCTACAGTATCGCAACTGGTTCTTTTGTAAAGCGCACTGACACATTCGGGTAATGTTCGTGCTATAGAAAATCGCATTAAATAAAAAAAATTAATTTAAAAAAAGAGCGGCATCAGCCCGCCAGGTAACTAAAGTCTGACGTCTAGCTCTAGTCATCCCATCTCTGAGCCCTGCTTTCATTTTCCATGAAAATCTTGCAATGCCTCGAGCCAGCGTGTGTTAAGTAGGTGCATGCCAACACGGGGGCATATCAGATTCTTCGCAGCCTGGCACAAACACCTGGGTGGGGCGCATGAGCTCATTGAAAATCCACTGAACTAGGCAAGCCTGGGAACTGAAGGCAGGGCCTATGGGGGCAGGGACAGGGGTATAGCTTTGCCACATGACACCGAGGGTCGGAGATGCAATCGTGGACCCAAGTTCAACGCGCCTAATGCATTATGGGAGTGGTAGTTTTAATTCATGACTCTCACGCATATTTTATTTAAGTAGTACAATAAACATAAAAGTTCTGTCTACCGACAGGGCTTATTGTACTAAATGGTCGTGAGGTTCACTGGGTCACCCCATTACCACAACCATACTACAATTATACAAAATAATTCTCATCCCACATCCAACTGCCAGGAATCCGCATTCACAACACAGTAGTATAAGGGGTTTGTTTGCACCAAGCAATGCCTAAACTTACCACCAAAGATATGAAATAGCGCCAGTCAAAAATGTTTTGTGTTCCAGCTGACAGTCTAGAACCAAGCTGTCATTGCTCTTTAACAACTCTGTGCTAAAGGGTGTCCATCTATCCCTTTCAGAAAGGATGAGCCGACCTTGAAGCACGTGTAAGGAGGACTCTGGGTGGGGCACAAGCATCTGCACTATTTTCACTCATCTTACAGCACTTTTCAGCAAACATGAACATTGTCTTTTTAGATTGAAAACTACTAGGTAAGATGGAAATGTTTGGCAGACATGTGAAGGTACCAGACCAGAGCCCGTGGGCTGCAGTCCTCAAGGTTCCTGTCTGCAGTCAGTTACCCTTACTGGGGGCCTGTGCAACCAAGGACATGTCCCCTTGGCGTCAATTGCCCGTGGAGAACAAGGAAAACATGAGTCTGCACAGGTCAAGATACCCCTTGCCAAGACTTCCCCAACACTAACCATAAGGCGCCCCCATTGACTAGTGCACTGGAGGATAATGATATTCTTTTTTAGCGGCCCTTAGCTCTAGAGACTGGATTTAAACAGTAAGGGTGCCACTGGGTCTAATTGTGAGAAAATAGTGCATGGTAGGAGGTGGAGAGCACCTAAAAAAATTCAACACAACCATCCAGTACTTTTTTTTAAGGCTCTCTGCATCAAAAATATTCCAGCCAACTTCATTATGTCTTCCACCTGTACACCCCTAGTAGGCTTTTCGGATCCTCCTTCTGCAAGAAGGTGTTTTTTCCCAGATTTCGGAGAGCCAGATGGGGAGGCTGTTTCATCTCGGTAACTGCTGCTTAACTGTGGAATACTCGGTCTATATCTCGGAAGCGAACTCATTTGCGTATTAAAAAAATCTTAAAAACATGGCTTTTCTCTTCTCATTGCCCTTACCCTTTTTAGGGCTATTTTCTGAATGCTTCAGGGTGCCTTCCATTAGCGCTTTGACACCTCAGGGTATAGTGTGCTTTATAAATTCTTTTCATAACTGAGCCAGTTTCAGTTTGCTGAACTTCTACTGTTACTTAGAGTAGAATAGGATAGTCTCACCCGTGGCCATTATATACTGGAGCGATAGTGGCTACTTTCACTATCACGGGGACCTGTGGCTTGGTCCATAAAACATCAATGAATAGCAGCATAAAGTATGCGGTGGTAGGAGGGATGGGAACCTGCTCCTGTTTTATCCACGTCCTGCTCCCAAAGTATACTTCCGGGTCTGCTGAAGTATACTTCCGGGTCTGCTAAAGTATACTTCCGGGTCTCCTAAACCTGGACTTCGATTTTAAACCCAACAGACAGCTGCAGAGCCGTCTATGGTGTTTAAACTTCATTGGAGGACACTGCCTGAAAACCATCATCCAAAAACTCTGCTGGAGCACCTCTTCCACGGATAGGATATAGACTTCAGGCGCGCAGTATTGTATTTGATGTCTTCATTTAAGAGCCAGTCATTAAACAACTATTCTCTTGCCTGTACAGTGATCTCTGTTGCATGCAACAGTAACTCTGTTACAGAGTATCTAGACAAATCCCATAGGCCTCTCTGTGCCGGTGGGTGCCATTTCAGCCTAGCCACCCAGGAAAGGTAGAGAGGCTTTAGAGGCCCAACTTTCAGTCTCACACCAGTCCCACCCTCCATACTGCTAAGTGATTCCTACAGTATCTAAGATCACAGATTCAGACGAACATCTGTGTCCCACCTTCAGAAATGGCCCTTAACCCCTCTTCCAAGTAGTCGTGGTAAAATGTTGGTTTATAATAAAGAATATATATAAATATTAGGTAACGTTCTGCACTACAGCAAACCGAGCAAAGTGGCTTTTTTTAAATGATAAGCACGAAATAAACAACTATTGACTCAAACTTAGAGATATAGTTAATTTTTTAAAACGTGTGGCAAATTTAACTACTCTATTCCATTTTGCACAAGCTGCAAAAATGATGCATATCAGATTTTCTCCATGAGTAACCCCTGTGAAAACCCTCTGAACATAGCCCTGGCGCCTTCTGAAGTTCTTTGTCAGGCAATCACAGGATGTAAGAACGAAATCTAATTTAGTAATTCTCACGTCGTTACAATCTGCTTTTTATGAAACAGATAAATGCTTGAAATCAATAGAATTAATTATTCGACGTCAATCTGCATTTTGTGTAAAAAATAAAAAAAGCCAACAACAAGGATAGTTTGGAAGAGACTTCTGCACCTTTTTTAAAAAAATTAGTAAAGCGTGACCGTTCACCACTCGTGGGATCATGTAGGCACGTTAAAACAAGCATTGGCATAGCCAATAGGTCTTGCATTTGGGACCTCATAAGTGAACTATGTTGTAGCGTATTGTTGCTACTATCCAGCATGTTGAAAAGTTATAATAAAAAGTGTAATAAAATAGCAGCCGCAACAATAATAAATAAAAACAACTATGCACATATAGATAGCTACACAGCAGGAAACCAGCTGTTGGGTAAAAAGGTGTTGTGTGCCATGTGGATACTGAGAGAAGGTAATATATCATGTGTATCAAGTGCGCATTTTCACATTTCAGTTGCATTAGGTTTACAATTGTATCACAGTCATAATTTTTAGCACAGGGAAAGTAAGTGATCTGCACAGAATTACACATTTTCGGGTCAGTTACTAGTAACTGGGGCTAAACATCCAGGTCCGCAAGACAGCAACTAAGCGTCTAAATAAGAATAGTTATAATAAGAATAGGAAAAACAAAAACAAAATTACAAAATTGTTAATCCCATGCAACACTGATAACTGTGTTCTCCTAACGTGTTTGAAACGTGCAAGCGAACGTCCCGAGGCCTTGCTCAACACCGCTAAAGGAAAGCCTGGGCCGGTACTCACTGGTTGGTTGTCCTGTAGCTGCTACTCCCCATGCATGGCCGAGTCCAGAGACAGGCCCCTCTTAGTCCAATATTTACTGAAGAACTTCATCAGGGCGGACTGCATGGGGTCTCGTTTCAGGCAGAGGCAGAGGGGCTCTCAGGAAAACAGGATGTTGTGCGGGCGCCGGGAGTGGTGAGCAGCGCCTGCATGGCCCATATGTGTGCACGAGCCGTGAAACTGATGCAGCTCTGATTAAGCTGCAGCCAGTCATTTTAATTATCTGATGTTTCATGCGAGGTTTAATACTAGCAAGCATGTCTTATAAGTGTTTCACTGTGAAGCCTTTTCCTTTACAAGTTTCTCGTTCTCGAGCGACATGCAAAATAAAGAGAAAGAACATCACGCCTGTGCTTATTTAAATGTCAGGTGACGTGTTATGCTCTTTCTCTAAAAAAAGCCTTACAGGAGCCAAATAAGGTTTCTTTTATGTTTAAAGGTCATATTTATTTTTCACATACTATAAACAAAGATTCATTCACCTGGGGAAAAGGGTTGCTTAAAAACAGCCAGTCTAATCAAACTGGAGAGGAATGCACTATCCGGTACGTGTCACAAGGGCATTTTATTGCTGGATCTCTCTGGAGCTTGAGGGGTGTCCTGCCTTCTGAAACAACATATTGGGTCGCATTGAGGCTGCTGCATGATTAAAGGGATCAGAGAGCCTTATCACATGACCACAGAACTGGAGCCCTCGGCATAAATACACCATAAAGAAGAACGACCGGCCCGTGCAGCAGTAAACAGGAGCCGCCTGCCAGAGGAAATAAGGTTGGGACTGCATGCTGAAGGGAGGAGCGTGTGGTCCCTCCGGCAGCTGACCGAGTAGCTGGGAGATTAGCATCAATCTTGGCGCGTCTCCTATTCTTTTACAATTAAAAAACTAGAAATGAATGTGACCATCGGCAACACAACCGGTGCTCATGTAAAGCACCCGGATAGCTTCGGGGCGAGTTCGCGCTACATAAAACAAAAGAAAGAAACGAGAAAAACAAGGTCAATTTGAGATTCGGGGGCATGTTTTTCGCCCTTTACCCTTCACATTGGCTGGAAGGTAAAATTCCAGCCAATGGGAAGAGGAGAGGGCGGGACTTAAAAATAGACCCAGAAACGCCCCTGAATCACGTCAAGGCGGGCCCTGAACTGAGTGACGCTCTTCTCCTCCAATGGCTGGCCAGCATTTACGAGGCCAGCCAATGGAGAAGAGGGGCGTGTTCAGGCCCCAATACTACACACATAAGATTTCGGCTCCGCCCACTGCTTACGCAGTGCGACGGTAGCCGAAACCTAAAAAAGAATACTTCAGATCAGAACTGGGGAATGCCAAGAATAGACCCCGCAACCTCTTTGAACTGGTCAAACACCAATCCAATAAACTGGCTAAAACACCGAAAGAGACTCTAATATCATCTGAGGAATTCTCCTCTTTCTTGGCTGATAAAATCACGGCATTAGGAAATTAACTCAGTACCGCCACATATTTTCAACCCCTTCCTGACCTGCCCCCCCTTTCCACGCTACCCCCACTGCCATCACCTAAAAACCAAGCAAGTTGGACCGACTTCAAATACTATGACAAAGACTCCGTCTCTAAAATTCTCTCTACCTTAAACCCGAATAACCACTTTAATGACCCGCTACCATCCAAGTGTCTCGCTGCTGCCTCCCGATTCATTGTTCCTAGCTGGACTGCAATAATCAACGCCGCTCTCCAGCAGGGATCGATTGTGGGCTCCCTGAAAGCCAGCCAAGTCCTCCCTATTTTAAAAAAACATTGCAGGATCCAGCCTCCCCATACAACTTCAGACCTATCTCCAATATCCCACTTTTAGTCAAAGTGTTAGAGAAGTGTGTACAACAGCAACTAAGTCAACATATCAACAACGTCCACCTACTTGATGACTTCCAATCTGGTTTCAGACCGGGGCACAGCACGGAAACCACTATGCTCCACATCGTGGATGATGCCCACCAAGCCCTAGACCAAGGCAAAACCTGCCTTCTAATCCTCCTGGACCTATCCTCGGCCTTCGACACGGTCAACCATGAAAAATTACTTGAATACCTCAAATTCAGGATGGGTTTGGATGGCGTGGTACTAGAATGGCTCAGGTCCTTCCTCTAAAAAACAAAATTGTGTGGAGGGTCAAGGGGAATATTTAAAGGTCTGTCTGCTCGATCCCCTAGTCAAGTACGAAACAACAGAAGAGCAGACCAGGTCTGGGGGTAGTGTGTCACCATACCAATGACTCTGAAACGATAAGATGCACATGTGTATCAATGTTGTTGAAAATTATTGGACACAAAAGGCTAGAAAAAGTTCCATCAGACCACCCTGCTGGTGGAGTTTGCGTCACGTGGGACTTGCTGATCAATCCTTACCACACCTAGCCATACAGTGCTGTAGCGGAAAAGGATGTCAGCGGTCCAGCCATGATGTTTGCCATGAAGTGGACTAAATAAAGTGCAGTGCTCAAAAAATTGGTGATAAAATAAAATTGGCTACACTGGCTCAGAGAGAATGTACATACTGAAGTCAGTGTGTCAATGGTTAAAAACACGCCTGGTAGAAAAGTTGAACTACCCTGTGGCGTTGTGCAAATCGGTCGACATGTTTCAGCCTAAGGGGCAATTCCCCAGCTTTCTTCAGGACCTTAGGTGTATAATCGCTACTGCCACTATAACCACACGTGATATAATAAGCTAAAAATTGAATACGTTTACTGATAGACAGGACAGATACATATCTACCAGGAACTAGAACGCTTGGACGTCCACTGGCGGAGGAGAAGCATATCTTCTTCCTATCAACAAACAAAAGAATTTTTGTTGTACAACAACATAAAATAACACACATACAACCGCCTGAATACAGAGTAACCGCATAGAAAAACACTTGCATGAATTAATTTACATTCTGCATATATAGGCTCAAGCATACTAGCTTAATCACACAGAGGCATTTCCTCACGGTGATACTCACCCAGCCTTGTGTGGGTGAAGACCTCACCTCACCCGGCAACCGCTCGGGAGTATGAGGCCCCGCTCTACAGTGTAGAAAAAAGGACAAAGTAAGTACATAACTCTACAGTGTCCCAGCCAATTGCTCTACACAAATAACCCAACAAACGTGTGATAGGTGCTCAACTGCCAGACACAAGCCCCACCACATCAACCCTAATGGCACATTATAAATCGCACATGCTGCGAGATACGTCATGTCACATAACTCAATGTAGACACATAAGAGTGTCCCTGAACACTTTGTAGATAGTTTATGGATACCTCGATGGAAAAAGGCTTGCTTTGAACCTCTCTTGTGGCATTAAAAAGAGGAGCTAGTAGTAGCCCTAAGGGGACCAGCTGGGCTGACTATATTTCAGGGCTCCTGTGCTGGCAAAAAAGTTATAGAGGAGAAAAACGGAGTCCTCTCTTACTGCATAGTGGCATTAGAGCTAAGGACCGGCTATGCTGAAAGGCCTTTTTTTTATATTATTCTGAACGAGCTAACTGCAATGCAGGGGCTAACTAAAATAAGGAGGGTCCGGAGGGACACTCACCTGTCCGTCGGTACCCCTGTAGTTGCACCAAGCGGAAGTGGAGGTGCTGATAAGTCCACCTTGAACCGTTAAGTAACCACCAACCGGTGGTGATCAACACGGAAGAGATTATCAGGGCAAGCGCGGAAGGAGACACTATCTCGTTGCGCATGCGCGCTCAGTTGCGGAACCGCCGATAATGGTTAGTTAAATAGAACATATTACTTTGTTCATTAAACTGGGAGCATGTAAGAATAATGGATCGCTAATGCGTCCGAAGCCTCCCAAAGGAACAGAGTAATGCGCTCGGTCGGGGTCTGGAGTCATTGGTATGGTGACACACTACCCCCAGACCTGGTCTGCTCTTCTGTTGTTTCAGGTCCTTCCTCCACAAACGTTCTCAGGGATTCCTAATTAACGGCAACCTATCAGCTCCCCCCTGGTCACAGTTGGAGTCCCTCAAGGTTCAACCCTGTCCCCCACCCTATTTAATCTTTACTTAGAGCCGCTTACTGAAATTCTTTGCACCGCTAACATCTCCTACCATATGTACGCGGACAACACTTTAAATATACATTAAAATGTAATCGCTCGAGGAGATCCTCTGCCTGAATGAGACCCTGAAACTGACCGTCCAATGGCTCGCCTCTAACCACCTCAAACTAAACGCAAAGAAAACTGAATTTCTCCTAATCTCCCCGACAAAAGCCAACCCCGCGATTCAGATGTGGATCAAGGCTCCCAGCCTTAAACTGCCCGCCGACCATTGTGGGCTCTGCCAAATCTCTGGGTATAATCCTCGACTGCAACCTTAACAAGCAGGACCACATCAACTAGGTTCCACCTGATGTCCTATGGAAGCTTAAACCCTTCATCGATGCTCCTGACCTAAAAATGGCAGTCCAGGCACTAGTCATCTCTAGGCTGGAATCTGGCTATTCCACCCTCTCGGGATTACCTAAGATCTCCCTGGCACCTTTAAAAGTCTGCCTCAACGCGGCCCCAAGACTACTTACTGATACTAGCCAAGTCGACCACATCTCTCCACATCTGAAAGCTTTGAACTGGCTCCCCATCGAGGCCAGAATACAGATGAAACTGGCATGCATTACCCACAAGGCTCTCTACACAAACTCTCCTGCTTATCTGGCACAGAAATTAGTGGTAGCTGAAGGAAGCAGGAACTTCCGGTCCGTTAGAGACTTTTTGCTCCAACCTGCCCGCTTTCGGGGGGAAAAAACCTACAATCGGGCTTTCTCCGGGGCTGCACCAAGAATTTGGAACTCTTTCCCACCTGCCATCAGAAGAATCCCTTCTCTGGCACGCTTCAAAAAGGAGGCCAAAACTTTCCTCATGGGTAAATTCCTCGTCTAATTTCTGCCTTCAACCACCATAGTCTGCCGGACTTATCTAAGACTATCGCCTTTTCCTCAGATCACCTATTCACTCCACCAAGAAACAGTGTTTTTTTTAAGGATTCTAACTGTAATTGTAGCCATACACTTGTGTCCCTCTTTTTCCCCTATGGGGAATCATTTTGTATACTTCTGTACTTCTAAGCCTTTTGTTTGTTCACTTCTGTAAACCTTGTAAAGTGCTCTGATACCCCCACAGGTCATGTTTGCGCACTATAAAGCACTGAAATAAAATAAATAAATAAGTTAAAGTAACGTGAGACATTCCAACCGATTAAATGCATGTTCCAAAACAAAAAGTTTTAGTGAAAGAAACTCCCTCACAGAGCTCTGATTATAGAGGTCTAAGCTCGAAATAACTACTCTGTCCTGTGCATAGAAACTTGCAAAAGTTGGAATGCCTGCTGTTGAAGTCTGATATGAATAAAATGCAACAGACGTAGATGCAAAGCGATTATCCAGAAAAACCTGCATGACACCTTGGATGGCCTGACGATCAATTTCAGAGCCTTCTGATGTCAGAGAGAACTATACTTAGCACAGAGCAAGCATGAAGACTATTTGCTTTCTATTTGTATCAGGAAACAGTTTAAAAAATTTCTGTTCAGGTAGTTTCTGATGTAAACAGGTTCTTGAACTCTAGTAGCACCCTCCTCCTACCTGTAAAACTACAAGTGACCATCCATCGGCCTCACCTATCCTGTTAAACACATGCAAGATATATCTGCCTGCCCCCCAACTCTCCTGGTGTGTCTGACATGCACCAAGGGCATGTGAGACACAAAATCACATCAAGCGAAGGTTCGGGATCATCCGTATCAACTTAGCATTATTTTGAAAATCCTGCAGTTTTCAAAGCTGACTGTCAGATATTGTGTCTCCAGTTGGCAAAGGTTTGTACCCTGTCCAAATAGGGGCCACATTCCTAGTCAGGGTAAGCTAGATACACACTTTAAATTAACCTGTGCTCACCCTCTGGTAGCTTGGCACAGAGCAGGCAGGCTTAACATAAGAGGTAATGTGTAAAGTATTTGCGACACACACTCACACTAACACGCGCACACACAAACACACACACGCACACACATGCACACACACACACACACTAAATGCACCACAAAAAGGCTCCACACAGGTTTAGAAAAATAGGGAATATTTATCTGAGTAACACAAGACCAAAAAAACTAAAATCCGATCAGTTGAGCTCCCTTCCTTCCTTCTCCCTCCATATTTGTAAAGCGTGAACTTATCGCCCAACTGGTATCCAGGCGCTGGGGGCTGTCGGGGAGATTAAGAAAGCTATTGCCCAGAGTCACATGATGCTACACTAAGATGCCGCCGGCACCGGGAATCAACCATGAACCCCACATTCTGGAGTCAGCCACTCTGGATGCTACACCACACCCTTCCCTCAGTAGATGTTGACATATGAATTTTTAAAAGACTAAATGGAAAAACAGTGCTTAGAAGTAAATAGCGCGAAAGGTTATTGCAATGGAGGGCAGACCCGCCACTAGACTCACGCAGGTCCCACTGAAACAGTACCTTGGATAGAGCCAAGTGTTGAATGTGAGCGCACAATGCGTTGATCTTTTCCATCCAGTCGGGTCACTGCATTGTCGATGAGTTCCATTGTAATGCAGGCAATGTGCCGCCGTTCAGCCGTGCAGAGCATCATCATCGGGCCGCAGAGGCTGGAGAACTGCTGTCAAACAGCCTCTGCGTCTGCGTGACAGGGCTATGTGTCAGGTTCGACAGGAACAGTGGTGACGATGCGCAGTTATTTTAGAAAATCGGGTGCAGAACCCACTTCTGAGGCCCATGACTGGAGGGGTACCTCAGGCAAGGGTGCAACTCACAGATGGCAGAGTGAAGCAGCACCAGCAGGCAAAACGTCTTTTGTGTCCCTGAGACTTCAGAATACAGAAGGCATGCCCTTGGAGTCACTCTGGCTTCATGTGAGATGTGTCCAGTCCTTGTCCTCAGCAGGCAGAAAACAGCAGGCAGCAGGGCAGCTCAGCAAAACAGAGTAGCAGTTCCTCAGAACAGCCAGTCCAGGCAAAGTGTCAATCCTCCGAAGCGAGGAAGACCGTTGCCCACGCACTCATAACCAGTAGATCGGACTATCGAAACTCCTTCTATGCTGGGATCAACAAGTTTCTGCTCCGCAAACTCCAGACCAAACAGAACACCACAGCTAGACTCGTCCTCGCATCCCTCGACACGAACATATCAACCAACACCTGCAGAACCTCCACTGGCTCCCCGTTGAGAAGAGAATAACTTTGAAGATACCCAACAATGCCTACAAATGCCTACATAACACCGGACCCCAATACCGCAAAGAGAGAATCTCCTTCCACGTGCACAAGAGAAAAACTCTGATCCGCTGACCTCATCAACACCCTGTGCATCCGCAAAGCCAGAACAGGCAGAATAGCCTTCTCCTAAATTGCGGCCATCGCTACATCGTGCTCCCGATCGACATCAGACATGCCCCCTCTCTGAACATCTTCAAGAAGACACTCAAGACCTGGCTCTTTCACACCCCTCCCAAGCTTTGAGACCTTCTTGGAGTGGGGTGGATTATTTTGGAATGGGATGGGTTGCAGGGGAATGGATTTGCTGTGGTGGATTGTAGTGGATTGGATTAGAGTGGAGTGGATTGAAGTGGGTTGGCGTGGGGTGGACTGGATTGGAGTGGGTTGGATTAAGGTGGTTTTGACTTGGAACAATTGGATTAGATTGGAGTGTGGTGGATTAAGGTGGACTGAAGTGGGGTGGGGTGGATTAATGTGGATGGGATTGGAGTGTGGTGGAGTAGAGTTTGCTCGTGTTTTCTACTGTGTGTTAAATCTGATTTTAAAAGTAACTCACCGATCCCCTGGGCACCTGATCTACTTGGCGCAGGCATCCCCGCACAGCGGATCTATCGCTGATGCGGGAGAGTCTCTCTGTCTCTCTTACCGCCATTCCTTCTCCAAGCCACAAGACACGCCCACTTGTTTGGCCACGCCCCCGCGTCCTCTCTCCACCCCAATAAGTATGTGCATCTACCGGAAGCGCAGCGGGCGGGACGTTTGCGCGCCGAAGGCGCGCTTAAGGCAAGCTCGTCTGCGCTCGTCCGCGCCGAGTCCGGGCCCAGGGCCATACCCCTTACATCTCTACTCCAAAAGACCACGAAATACAGCGCTGATACTCTCCACAGTATTAGGCCCCTAGGATTGGACTGCGGTCTGCATTCTTACCATGCAGATGAAATTCCAGATACCTGTCCAAAATGTAAATCAACTCTTAAACCTAAGCAGGTCCAAGAAATGACACAAGAGTACTGTATGTTTATGGTAAACTGCAGATCCCTGCCTAAACACAGGGCGAAAATTGCCCTGCTGTTAGAAGAACGCATGCCAGACGTAGTATTCCTAACGGAAACGTGGCTCGCAACAGATTCCGTCCCTGCCCTAGTAACAGCCCTCCCTCCAGGCTTCCAAATTACTCAGCAGGACCGACCTGAGGGAAGAGGAGGAGGCCTAGCAATTATTTTCAAAGAACAGTTCCACTGCCGAGTTACTCCGGAAGCAATCCCTGATTGTGAGAGCTTAGCCTTCAGTCTGGAACTCTCTCCTAACAACTGCTTCTCAGGAACACTAATCTATTGCCCCCCAGGCCCTCCTAAGCAGTTCCACAATCATCTCGCTTCGATTGTGGCTGAACGCGTTAGCACTGCATCTAACTTCACTCTGTTAGGTGATCTCAACCTTCATTTCGACACTGCGCTGGATCATACAGTCACGACGCTTGTAGATGACCTAGCTGCCTTGAAAATAATCCAACAGACCCCAACTCACGTCAAGGGCCACTTTCTGGACCCTGTGTTCAGCAACTGTGTAGACCTTGCAGCAGGACTACCAATTCCCCTCCCGTGGACGGATCATTTACTGGTACCTTTCACCTGGACCACGCTTAAGCCACCACCCACTAGACCCACGATAAGACACGCCAGATCCTAGTCGCGCCTGCCAGTCGACGAATGGACCATGAAGCTCGCCAGCAACCAACTCCCCCCACAATGAGGATCCTTGTCTAGCCAATCAGGCTTACGAAGACTGAATCACACAATCCCTTGAAGCCACTCTCCCTCAGAGTAAAATAACGCTGAAACTCTCTCATAAAACTGCCCCCCTGGTACTCAGAGGCTCTCAGGGAAAAGAAACGCCAATGCAGAAAAATAGAAAGACAATGGCGTCTAGACTATTCTTTGGAGGCAAAAATCCGATACCGAGTCGCAATCAATGACTACAAATCAGAAGTCAAAGCTGCCCAATCTGTATACTTCTCTAACAGAATCATTCTAGCCAAATCCAAACCAAAAGAAATTTTTCAAATTCTGAAAAAACTTAACAAACCTCCATCATCTAGCCTGCACGAGGCAAAAACAACAGCCCACTGCAATGACTTGGTAGAATTTTTCCACCAAAAAGTCAATGAAATCTACTCATCCTTCCCCTCTTTAACCACTGCCCCTTTAGCTCAGGCCAATACAAATCTGGTAGACACCCCACCAGAGCCTCCACCTATACTGGATCACTTCCCCCTTCTAGATCTTGCAACCTTAGAGTCCGTGGCTCGTAAGGTAAAATTTGGATCCCCTGATGATCCGGCTCCGCCAGACGTCATAATGTCAGCATCCCAGATCACCTTGCCAATCATAATGGACCTTTTGAACGTATCCATCACCTCTGGCACTGTCCCTCCCGCTTGGAAGCGGGCCATGGTCCGAGCCCTGCTAAAGAAACCCAATTTGGATCCCTCAGATTTTAGCAACTACCGGACTATTTCCCTGCTCTTCTGGTTGAGTAAAATCCTGGAGAGATACATCAACCTCCAACTGGTGAACTTCCTGGAAATCAACCAGCTGTTAGACTCCACCCAGACGGATTTTAGACCCAAACACGGAACTGAGTC
The DNA here is from genome assembly GCF_964263255.1 of Lissotriton vulgaris. Classification (NCBI taxonomy): domain Eukaryota; kingdom Metazoa; phylum Chordata; class Amphibia; order Caudata; family Salamandridae; genus Lissotriton; species Lissotriton vulgaris. Next base: position 49,159 of record NW_028255437.1, on the reverse strand, counting down.
CGCCCTCCTCGTAGTCACCGAGGAAGCCAGAAAAATCCTAGATCAAGGAGGATCAGTGGCAGTGATCCTCCTCGACCTTAGCGCGGCATTCGATACGGTCAGCCACGACATCCTGCTGAACCGCCAGTCTAGTGTCGGAATAATGAATAAAGCCTGGCTTTGGTTCGAGTCCTTCTTGAGGGACAGATCCTTTCAAGTATTTGATGGAGAGTCAGTGTCCATGAGTAGACCATTGAGGTGTGGAGTCCAACAAGGCTCCTCTTTAAGCCCTGCGCTTTTCAACATCTATATGAGGCCACTGGCTGAGGTTGTTCGTCCATTTGGGGTTAAGATTATTTCTTACGCGGACGACACCCAGCTGGTGGTCTCATTAGCGCAGGAGGCCGACATGCCACTGTCAGGTGGGCTTAGAAAGTGTTTAGAGGAGGTAAAGAGCTGGATGTCTTCATCATTTCTCAAGCTCAATGTGGACAAAACGGAGCTGATGCTCCTGGGCCCCTCTAACCCCATTTTTTTCAACTCTCTGTGGCCCGCCTGTCTAGGCACCCCCCCCCCCCAGCACCCAAGGACAACATTAAGAGCCTCGGGGTGTGGCTGGATAAGACCCTTTCATTTAACATCCAGGCTACAAAACTTTCGGCTACCTGCTTTGGCCTTCTTGGGATGTTAAAGAAAATTCTCCCCCTTCTACCCATGGAGGCTAAGCAGGTAGCCATCCAGGGTTTGATACAGTCCCGCTTAGACTTCAACAATGTCCTCTACCTTGGTGCTCCGGAGTACACCTTGCGTAGACTTCAGACAGTGCAGAACTGTGCGGCTCGCACACTTCTACAGCTCCCACGCAGACAATCAGCCAAAGCTGGTCTGATCAGCCTGCATTGGCTACCAGTGCGTCAGAGAATCCTCTTCAAGGCTATGTGCATTGCCCACCAGGCCTTCTGGGACACAGGCCCTTTGATCACCCATGACCTTGTAAAACACTATCAATCCAGCAGAAGCCTTCGATCGATCCAGGCCTTTATGGCTAGTGCTCCGAGAATAAAAAAGACAAGGTCTGGCGGCAGGACGTTCACCTATAATGCCTCCAAGACCTGGAATACACTCCCCCTCCATCTTAGAGCCATCCCCAACCTCTCTTTATTCCGAAAACAGTTAAAGACATTCCTGTTTAACCTCCCTCAGTAATCTCAGCTAGCAACTCTGTCAGGCCACCTCTGTTGGTTCCTAGCGCTTGGACGCCCCCGGGCAGCAATCGCACTTTTATAAATTTACTTTTCATTTAATTTTCATTTCATTTCATTTCATTTCACGGGGGAGCAGCATGCTTTACAAACCCCCTGATTCGATTGATTGAATCCTTACAGCACAGCAGTCTTTACCCCAGCAGAGCACCCCCATGTAGAGTAGAGTATTGATTTGGTATGGTCAGAGCCCAGTACTAATACCCACATGTACCTTTGAAGTGGGGGGTTACTTCAAAGCAGATCCTTGAAGTCCCCATTCATCCCAGCCCTGTCTACCAGGCTTTCTGTGGGGGGAGGGTAATCAGTCCTTTGTGTGCCAGTTCAGATGTATGAGTTCCTTCTCACTCTTCCTGCCAAGGAAGGCTATCAGAATGCATTTAAGCTCTCTGTCACACCCACCCATCCTGTGATTGTAGCTCTCTAGATGGAATGCACAAAGTGTAGCTGTCACCCAGTCCAGACGTGTAATGGAGACAAGCTGCCGGCACATGGAGCAAAGATAAAAGCATAGAAACGTCCACTTTCTAAAAATGGCTTTTCTAAATAGGTAATGTCAAATCCAACTTTTCCACAAAATAGGATTTAACATTACCATTCCAAAGCTAAGAGGCACAATTTATCTACTCCTTTCTAATTGGGAATTACAGATTAAAAGTGTATTAATGATTTTCCAATGCTAGCCTATGAGAGAAGTAGGCCTCACAGTAGAGAAAAATGAATTTAGCTGTATGTCACTACCAGGACATGTAAAACTTAAAAGTACATGTCCTGTCTTTTAGTTGCTCAGTACGCTGCTCTTAGGACTACTTACAGCCTTCCTTACGAGTGACATATGTGTAATAAATGGAAAGTTTAAGGCTTGGCAAGTGGTTTTCGATGCCAAGTTGAAGTGGCAGTAAACTACACACACAGGTCCTCCAATGGCAGTTCTGGGACAGGTTAGAAAGGCTACTTGTGTGGGTGACACAACCAGTGCTGCAGGCTCACTAGCTGCATTTATATTACAGGCCGTGGGTATGTGGTATACCACTTTACAAGGGAAGTATATGTTAACTAAATATGTCAATCAAGTATATACCAATGTCACCATGTTTAGGGGAGAAGCACATCACATAAGCACTGGTAAAACGCTCAGAGTCCTAAGGCCAACAAAAAGAAACAGCAAGAAATCGAGGTAAGCAGGCAAAAAGTTGAGTGAAGACCACCATAAGAATGATAGGTCAAACACAGGCAATGTATTTTCATTTGTATTTTGGGTTATAGTCAGACCTCTGGAGTTCTGCAGCTGGGGAGGACCAAATTATGTGGTAGTCTAAGTTATGAAGCATAGTGGGACACATTCTGTGATAGTATTGCTTCATTGTTTTGGGTACTTTACACATGGTAACACTGTCTGGGCAAATGTTTTAGCTGATTAGTTCCAGTTTAACAGTTTAACAACCAAATACATAATAAGCAACTGAAATATGACCAGTCAAGGCAGTGGTGTAATAAAACTTAAGGCCCCCCCCCCCTGCAAAGTACAAAGAGGACCCCTCCACCCCCGGCAGCCCGGCCCACCACATAGCACTGGGCCTGGATCGCAAAAACACTGAATGATAAGCATCCCTAACAAAAGAATAGAAACATCGGAAACAGCAAGGGAACATAATGAATCAATCAACATCTCGCTCAGTTCTTGGAATGTGCACGGTTTCAGGGATATGGGCCAAGATCAAGATACAGTAACCTTCCTAAATCAACAACAAATAATCGTGCTTCAGAAAACATGGAATATCGGGGCAACCTCAATATCTGGTTTCATTGAACACCACTGCCTGGCAGAAAGACACTCAAAGTATGGCCATCCGAAAGGGGGCCTATCAACCTTCATAACTCAAAAACTGAACTGGGAAACCGAAGATATAGACACAGGGGTAAACTGGATCCAAGTTACCAAGGTAACCGGCAAGGAACAAACTATAATTCTCCTCCTAATAAATGTTTACATCCACCCAGGTAGAAAGAAGCAAAATGGTAAATACATAACGCTAATAAAACTGCTAAAAATTTTGCAGAAAATCCATTCAAACGCCCAACTGGTGATCGCCGGCGATTTCAACACCAACCTTTTGGCACCCAACTGGGAAGAAACTGTAAAGCATCGGACGGTGCGCTGGAATTTGTTCGCAAACTAGCAGCACTTGATCTAATAATCATGAACCATAACTCCCCGTGGGATTCGCCTCCAGCGGCAACATACCTGAGTGGAAAAGTCGTTTCGACAATAGACTTTATTATTACGAGTACTAAACAGCTCTCAGAAATAACTAGTTTCAGAATAATTACACGAGCTGAAAGTGATCATCTGCCGTTAATACTGAATCTAAAGAATAGAACAGACTTCGCTCAGAGGAACAACACCATTTCGCAGCATTCAGAAACATTTAACTTGCGCAAAGTAAAATGGCGAGGAGAGGCTCCAGAACTTATTGAGAACAAAGTAAAGTCATTTATCGAAATCCAAGGCCCGGCTCAAGAACGGGCTCAGTAAGTAAGTAAGTAAGCATTTATTTGTTGATTAATTAAAATCATTACAAACAAGGAAAGATAAAAACTACCAAGAAAAACAAGCATATACTAAACACAGAATTACTAACATCTTAAAGTGATCCACCAATAATACAATAATAGATGACCATTCCATAAAAACATTAAAATATTACACGATAATTAAAATACATAAAACTTACTAAAATGCCTTATAATTTGCAGCAAGAACTATTATAGCAGCATTTACCTAAAGTGACTTATGTTAGCAGTTGGAATTACAAATACAAATTTTGTAGCTGTTTTTCATTTACAAGCGATAATAAAGTGCAATGTGCGCGCCTATATTAAATTATACTCATAGTCCCTTAAGATAGCTTAACACTTTGCCTCCAATGAATCTTAAATTATGTTTCTTAAGTAGTTTGTATCGCAATACAATTATTTACCCGTTCTACTACTTTTAGTTTCTTCTCTGCAATGATGATAAATTTAACAAAACAATAAGTATGTTTAATATTGGCCCCACTCAAACAGGTAATAATTGCTTGCCTACATATTCTAATTCCTAGTTCATTAAAGATTGGTTTTAGGATGGACTTCAGAGCGTCTGCCAAAGCTGGGCATAAGGTTACTATATGAATTATTGTTTCCTCCCTTTGCCTACAAAGCCTGCAAATGCTCGATGACCATTGATTCTCCCATTTTGGTATGCCATCCTTTGTCGGATATCTTACCAACCTTAAATGCATGAATTTATTCTTAAACCTAGGTTTTAAATGATATGCCAAATAGGGATTTCTTTTTAAAAAACTACTTTACTCCTCATTTCATCTTCTAAATTAGAGCAATCAAAATTACATAAGCATTCATTTAGGTACAGCTGCCAGTTTTTTAAGTATTCCCCCTCTGAAATTTCTAGCCAACATAGCTTTGCTAAAGATCCTTCCTCCGAGCGGGCTAAAGATATTAAGGACTTCAAAAATGCTGATTGACGCGCCACAAATTGGTTTTTCAGTCCAAATTCCAGTCTTATGTTTGCTCGGGATTTTAAAAACAGCTTTATAAGTTCTAATTCTATATTGCAAGCACTTTCGCGTCTTTGCCCCGAAAGATGATTGAGCAATAGTCCAAAGATGGAACTAACTTTGCTCATGTAAGACATTGGGAGCAAATGGTTGAGTTTTTACTCCAAACCTTCCCGGTTATCAAGCCACAGAGGTCTTTAAAAACAGCCAAAAGGGACCCATGGTTCAGTCATGATCTGAAAACGCGCAAAAGAGAGATCATGAGAGAAGTGCGACGTCTATCCCGAGAGGAAGAAAAGGACCCAAAACAGGAAAAACAAAGCTGCAGACACTAAGGAGTGCTTACAGAAAGAAGTTGGAGAAAGCAAAAACAGAGTATAAAGAATCGATCTGGCAGCAACTACTAATAGCCAGCAAAAAACCCAACAGAAGCGATTTCTGGGGGATCATCAATACGTTAACAGTGGGCCCAATACTTCACCAACGGGCAGGAATTGGTGCAGAAATCTGGTCAGACCATGTAAAGACATTGTTCAACCAATCCAGGAGGGACTTAAAACAACATCTCCAGGGGCAATATCATGAACAAAAGGAGGCACACACCGGATCGAGTTATGCAACACCAACAGCTAATTCAGCCCATTTAAACTCTGTTTTTGAAGAGCAAACTCCACTGGCAAATGAGAAAGAACTAAAAATCCTTATAAAGAAATTAAAGTCTGAGGGAGCGGCCAAACGGCATTCCAAATGCAATCTTCAGGAATAACCCAGAGCTATGGTCTGAAATCCTAACACCAGTCTTCAACAAGATTTACGTAAACTCTAATATCCCAGCTTCCTGGAGTTGGACTGTTATCCACCACATATATAAAAATGGAGATCATGGTAACCCAGATGATTACAGATTAATCTCCTTGATTGACGTGGAAGCCAAACTATACGCCTCGTGCCTATTGAAACATCTGCAACGTTGGATGGAGGAACAAAACATCATCCCTAACTTCCAAACAGGATTCAGGCAAGGCATGGGCACTCAATCGAACCTTGCAACCCTAGCTCTATTGACGGAACAGGCGCAAAGAAGGAAAGTCCGCTTCTTAGCCTGTTTCGTGGATATCAAATCGGCATTTGACAGAGTGAGCAGGAATCATTTATGGAGCAAATTTAAAAGATGGGGCATACCAACTGCACTCCTTACCGCCATCATAACCTTGCACACTGACACCTGGGCAAGAGTTAAGCTGGGAAACGGGTCGAGCTCTACCGGAAGTATTCATACACAAAATGGTCTGAAGCAAGGTTGTGTCTTGGCCCCAAGCCTTTTTAATTTGTATTTATCAGACATTGCCAGACACATTGATAATTGTATCAACAGGGGGGAACTTAGGGTTAGGACAATTATTTAGAGGGGTCCAATGTATGTGTCCTAGAAAGACTATCAACAAAAAGAAATACAGAGTTCCCCGGTTACAGTCAGCTAGAGGACTGTCAATGGTCTCTCTCTTGTCGGGTCAAAAAAAGAGAAAAGTGAGTGTAGTGAACCCTCTCTCGGAATTTTAGGGGTACCTCACACAAGTCGCCGGTTGGACTACATTTGTAATCCCACCCGGTGATCGTCCAGCGTCATCATTGGTACCCTGCCCCTGCGCCAGGCTGGCAGTGCAATGCCTGTCGGGCAACAATAAATGTTGCTCTTTGGCGGGGATCTTCTATTCCTTCGCCAAAGGGTGTGTGGATGTAAGGGGACTATGCAAGGAGGTAATATGTGATTGTGCAAAAGTGAGCGTGGGTGAATAAAAAGAGTCAGTGGAGTCCAAAAATTAGGATTTTAATGGTATGGCTCACTGCTCTATTAAAAATACAAGGGGTATAGAGGCAGAACAATCAAGGTAGTAAGCCTCATTCGACCCTTGGTGAGTGGATGGTCAACATGTTTCTTGCTGTTGAAGCAATTCGTCAGGACCAAGGAGTGCTCATATGATTTGCAAGGGCACCCCCGTGATCAGGGGGCCCAGTATACGACCTGGTAGGTGTCGTATGGCAGTCCTTCCTTAGGACCCTTCCCAGAACTACATGGGAAAGAGAAGAGAAAAGTGTACTGTCAAGGAGAGACCAGAAAGTCATTATGGACAAACGTGGAAACACTCGCGTTTTGTGACTGTTATAATATACAGTGAGTGGGCATGCCTGTGGTCTGCTCAAGGAGGTCGCATGCTTAGTGGTATCCAACAAAGTTGGCTGGAAAGTTTGTCATGCAGCAAAAACCTGGGCATATCAAAGGCTATTACTGTGCTATAAGCATGCGCGATTGCTAGTGGTAATTGAGACAACATTTGTGGGGAGAAAAACAGTCTTAAAACATTTCTTTGTGAAATTTCAGAAAAGAACACTAGATGGAGTCAGTGTGTGGATAACTAACCCTTAGCGTGAACTTTAACACAAGCCAGAGTGCTATAGTGCTGGCGAAATTTAGAACAACCTTACCCGTATGTTATACTCGGGAGGCTTCCTCGAGCTGACCGGGTGGGGCCAGGACTTGGTGGAGACCACCTGTTAGGAGGAAGTGCCCCCGCCATGTTAGCAATTGGCGGTCAATGTGGATCCCCATTCATCTGCTGAAAGCTCGGTCCCGCCGCGGCGCTCAGGAAGAGGTGCACGCGGAGGCGCAGAATGGAGCATATGTGCCTTACCTCGGAATTCCTGGCGTGGGGCGTCTAGTCACCTACCCTTCCCACTGCGGACGGTACCGCAGGTCAGCCGGTATAACTTGAGCGTCCCGGGCGCACTACTTATGACCAGTGTTTGTGGCTAGTATGATGGGCGTGGCCCGGGCGTGTTACCAGGCAACGGGAGGTAAATAATGGACATAGAAAATTCACTCGCTCCGTCATCAAGGAGGCGGCGAGATAGCCGACTGGTGCGTGTTGCCATGGCACTGTGATGCCGATAGTAAGCAACGAAGACGGCTTCGCGTGCTAGCGAGGAGGGAGGGAATCGTAAGTGCCATCTTGAGAGGGGGTGGAAACCGGCAACATGGTGATGGTCATGCTGGGGTGCTAGTAATGTAATCCCGCGAATCTGTACAGGGGGGCAATGAATATTAGGATCATTCTGCTTAATGGTTATGGGCAGTGTTCGGCATAGTAAGGACAATTCAGTCCATCGGTCAGCTATCTAGTGAGCATCGTCCAGGGCACCGCATCGTTGAGCCCGTTTTCATCTGTGTGTAGACGGTGTACCCACCTCTGCTCCAATCTGAAGAGGGATTGCTGATTCATACCGGGTTGGCATTCAAGAACTGTCCACTGTATGTCCTCAGTGGTATGTTTATGTACCTTGCAATGTTCATAGAGCCCGGTGTGTGTTTTGGAGCATCGAATATTGCTGTTGTGCTCCATTATACGTTGTTTCACCGGGCGCATTGTCATTCCGATATAGAGCATTCTGCAGGGGCACACCAAGATATATATACATTTCGAGCTGTTACAATTGGTGTGTTTGTTGAAAGTCCAGGTAAAATCTCCTGGGAGTTCAATTGTTCTGCCTTGGATGATTTGGGGGCATACCACACAGGAACCACATTTGTAGTGTCCAGTGACAGGGGGAAGGTCCCAAAGGGTCCTGACTGGTCGGGTTTGTGATTTCTTTGGGCGGGTGTGGATCAATGTGTCCTTTAGGTTAGCAGTCCTTTTAAAAGCAAACCATGGTCGTGCCAATTCCATCCCAGTGGAGTTCAAAATACCCCAATGTGTCATCACGGCTTTCTTAATAAATGCCGAATGCCCGGTGTAAGAGGTGACACAGGTGATAGTGTCATCTGGTTCTTTGGGGTGGACCTCTAGAAGGGCATCTCTATTGTTGTTCAATGCTCGTTTGTACGATTTCTTCAACAACCGGGTGGGGTACCCTCTGTCCTGGAGTTTATGCTGTAGGGTCCGGGCCTCTTGTCTAAAGTCTTGGACAGAGCTACAGTTCCTCCGAATCCTAAGAAATTGCCCGAAGGGCAAATTATCTCGCAGGGCTTTAGTGTGGTGGCTTTGGTAGAGGAGTAAGCTATTCCTGTCAGTATCTTTTTTGTATAGCGTAGTAACCACTATACTACCATAAACTCCAGGACAGAGGGTACCCCACCCGGTTGTTGAAGAAATCGTACAAACGAGCATTGAACAACAATAGAGATGCCCTTCTAGAGGTCCACCCCAAAGAACCAGATGACACTATCACCTGTGTCACCTCTTACACCGGGCATTCGGCATTTATTAAGAAAGCCGTGATGACACATTGGGGTATTTTGAACTCCACTGGGATGGAATTGGCACGACCACGGTTTGCTTTTAAAAGGACTGCTAACCTAAAGGACACATTGATCCACACCCGCCCAAAGAAATCACAAACCCGACCAGTCAGGACCCTTTGGGACCTTCCCCCTGTCACTGGACACTACAAATGTGGTTCCTGTGTGGTATGCCCCCAAACCATCCAAGGCAGAACAATTGAACTCCCAGGAGATTTTACCTGGACTTTCAACAAACACACCAATTGTAACAGCTCGAAATGTATATATATCTTGGTGTGCCCCTGCAGAATGCTCTATATCGGAATGACAATGCGCCCGGTGAAACAACGTATAATGGAGCACAACAGCAATATTCGATGCTCCAAAACACACACCGGGCTCTATGAACATTGCAAGGTACATAAACATACCACTGAGGACATACAGTGGACAGTTCTTGAATGCCAACCCGGTATGAATCAGCAATCCCTCTTCAGATTGGAGCAGAGGTGGGTACACCGTCTACACACAGATGAAAACGGGCTCAACGATGCGGTGCCCTGGACGATGCTCACTAGATAGCTGACCGATGGACTGAATTGTCCTTACTATGCCGAACACTGCCCATAACCATTAAGCAGAATGATCCTAATATTCATTGCCCCCCTGTACAGATTCGCGGGATTACATTACTAGCACCCCAGCATGACCATCACCATGTTGCCGGTTTCCACCCCCTCTCAAGATGGCACTTACGATTCCCTCCCTCCTCGCTAGCACGCGAAGCCGTCTTCGTTGCTTACTATCGGCATCACAGTGCCATGGCAACACGCACCAGTCGGCTATCTCGCCGCCTCCTTGATGACGGAGCGAGTGAATTTTCTATGTCCATTATTTACCTCCCGTTGCCTGGTAACACGCCCGGGCCACGCCCATCATACTAGCCACAAACACTGGTCATAAGTAGTGCGCCCGGGACGCTCAAGTTATACCGGCTGACCTGCGGTACCGTCCGCAGTGGGAAGGGTAGGTGACTAGACGCCCCACGCCAGGAATTCCGAGGTAAGGCACATATGCTCCATTCTGCGCCTCCGCGTGCACCTCTTCCTGAGCGCCGCGGCGGGACCGAGCTTTCAGCAGATGAATGGGGATCCACATTGACCGCCAATTGCTAACATGGCGGGGGCACTTCCTCCTAACAGGTGGTCTCCACCAAGTCCTGGCCCCACCCGGTCAGCTCGAGGAAGCCTCCCGAGTATAACATACGGGTAAGGTTGTTCTAAATTTCGCCAGCACTATAGCACTCTGGCTTGTGTTAAAGTTCACGCTAAGGGTTAGTTATCCACACACTGACTCCATCTAGTGTTCTTTTCTGAAATTTCACAAAGAAATGTTTTAAGACTGTTTTTCTCCCCACAAATGTTGTCTCAATTACCACTAGCAATCGCGCATGCTTATAGCACAGTAATAGCCTTTGATATGCCCAGGTTTTTGCTGCATGACAAACTTTCCAGCCAACTTTGTTGGATACCACTAAGCATGCGACCTCCTTGAGCAGACCACAGGCATGCCCACTCACTGTATATTATAACAGTCACAAAACGCGAGTGTTTCCACGTTTGTCCATAATGACTTTCTGGTCTCTCCTTGACAGTACACTTTTCTCTTCTCTTTCCCATGTAGTTCTGGGAAGGGTCCTAAGGAAGGACTGCCATACGACACCTACCAGGTCGTATACTGGGCCCCCTGATCACGGGGGTGCCCTTGCAAATCATATGAGCACTCCTTGGTCCTGACGAATTGCTTCAACAGCAAGAAACATGTTGACCATCCACTCACCAAGGGTCGAATGAGGCTTACTACCTTGATTGTTCTGCCTCTATACCCCTTGTATTTTTAATAGAGCAGTGAGCCATACCATTAAAATCCTAATTTTTGGACTCCACTGACTCTTTTTATTCACCCACGCTCACTTTTGCACAATCACATATTACCTCCTTGCATAGTCCCCTTACATCCACACACCCTTTGGCGAAGGAATAGAAGATCCCCGCCAAAGAGCAACATTTATTGTTGCCCGACAGGCATTGCACTGCCAGCCTGGCGCAGGGGCAGGGTACCAATGATGACGCTGGACGATCACCGGGTGGGATTACAAATGTAGTCCAACCGGCGACTTGTGTGAGGTACCCCTAAAATTCCGAGAGAGGGTTCACTACACTCACTTTTCTCTTTTTTTGACCCGACAAGAGAGAGACCATTGACAGTCCTCTAGCTGACTGTAACCGGGGAACTCTGTATTTCTTTTTGTTGATAGACACATTGATAACCCAGACTGCCACCCCCCAAAACTGGCTAACAAGTCAGTCGCAATCCTCCAATATGCAGACAACATAGTCTTGTTAAGCCAAACCCCAGTGGGATTACAAAGATCAATAAACAACCTGGAATCCTATCTGGACGCGGAACAGCTAGAGATAAACAAAGTGAAAACAAAAATTGTTCGTCTGGTTGACAGCAGGAAATTAAAGTTCAAATGGAGGGTAAAGGGGGCCCATGTGGAAAAAAAAGTGCATACAAATATCTGGGCGTAATAATCGGGCAGGGCACAAGTTACAAAGAACACAAAATGGCCCTCAAGGCAAGGACTCAATCCCTGATCGACGCATATAGATCATTGCGCAGAAAATTGGACTGTCCTAACCATTTGCACTTGTTAAAAGTAATGGCTGCCCAAATCCAACCAAGTTTGTCATATGGTCTTGTCCCCTGGTGTGGCAAAGATTTGCATTTCCTGAACAAATTGCAGTCAAAAATCTATAAAGCCGTTTTTGACTTGCCAAAATCTGCCTCGCCCGCTCAGGTACGACTGGAATTTGGGCTTCAGGATCTTAAATACAGGCAGGGCCGGTCCTAGAACTCCTGGGGCCCCGGGCGAAAGAGAAGATGTGAGGCCCCTCTAATTTGCATATATCTTCCAGTCGCAGCCGGCATGACTCGCGGGTGGAGGGTCTCGCGGGAGTTCGAAAGGGGGGGGGGTGGAGAACAGGAAGTAGGCAGCCTCCCTCCCCTCCCCTAAGCCAATCATAATGCTGCAATGGCAGCGTTGTGATTGATCAGGACGCCGACCAGCCAGGCGCCTATGGGGAGGCCATTTTCCCCATGTAGGCTGCATTGCAGCCTACATAGAGAAAGCCAGAGTGCGCATGACTGGTTTGGCCGAAAAGTCAGCGCCCTTAGCAGTTGGCAAGGCAATCCTCTCCTGCCCTAAAACAGACCCGCCCGCAACTAAAGAAACACTTCTGCTTCCTCGCAGTGCTAGAAGCAGAAACATAAAATGGTCGTTTTAGCATTTTGTGTTTCTGCTTTTGCAAGAAAGTAGTGGGGCGTCGCTCCTCCGCCCTAGTGAAGGAGCCGTCCTTGGTAACATCACAAGAAGTGACATCATAGAAAGTGACATCGCAGGACTAATGATCTTATTTGGCATCCCTGGAGAGACCTAACATGGATATCAGTAACATGGACAAAAAGATAAATATACAAATGAAATAAGTCCATATATTTTAAAACTGTTAAATGGATTACATTTGTCTCATTAGATGGAAAAGCTAGGTGCAGGTCTCACAAAGATGTATATTATTGATCACCGGAGTTTCATGACATTTTTGTTGTTGCCAAAAATTCCTGGAGACCAGGAAGGAGGCAGCAAGTGCTTTTAGAAACATAATATATTCGCAAACATGACCCAAAGTCAGCGCTTAATGCTATCTCACCGTTTGCACCGCCCTAGAGCCTCCCTGCTCAAGGGTCCTGTGACCTCAATGACAGAGTCACTGTTGCTCTAGGGTGTGCTGCTTCGTAGGCCTGCCCAAAAGACTTCGGAAGGGCTTCAATAGGGATTGTGGTAGACAGGCCTTTAAGGTTAACCCACACTTGCCACTGCTAGGGTTCACCTGATGGAGCTAAGACACCAGGGCTTCTAAGGTCGTGCGGGTCCTTTCAGGGTCTAGCATGGAAATGTGCTCCCTCAGGAAGATTGGTCTGGTGGACTGGTCATGAAGGCTGAACCTGGCTCCCCAGTTCCAAATTCGGCAGCTCTGACCATAGTGCCACATCCTCTCTCCACTGAACACCATACTACCCCACTGAGAGAAACTCGCACTGCCTTCAACTACAACCCAATTGTGCCCCGCTACTAACACCTAGAGGCGACTTATTTCAAATTACGCACTACACAAGAGCAATATGCTGGCTAAAAAAAAAGTGACAACATTCTGGAAAAAGCAAACACTCATAAGGAATGTAAGATTAATTAAAGCAGGTGAAATGTAAGCAGGAACAACATGGTTACCTTAACGCTTTAGCACTTATTCAGAAATGAATGAGTGCTTTTGCATGAAAAGTTAAGGCCATGACTACAGGGCAGGAACGGACCTGCTTCAATGCCCATTGAATATATCCTTACAAAACAAAAGCAACATGGTTTAAAAAGACCACATTTGTGAATAAAGACCAGCGGTATGCACTTTATTTTCCAGTCCCCACATTAAGGAGGAATTGCAGTACATCCAGAAATGGTGCACTTCCCCACCTGGGGAAAACAATGCTGTTTAGTGAAAGACAAGAAAACAAAAGTAGCGCTTCACTGGTAAAATCTGTGTAGTGGCACTAATGTGATTTGGGTGTGAATAAAATCTGGACCCTTTTCGACCCACTCTGTCTTGCTTTAGTTATTTTTTACAGTTTGAATTTTTTATTTCTCTCTTTCCCAAGGCTGCACTTTGGAAGTGAAAAATGTCACAAAAAAGATGACTTTTCCAGCAAAAAAGGTTTTCTTTTTTGGATTCATTTTCACAGGTGAACAAATAAAGGAAAGGAAAACAAAGAGGGAGTAGTGGCTACAAGGCGCTGGGAAGGGGGCCCCCACACCCTGGCCTTGCAGATTGCTATAGTGCTTAGAGGCCCAGGGAAAGGGGGCCCCACACCTGAACCTTGCAGCTTGCTCTAGTGCCTCGAGGCCCAGGGAAAGGGGGCCCCCTCCCCTGGGCCTGAAGCAGTAACAAGGCCTTTCTTAAACACTGCCCCACCACCAGTTTCTCTGGCTGCTACCTCCTCCCCTCACCCACTGCTCCTTACCTGTGTCGGCTGGTCCTGGAAACAAAGGGGCCTTCTGTCACTTAGCAACAAAATGCAGACAGGGAATGGCTGGCACTTAAGAGAGGTGTTGCCTCGCCCCTGACACTCTGAGCCCTAATTGCTGGCCCTGCCGCTTTGACTTCCCCACTCTGTTTGTCCCTCCCCCCCACCCCTGCACCCCCAGGAATGCCACCACACAGTCCCAGACATCTCTGATGTGTATTGTAATGTGTGGGGAGGGGGCCCTCAGGGGGGCCCCCTGCCTCTCACCTGAGCGCGAGGCCCTGGGCGGCTGCCCACACTGCCCATGCCTAGCGCTGGCCCTGAATACAGGGCAATGAGCAACTTCATTAAATTCTGCCACACCCTCCGGCTATCCGAAGAGGATACTCTAAACAGACTTCGCTGGATGAAGTAAGGTCACAGAACAAGCAAGAAACCCCAAATTCCTGGGGGAGTTATCTGCTCTCACAAAGAGACGGCATGGATGGACAGTCATGAATTCATACAGGTCTCTAAAGCCGCAAGCTTATTTATCTGCCCATTTCAGTTCCTTTACAAAGACGTGCTTTCTAAAGTTCAGGATGGGGGTGCACGTCTCCAAGGATCTATCCCACTCATGGTTGACAGGTTTTAACTCAGAACGTTGTCGCTTATGCGGATTCCGAAAGGAAACCTTGGCCCATTTGCTGTGCGCCTGTCCAGCCATGTTAACCCAAAGGAGACAATATCTAAAGGCGATTTTTATCAACCAGAACATTCGCTCAAGCAGACAAGCAGTGATAAGCGGGCTGGAGGGCTTGCATTGTATCTTGTCTTGCCGAGGAGTCAAATTTATGAGATTAGTGAACAGCTGCCTATTGCAAGCGGACGATCTTTAATCGTTATTGCATGTAACGTATCCCCATACTTTTAATTTGATGGTACATAATTTTAATCTTTCCTGCTGTAACCTGATTTAAACATAGTTTTAGAATGATTTTTATAATAATACAATTTCACACACTTGAAATGTACGGGAATCAGAGTACAGATGCAATTATGATCACTTGTATAATGACACTCCCAGCTGTTTGTGTAGATGAAGTTCACTTATTTTATGTAGGGGGGGGGGGGTATTGTGATGATTTTAATTAATCAAACAATAAACATTAAATTTGAAACTTGAAACACATAGCACTTTGTCCAACCACCCAAAAATCTGGTATATTTTGATTTAAAACCTCAAACATCAAATGAAATGCCTCTATATTGTCTTGCTTAAAGTCCTAATAAGAAAGTGAGAAACACTCGTAGCATGCAAGCTACACCATTTGTAACATTGTTGTCAAGAGCAGATTATTTAATGGAGACAGCAATCAGAATAAAGGCAAGGAGCGGTCCTGTTGTCTCAAGAACTGAAGAAGAGAAGAAGAAAGAACAACTAGGTAGGGTCTGAATTAGAATTGATATTGGTGAAAAAAAACCTGAAACTTTGAAAGACAAACCCAAACCTGCAGTTTCACATACTCGACTGACAATATACACAAGGAGTACACAAAATATAACTCAGTATCCTTGCAACTCCAAGAGAAATAAATGTGAATTATCTACATGCCACATACACATCTGTCAGGGATTGTGCATGATAATAACGTGAACGGAGGAAGCAATTCCGATTTCTACCATAAAGTCTTTATTGGTAAGCAGGACAAAAACAGGCAGGCAAACGAGGCTGAGAAATGGAAACTGTTTGCATGCCTCAGAACATTGAGGCAGATGTTTTCAGTTTGAATTTATTATTTCTGTAGTGTAAACAATGCTGATTACAAGATTTAATATTTACAACAAGGGGTGGTGAGGGACAGAGTCTCTGAATTAAGCAGAAAGCTCTCACCCAGTCAAGAGATCAGGGCTAGATCCAACACCGTTTTTTAGCTCACTGCACCATCCCAGTTTCAGAACCTGGCTGTATGCAAATTAGTCTGTTCCTGTCCCAGTGCATGATGGGAACAGGGCAAACCAAACTACAAAAGCCAATTCTTACACTGGGAAGGAAACAAGCTCCCGGGGACCGGTTTCTGGCATTACAGCCGTCTTCGGCCCGGTTTGCTTGAATCCTGATGGTGCAATGAGCAAGGGTCTCACATCTGAGAATACCCTTCCACGCTTAGGGTGGACAAAAATATTTACAACAAGGGGTGGTGAGGGACAGAGTCTCTGAATTAAGCAGAAAGCTCTCACCCAGTCAAGAGATCAGGGCTAGATCCAACACCGTTTTTTTAGCTCACTGCACCATCCCAGTTTCAGAACCTGGCTGTATGCAAATTAGTCTGTTCCTGTCCCAGTGCATGATGGGAACAGGGCAAACCAAACTACAAAAGCCAATTCTTACACTGGGAAGGAAACAAGCTCCCGGGGACCGGTTTCTGGCATTACAGCCGTCTTCGGCCCGGTTTGCTTGAATCCTGATGGTGCAATGAGCAAGGGTCTCACATCTGAGAATACCCTTCCACGCTTAGGGTGGACAAAAATATTTACAACAAGGGGTGGTGAGGGACAGAGTCTCTGAATTAAGCAGAAAGCTCTCACCCAGTCAAGAGATCAGGGCTAGATCCAACACCGTTTTTTAGCTCACTGCACCATCCCAGTTTCAGAACCTGGCTGTATGCAAATTAGTCTGTTCCTGTCCCAGTGCATGATGGGAACAGGGCAAACCAAACTACAAAAGCCAATTCTTACACTGGGAAGGAAACAAGCTCCCGGGGACCGGTTTCTGGCATTACAGCCGTCTTCGGCCCGGTTTGCTTGAATCCTGATGGTGCAATGAGCAAGGGTCTCACATCTGAGAATACCCTTCCACGCTTAGGGTGGAAGGGTATTCTTTTCTGAATCGTTTTTGGCCACTATAGGTGTGGCAGGGTATACTCAGACATGAGTCCCTTTCTCACTGATCCATCAGGATTCAAGCAAGCCGGGCCGAAGACGGCTGAAATGCCAGAAACCGGTCCCCGGTAGCTTGTCTCCTTTCTGGTGAAGAATTGGCTTGGTAGTTTAGTCTGCCCTGTTCCCATGATGCACTGGGCCAGGGACAGACTGATTTGCATATAGCCAGGTTCTGAGCTGGGATGGGGCAGTGAGATAAATAACGGTGATGGATCAAGCCCTGATCTTTTGACTGGGTAAGAGTGGTCTGCTCAATTCAGACACTCTGTTCATCACCACCCCCTTTTCTGAATCGTTTTTGGCCACTATAGGTGTGGCAGGGTATACTCAGACATGAGTCCCTTTCTCACTGATCCATCAGGATTCAAGCAAGCCGGGCCGAAGACGGCTGAAATGCCAGAAACCGGTCCCCGGTAGCTTGTCTCCTTTCTGGTGAAGAATTGGCTTGGTAGTTTAGTCTGCCCTGTTCCCATGATGCACTGGGCCAGGGACAGACTGATTTGCATATAGCCAGGTTCTGAGCTGGGATGGGGCAGTGAGATAAATAACGGTGATGGATCAAGCCCTGATCTTTTGACTGGGTAAGAGTGGTCTGCTCAATTCAGACACTCTGTTCATCACCACCCCCTTTTCTGAATCGTTTTTGGCCACTATAGGTGTGGCAGGGTATACTCAGACATGAGTCCCTTTCTCACTGCTCCATCAGGATTCAAGCAAGCCGGGCCGAAGACGGCTGAAATGCCAGAAACCGGTCCCCGGTAGCTTGTCTCCTTTCTGGTGAAGAATTGGCTTGGTAGTTTAGTCTGCCCTGTTCCCATGATGCACTGGGCCAGGGACAGACTGATTTGCATATAGCCAGGTTCTGAGCTGGGATGGGGCAGTGAGATAAATAACGGTGATGGATCAAGCCCTGATCTTTGGACTGGGTAAGAGTGGTCTGCTTAATTCAGACACTCTGTTCATCACCACCCCCTTTTCTGAATCATTACAAGATTTAAGGCACATGTATTACAGACAAGTGCAAACAACACCATAAATAACACATCATGTAAAATAAAAACAAACCATATCAGCAGGTACCTAATGACAGAATCTAAACAAACTGTGGTTGGTAAAACAAAGGAAAAGTGCAAATACTTTCAGAGTGCATAATAAAACAATAACCAGTCCAGCAATATACAAAAATCAAGCATGTTTTGTAAAACAATCCCTCTTTTTTTTGCATCAAGGTGAAACTACTTTCAAAGTGTATGATGAAAACAAGTCCAGCAGTATGCAAAAATGAAGCCAGGTTAGTCAAATAAATCCCCCTTTGGTTTGTGCATAACTGCACAAATATTTAAAAGCAACTGGTAAACAATGACAAGTACAGCACAATAAAATAATCAAACCAGTTTAGGCAACCAATGCTTCTTTGGCTTGTGCATGAAGGTGCAAATAATTCAAAGTGACTGGTAAAACAACAAATATAGCAGGCAGCAGCATACAAAAATCAAAACTATTTAGTCAAACACATTCCCTTTTTGTTTGAGCATGAAGGCACAAATGGTTCAAACTGACAGGTAAAGCAATAGCAAGTTTAGCAGCATAGACATCAAACCTGTCTAGTCAAACAATGCCCCTTTCATTTGTGAATTAAGGTGCAACTATTTCAAAGTGAGCAGCACTGGCAGTTGGGCTGGGTCCAAACTGGAATGGAATGGCGAGAAAAAAAACGATGGATTTAGGCCAAGATCTCTGTACTTAGGTGAATGTATGACATTGTTCTGCATTCTGTCCATCAATTGTTCTTTTTGCATTTGTCACCCCGAGTGGGACGGGTAAGCCCAGACGTGGGTTCCATGCTCTCCATGCCTGGACTAGAAACAAGCATCCTAGGACCGGTTATAGGCTTTCATCCCTCTTCAGCCAGGATAGCTTTACTCTAGTGGCATGTAGAGCATGGGACCCACGTCTGGGCATACCTGTCCCTCTCGGGGTGACAAATGCAATAAGAATATTTGATGAAACTGAGTCCCTCTGAGACCGAGCGAGAGAAAGCAGCAACACTGCAGGATGTAGCCGAGATTGTATGCGTGGGTGGTTCTCCATCAGAGGCAGAGTCACGATCTATGAAGTCTCTGACTCAGACTCTTCCAATAGAGCTAGCCGCGACCTGCCAGTGGTAACATCAAAAACTGCAGATTAGATAATATAGCTGGGACCCATACCAAGTGCAGCCGCTACTCTGAACCCTTTGGGGGGCCAACACCACCTTGAACTAACAGACAACCTAGCAAGGCTGGACAAATACCGGGGCCGGTGGATGATGCACCTCACTGCAACATGCCACATCTCACTGCATCGCTTCACACACCCCTGTCAAATAAAGATGCATTTGAGGTTTGGGCAGATGGCTGTTGCCGGTAAGCTCTGGGCTGGGGAGTTGTTGTCTATTGGGACTTTTTGTGTTTGATTTGCTCTGTTCGTAAAGCAGAAAGGGGCATGCTTTTTCATTTCTTTGGGGGGCAATGTGGGGTGGAGCACATTGGAGGGGGGACTTGTCTTATTTAGGATGCGAACACACCAACAGGAACTGAAATTCCTCACTTGGAACGTTAGGACGATGGGGTCGATTTCTAAGCGTCACAGCATACATAATTATCTGAAAAGATGAGGTGTACGGCTAGCCCTATTAAAAGAGACACACCTAATCCAGTAGAAAAGCTACATAGGCGATGAAGAGGGCAGATATTTGCCACCACATTCTCGGCATACGTTCGGGGGGTGTTGATATGGATTAGACCAAGGGTCACTTTTGAAGCAACACACACTTTAATAGATAAAGAAGGCAGGTATGTCCTACTTGTGGGAAGACTACTGGGCCAAGAAATCATGTTGCATTGTGTATATGCTTAACCAAATGGGCTACATGGCCTATATCTCAGTCCGTAAAACTGACATAAAGGTGAGGCATGTGATTCTAGGAGGGGATTTCAACTGCATTTGAATTTGAATTTGAATTTTAAAAGATTTATAAAGCGCGCGTTCACTGTGCAGTTTCTTGGCCCTAGAGGATTCTTGAGCTAAGGCGGACACAGGGGGCTATAGGCTGAAAGCTTGTTGGAACAGAAAAGTCTTGAGAGCTTTGCGGAACTCAAGGTAGGAGGGGGAAAGTCTAACCTGGGGTGGGAGAGAGTTCCAGAAGGTGGGTGCAAGAACCGAGAATTTTTGGCCTCCCGATCTATTCTTCTTAAATCGGGGGATAGCTAAAAGAGATTTAGAAGAGGAGCGTAACGCTCTAGAGGGGCAGTAATTAGCGATGGTGGAGTTGATAAAAGCAGGGGCAGTGCCTGCCCAAGCTTGAAAAGTAAGACAGACAAGTTTGAAAAGAGCACGTTGTTTAATGGGGAGCCAGTGAAGGGCAATGAGAAGGGGTGAAGAATGATTATATTTGGGTAGGCCATGTACCAGGCGAGCAGCCTGGTTCTTCACCAGCTGGAGGCGCTGGAGTGCGTAGGCGGGAGCACCATTATAAATAATGTTCCCGTAGTCGATCTTGGATAAGACCATGGCCATCGCTATAAGTTTCAGTGCAGAGGGAGAGAAAAAACGGGATACTTTCCTGATAATGCGCAAGGTGAAGAAACAAGAAGAAACAACAGAACTGATGTGAAAATGGAGTGTCAAATCCTGATTGAGAATAATACCAAGGGTTTTGACCGAAAAAGAGGGAGTGGGGGGTGAGCCGAGGGAAGGGGGCCAAAATAAAGGAGACCAAGGGTTGCCACTGCCTCCAGTCAAAATCAGTTCTGTCTTATCCAGGTGGAGTTTGAGATGGTTTGCATTCATCCAATCCCGGATAAACAGCATGATGGACTGGAGGCAAGCGGCGCCGGATGAGGGGGAAGAAAAATGAAAAATGAGTTGGAGGTCATCAGCATAGTTTTAGACTTTGACCTCCAGTTGTTGCAGTGCATAGATAAGGGAGAAATGTAAAGATTAAATAAGAGGGGGGAAAGAGAAGATCCCTGGGGGATGCCACAATTCACCTTGCAGGGCAGGGCAGTGAATTCAGCAAGGTGGACTGCCTGAGTACGATCGGCCAGGAAGGAACCTATCCAAGTCAGTACCTGATCCCCCATGCCCGCCGCCTTGACACGGGACAGATTGATGGAATGGTCCACCGTGTCCGGACAAATCTAGGAGGACCAGGGCAAGAGGGATGTTAGTGTCAAGTCCCTCCCTGAGTTGGTCCATGACCGAGATGACTACCTTCTCAGTAGAGTGGCAGGGACGAAAGCCCGCCTGACAGGGTGCGAGATAATTACTGTCCTCTATAAAAGAGCTGAGCACCTGGGTGACGTGGGACTCAGCTACCTTTCCCAGATAAGGGAGGAGGGATATGGGGCGATAGTTAGCCGGGGAGGACGGGTCGGCGCCCGTTTTTTTTAGTATTGGAAGAATTGTGGCAGTTTTGAAGGAAGCAGGGACAGAACCAAGGGTAAGGTAAATTTAAACACAATCTATTGAGGAAAAACCCTTACACATTGATCTCGGACCCGTGCTGTAATCGAAACCTAAACATGATCGTAAACGACATGATATTTTTTACCAGAAAAACGGCTAAATGGCGCACAGTCATTACAGAGAAGCTCAACATAAAATCAGTCAGCAATATACCACATGACACTAAACTAGTGATCATACCGTCACCTAGAATCAAGGCAGACTTGTGCATAACGCTATATAAGAATGGAATAGTGCTTATACAAGCAGCCAATGCCGACTTAGAAAAATTTGACCACATATTCCCTACTTTAAAAGAATGTGTAGAGAACACAAGGAAACAACAACGTCATCGGAACGTGCAAGTAGATAGTCCAGACTCCATCGAATCTACCAACCCAGGCAGCATTCTACTGAGAGATACACAGGACTCGCAACACGTAACGCCTCCAAGTGACACAAGCGCTACTCAACCTAATGAATATCAACACTCCCAACAATCAATGACATTAAAAGACAAATCTGAGACAAAAGATAATCTGAACAGAGAAGGTACAGAGAGCTCAGAAACACGGATACCTTGGGCTACAACAGCTCTAGCTCCAGCACAAGCACAGAGGGAAGAAGCATCTCTGCCCCACCAAGAAGTTGAGCCGCAATGCTTAACAAAGCCAGAAGACTCAACGGAGAGAGAAGTCAGGCTGGATGAAGTGACTGAAAACGGAGAAGAAATACCCATAAGCACTAATAATAATGCCCCGCAGCAAACACTGAGGGAAGAATCAAGGCTGCGCTCACAGGCTAAGACTTTGCCTTTAAATAGGCCACCCAGTAGGAATCTAAACGCAAGTGACCTGGAAAACGCTACCACCCCAGCAAACGCCCCATGTACAAGCCAAAGGTCAGGTAGGAACACACAAAATAGTCGTCACCCAATACCGACAGTGAGCTCACACAAAAGAGCGTTTACCGCACGCATCCCACACAATAGAGGCACGGCCACCAGAACTGGGGGCAACAAGGAAAGGAACCTGAGAAAAGGAAGGGAACCTACACATGGGGAAACAAAAGATGAGTACCGAACAGAGAGGAGGAACACTACGAATACAGGGCCTCAGTCTCAAAAAGAAATTAAAGGAATACGGACACAAATTGACAACATGTCAAAAGACATACAAAACACACTGAAAACAGTGGAAAAGATCCTGGAATTCACGGTAGATACACACTCCAAAGTTGAGCACATGCAAGAATTATTGCAGAAGTCGAGCAGGCAAAATCGACCAATGAGAACCCTCAGGTACTTAAAAGGAGAAGAAACCTTGTCCTTACTAAATAGTTACGAACCCAAAGAACACAGTAGAGGGGAGATAATTAAAACAGTTCCGATTGATGCTAACAGAACATCAAAACATAATGGAAGGAAACCAGACCTCAACAACTTGCAACAAGTCCAAATAGCCACAAACCTGAGTGAACAGGTAACTAATAATGCAAGAAAACCGTTGAAGTATCTGTTGCTCAACTGCAGATCAGCAGTAAAACATGCGTCAGACATAGCTGCTCTTATCATTAACCAGGAAATTGATCTAGCGATACTAACTGAAACATGGCTTGCGGAATCATCATCTCCATGCATGGACCTGTTAGTGCCTCCTCAGTATAACATAGTAAGACTGGATAGACCAAAAAAGACAGGTGGGGGGATAGCCTCATCCACCGATCTGATATAGAAATCAACCAAATTCAATCCGATCCTTTGGAATCCTTTGAATACCTAAGCCTTAATGTACGATCAACAGGCATTCAGAGTTGCATCCTGCATGCCATTTATCATCCCCCAGGAAATAATGCTACTTTATAGACCAGTTAATGGAGATTATCACGGAAAACTCTAACATTCACTCTAACAACATTTTCCTGGGTGATTTTAACTTACATTGGGACGACAGTAAGGACAAACTGATCAACACTCTGAAAGACTTCTTGATTGAGTTAAACTTTACCCAAGCATGCACACAACCAACACACTCGAAAGGAGGAACCCTAGATTGGATACTTTCAAGAAGCAATAACATACAGATCCAATCAGTCATGCCATGCGACTGGTCGGATCACCACGCCATAACCTTTCCTAATACCAACGCTGAAAA
Source organism: Lissotriton vulgaris (assembly GCF_964263255.1). Classification (NCBI taxonomy): domain Eukaryota; kingdom Metazoa; phylum Chordata; class Amphibia; order Caudata; family Salamandridae; genus Lissotriton; species Lissotriton vulgaris. Next base: position 25,380 of record NW_028255437.1, on the reverse strand, counting down.
GGGGAAAGACTAAGCAGACCACTAAACTCAAAATGTGGACCCGGGAGATTAAAGAGTTGAATATCGAACGATTAGTAAAAGAGTGTGAGAAAGATCTCAAGTTACCGAATAACATGCAGAACGTGAATGACCTAATAGACCACTTCAACACAACAGTCACAAATATAGTTAACACCTCCATGCCACTAAAGTTAAAAAGAGTATCAGAAAAGGACAAAAACCCATGGTTTAATGATTCACTAAACGAGGATAGACGGAAACTAAGAATGGCCGAAAGGAAATGGAGACAACACCCGGCAACACCAGAGCTGAAATCATTAAGAAAAATAAGAAATGACTACAACAAAAAGAACCTAAAGTCTAAAAAGGAACACATTAGATCAGAATTGGATAACGCCAAAAACAGACCAAGGAAACTATTTGAGGTCCTAAAGCAATAATCCAACAAATCGGCAAAATCGGCCCAAGAAACTACTAAAACAGTTCTGAGCTGTGAAGTATTCGCTAATTTTTTCACCGACAAGGCCATCACTTTGGATACAGAGCTCAAATCTGAGGCGGACAACCTACCCATCCAACCACAAAGTCTGTACAATAACAATCAGACAAACAACCTTGAGGAAACTGAAAACAAAGCTCATTGGGACACATTCAAGATATATGATCAGAATACCATAGCCAAAATACTAGCGGACATCAAACCAAATAACCACTTCAATGATCCACTCCCCACCAAATGTTTACAAAACATCAACCACATCATCATCCCAATATGGACAAAAATAATAAATGCGTCGCTATCGCAAGGGGTCCTTCCAGAATGCCTAAAAGCAGGCCAAGTTACACCGATCATCAAGAAACCAACAGCGGACCCAGCAGATCCTAATAACTTTCGCCCAGTTACCAATATTCCATTACTGGCCAAACTAATCGAGAAATGCGTGCAAAATCAACTAAGCCAACACATCACAAACTTCAGACTATTGGACTACAGGATTCAGAACAGGACACAGTACGGAAACAGCGATTCTACATATCGCTGATGACGCTTTACAGGCCCTAGATCTTAATAGAACATGCCTACTAGTCCTTCTAGACCTATCGTCAGCTTTCGACACGGTAAATCATGAAAAACTACTGGACAGACTACACAAGAGGATGGGAATGTCAGGACTTGTACTGAAATGGTTTGAATCCTTCCTTCAGAAAAGATCGCAAAGATTCTTGGTCAACCAGTCTCTATCCCCCTCTTGTCCAAACTCGATCGGGGTCCCTCAAGGATCTACCTTATCTCCTTCACTCTTTAACCTATACGTTGAACATCTGACAGAAATCCTCCAAGACGCAAACATATCCTATCACATGTACGCGGACGACACGCAGATTTACATCAAAGTAGCATCTCTAGAGGATATCAAGTTAATCAATGAGGCCTTAAAAAAGACAATTTATTGGTTAACCAGCAATCTCCTGAAGCTGAATGCACAAAAAACTGAATTCCTATTAATTTCACCGCCAAAAAACAATACAGAGACGATAGAGTCGGCAGATCTCAAACTGGCAATTCAATCTTTAGTTATCTCAAGGATTGAGTATGGATGTACAACCTTAGCAGGCCTACCAAAAATGTCCACGGCACCACTAAAAGTATGCCTCAATGCAGCTGCAAGGCTCATCACCGGTTCGAAGAAATTCAACCATATCTCACCACACCTAAAAGCGTTAAACTGGCTTCCATATGAAGCAAGAATCCAATTTAAAATGGCATGTATCACCCACAAAGCACTCCATTACAAAACACCGAGGTACCTGGCCCAGAAGATCGAGATATCGGGAGGTTGCAGACCTGCCAGAAGTGCCAAGGAGCTGCTGCTGAGGCCACCCATCTTCCGGAAGAAGAAAACTTATTGCAGAGCGTTCTCTGAGGCAGCCCCCAGAGTCTGGAACTCACTCCCTCCGAAGATCAGGAAAATTACTAACATTTCTGCATTCAAAAAGGAAGCTAAGATCTTCCTAATGAGTAAGTTCCTTACATAGTCAAGTACGGACTTCAACGCCACCGCACCGGGAAGGTGACTAAAAGGAGCGGCGACTGGAAAATAGAAACAATGTCCAATAAGCAGTAACAACATAGAGGCGCTACACTCGATTAGAATTAGAAGGAGTCTGGACAATCAAAGCCAAGTCAGTATGGTCTATACAGGAATTTAGCTCGCAATTTAGTAGGATATCGAAGAACAGTTATAGCAATTATGTCAACTTGGGGAAAGACGCTGGTTGAAATTTTAGCATTATGTAATCCCGGTGGTAGTACTAACCGAATCTTTAACAAACTAATGTACATAGTCAGAATATAGCTCGTGATTGACATATGCCGAATCTACCTCTTATCAGTGCGGTACGCTTACTACTTAGAGTTATAATTTACCTACCTCAGTCCGGTAGGGCAATGTTATGTGAATTGTAGCAGTAGGTTACTCCAGCCCGACTTGACACGCCTAAGTAGAGGGAGCAGGGATTCTTTAGTCAGTGAGGGAATGGTAGTGAGGGACCAATTGTTGTCCGGTGACTGCGGATGAGTGAAAGTGGGCAAGGGGGGAGAGATGTTAGCTTTGATGCAGTCTATTTTTTCGATGAAGAACTCGTTAAGCGAGTTGCATAAGGACTGGAAGGGGGGGATCTTGGGTGAGGTTCTGTCTGATGATGCCAGCTCGTGGACGGTGGATAAAATCTCCCGAGACTGGTTTTCTGCGGCTAAGATGCGCCCAGAAAAGTATTCTGTTTTGGCTGTCAGGATGGCTTGTTTGTATTCACTGAGTTGGATGGTGAAGAGTTGTTTCCAGGTCGGGCAGTAGGTCCTTCTCCAAGCTCGTTCAGCCTGCCTTGGCTCTAGTTTCTTGGCTTTAAGGCCAGCATTGAACCACTTGTTAGCATTGTGAGTGTGGTTAATGGTGACCCGTTTCAGGGGAGCCAGTGGGTCACAAGCTTTGGTGAGCCAGTGGTCCAGTATAGTGGCCTGAGAGTGTGGGGCTAGGCCCGATAGATCTGGGCAGGTGGCAGTTAGCGAGTTACACAAGGATGGTATGTCAACTTGAGTCCAATTCCTTGCCCAGGTGTTTTTGGGGGAGGAAGATGTTATTTTATGGCTCAGATCCAAATAAAAGGCGAGCAGAGAGTGATCTGACCATGGCAGGGGCTGAGGGCTGGATGGGTGGATGGGTGATGCGGATGAGACTGTTTTACACACGTCCCACGGCAAGGATTAAGACGGGTAATAATATCTACCCACAGTATACGATAGCCAGTGGCACCCGCCATGGATGCGCCCTATCACCGCTTCTATTTTCACCTGCACGAGAACCCGTAGTCGCGCTCTTCTGCCAGGGCGGGGACAGAATGGGACTGAAAATGAGTGGCAGAACCCAAATTATCTCTTTATATATGGATGATCTATTGATTTATTTGAGCAACGCTGAGGAGCAGAAACAGCTTTTGGTCTCCTGGACGCTTTCGGGATATTGTCAGGCCTATGGGTCAACAGGCGTACACCGTACCTGTTTCCTGTGGCTGGAACCTTGCCCAGACCCCAGGAGCTCTCTGTTGATATCTACTGGACCCCCGACACATTCAAATACTTGGGCATCTGAGTCTTCCACTCGCTGTAAGATTTGAAGGAGGGCAACCTAGAGAGGGCACTCAGATCGCTCCGGTGCAGAGTTACATTCTGGAGCTCCCTGCAGCTTCCTATAATGGCCAGAGTCTCCCTGACTAAGATGGTCATGCTACCTCACCTTCAATACCTTCTATACTTCTTTGCTAAACTGCTAGTGCTAATGCCCGCTGGTTGGCTTTGACAAGTAGATGCCCTTATTTGTGAGACCTTATTTGGGGGCATGGGAGACGAAGAGTGTCGTTAAAAATACTACAACACCCCATGAAGGAGGGGGGATTGGGGGTACCGGACTTTGAATTTTACCAATTGGCTGCCCAGCTGCAGTGTGTGGCTCAATGGTTGGAGGGAGCAAACCAGGAGGGGACTTTCCTGATGGAACCAAACCATCACCCCGACTCCTGATGGCAAAACTCCTATATCAGACATCTAAGGTACCCTATAACTCGGCATTGCGAACTACAGCTTTGCAGTGCTGAAAACGCTGCATGACGAAATTACCGGATGCCCTACAATACTACCCGGAACTACCTCTGGTAGGGTGGCCATACGGGAGGCACAGTTGATCCTTGTGGCCGAACAACTGTTATGCTGGAAGGAGGCCGGAATTGAGACAGTGGGGGACTGTTACCAGAAGAAAAAACCTTACTCCCTTTTGCAGAGTAAGTTGATGGGTGCGGGCTCCCACTGGCCAGTTCTGTACATATGAGGTACTGGTGAAAGTGTTTGGCAGCTTTGGGGCCCAGGCAGGGAAGAACTGGGAACTGATGGGGTGCTGCACTCCGTGATCACTCTCGGAACAGTGGGCCACCAAATTAAAGGGTTTTACGCATCACTACTCAAGGTTTCCTTGACACTACTGTTGAAGCTGAGGGGAAAATGAGAGAGCTCATACACAGAAAAATCACAGACACAGAATAGAGAAAAGTTGTGGAGTCACCTAAGAAAATATCTCGTAATACTCATCTAAGATATATCCAATTAAATTTCATACATATGAACTACATGACCCCTCATCTTCTTTTCACTGCCTTTGGAGGAGAACCGTGAAGTTGCCCGAGAAGCAGCCAGTTAGATGCAGACTTCTTACACATGACTTGGTGCTGTGTAAAGCTACACACCTTTTAGCAAACAGTGCTTTCCAAGATGAAGTCTACACTGGGGCGTACTCTCAACCTAACAATAAAGGTCTGCTTACTTGGACTCTTCCCTCCACCACCTAAACATAAGGTGGGAAATAGGTTTATAGATATGGCCTTGGTGCTGGCCAGGAGACAAATTGAGATGATGTGGAAATTACCTACAGGCCACAGTAATATTTGGACACTAGAGGTGACCAAATGGTCTGGATCCAAGGATAGAGCACAACACAGAAAGGAGATGAAGGGCCTATGCCAGCATCCAATCGCAGACCTCTGGAAGGATGCCCTATTTACTTGGGATACCAAAGGGGATGATGGACGGAGCGTTTGAGCAAATCAAACACTCACCCCCAGTCAACTGATCTGGGTTTAATGCATCATCATTCTTTAACTCACTCCACCACCCCACTTCAGACATGGCAATATGCAAATCAGTCTGACCCTGTGCCTCATGGGAACAGTCCAGCCCGAACTGCCAAGCCATGTCTTCCCTTGATCAGAAACAAACATCCTGGGACCGATTTCAGGTTCATAACCCTCATCAGCCAGGCTATCTTGAATCCAGTGGCACAGTGAGCAAGGGACCCACGTTTAGGCATACCCTGCCAACTCACCCTGACCTCGTGGGAAGGGTCCTCCAGGCGTTCATTGGTCACTTTTAATGACAAACCTTCGTAACTCGGTATCATGCCAAGGTTTGTCTATAAAGTTCACTCTATCACTTGGGCACAGATTCTTGTAAAACTGACTATTGCTTCATCCTAGTTCTTCTAAGTATAATTCCACGTCCTCATTCATAATGTCTTCACTTTCTTTTTTAATGTTTGTTAACCCTTTCCACGTGGAGCTAATTACTCTGCGGTGCTGGGGGGAGGGGCAGCATGCGGCGCCGCAGTACTCATGACGAGTCCAGCTCATCATGCTGCACAGTTGAGCTGTGCTCATGACGAGCTGGACTTGTCATGACTCCACCCACTCCTTTAGAATGCCCGCACAGGCGGGGAATTAGCCGCACGTGGGCATGCCGCGGCAGTTATGACGAGCTGAGCTGAGCTCGTCATGAGCACAGCTCCACTGTGCCTCATGACGAGGTGAGCTCATCATAAGCATGCAAGTTGCACATTTGTAGGTTCTTCACTTTCTTTAGACACTTGTAGCAGTGGTGACACATGTGTTGCATTTATATGTTCTGCTCTTCCTTCACTTCTTTATAATAGACTCAGAGATTCATCTGGTGATGGTGTACTCTCAGTTTCTGAACTTCCTTGAGTCACTGGTAGGGGTGTAGGCCTAGATGGTGTACTTGCAATTTCTCCCACTCCTGTATGGATGGAGGCGCTGCTGACACAGCTTTTTAAACTTAGGCTTTTTACACTTACTAGTTGTTGTTGCCTGCAGTACAGGCCCAATTGGCTATTCAATGCTAAAAGGTACATGTGTGGTTTGATCTGAACACTGTAATGTTTGGTCATGTGGTGTGTAGCATTCTCTTTCAAGTAAGACAATCGAAAGAAGAATTAAGTTGTAGCTTTAATCCATGAAGAAAAGCACATCCAAGTACCTCAGTGACAGATGGTAGAATAATCAGTGGTGCATCACAGAATTCTAACAGTGCTCAGTAGAACACAGAACACCAGCATTCAAAAGGATACACAAGAAATGCAAGCATGCAAGAACGAGACATTTAAAGGGAAACACAGGATACTACATGGTGGGACCAATTGAGATTGTGGCAATGCTGCGTTGTCTCTGGTTGATGATGCAGCTGCATCGTCTTCTGGTAATGATCCATGAGATGATGACGCACCATGCTCAGCCAGACACCTAAGTATAGAGTGCATTTTCTTGAATGTGCCTTTAAACTGCTAGTTTTGATTTAATGTGCTGCTTTTGAGTTAAGTCAATGTGGTGGTAAAGTCACGACTATGACGGTAGCAGTAAGAACATTTTGTGCACACCACAAAGATTGTAATTGTGTTTTTTTTTCCACCACTATTGCCTAGAAGGAAGGAAAATACAAAGCATTATTACTACGGCAGTTTACAAATACCATAGCAACTATTGATCTGTTGGAGTAAGGGATTATGATTTATGGACTACTTGCTATGCTGACCATATTTTTGTTATGAATTTTTCTGCTTATTGTCGTACGAATACAGCATATTAAAGCACGTTAGTTAAAATAAATATTTTTAACTTGTCCGTGTCTCTGTCAGATCTTATTGTGGACAAAGTACAAGAGTGTGAGCGAAAGGGTGTGTCTCGCAACAGCGATTCCCGAGAGAGTTGGGAGTGTTGTGTTCTAGGGTGTCTAATCAATAGTTCCTCTGTGAGTGAGTAGGAGGGCATGTAAGACACTATAGCTAGTTGGTCCTGGGCTCATGGGTACCAAGGTGCTAGGATGACTCAGACTCTACATCCTAAAGACCTATAATCCTACGCATAGCTCTGTGTTTGCGCAGAATCCCTGCAACAACTTTGGTGATTACAGGGTGCCTGCAGATCTCTACATCCAGTATCCACAATTTTGGTCAAAAATATTAACCAATGTTTTCAATGCGATACCTGCAGCTGGCTTCCCTTCCTCCTGGTCCACCTCTATTATTGTGCCCATTTTTAAGAAAGGGAACAGGGGGGACCCGGCCTGCTACAGACCAATCTCCCTGCTGGACTCTGCCGTTAAGATCCTGGGCAGAGTCATTCTGCAAAGACTGGGGGATTGGCTCGAGGAGAGCGGGATCCTTTCGGATTTACAGTATGGTTTCAGAGCACATAGAGGGACTATGGACCAATGTTTAAACCTTCACCTTTTTATTAGTAAATACACCGTGGTGAAGGGGGGGCTTCTTTATTTGGGATTTATGGACTTATCTTCTGCTTTTGATTTGGTTAACCGTTCAAAACTGTGGATTATTTTGCGTGATCTGGGTTTGGACACTACTTTGGTTAATTTTTTGCACGACCTCCATCAAAATGTGTCTGCCTCTGTTAGGGTATCGAGGGAGGGAAGATGCACGGCGAAGTTCAGGTCAGGAAGAGGGGTCAGACAAGGCTGCATTCTGGCCCCTCTCCTTTTCACACTGTACATCAACTCTTTGGGGAAATCTCTGAACTCAGCCACCCTTGACATACCGCGTATGGGGGGGCTACCTATTCCGGTCCTCCTATACGCGGACGATGCTGTCCTTATAGCTCGGACTGGTACGGGCCTGCAAAGACTATTAGATCACTTTGGTGATTTTATGGAAGCCTTGGACCTAAAGATTAACACTGCTAAATCTCATGTTATGGTTACTGGCTCACGAAAGAAAAACATGAAGATTAGGTCCTTTAGCTGTAACAGCTCGCCAATTTCGAGGGTCCCCTTCTTTTGTTATCTGGGCGTCACTTTCGACGAGAAAGGAACTTGGGGCGCCCAACTGAAACTAAAGGAGAACGGAGTTACCAGATCCACCACAGCTCTTTTGCATTTCTCCAAAAGATTGGGCTCGAGACCTATGGAAGCCATGACTCGTATTTACAGAGCCAAATGTATGGCAATTGCATCCTATGGGGCAGACATTTGGGGCTACGTCTCAGCCCCAGGCATCCAAATTGCAGAAAACAATTTTATACGAGCCTTGTTATCACTCCCGAAATCATCTCCCACATATTCAATCCATAACGAAATAGGCTTGGGACATGTCACTGATCTCTTAAAAATGTCCCCACTGTTATGCTGGATTAAAACCTGGACAAACGAGGAGATCACACTGAATCATTGCATTCTCAAAGATTGTATGTCTCTGGATAAAGCAGACAGTATACCGTGGCTGGCGTATGTTAGAGCGGCATGCGCAAGGCTAGGGCACCCGGATATGTACTCTCTTCCACAAAACCTTAAAAAAGAGGATGTAAAGTGGGTCAAGCAGCATTTTCGAAATATGTTGGAGTGTGAAAGGGAAACCAATGGTAAGATCACTTTTCCAACTTTCGTCGTCCATGGCTATGGAACCTTATCTAAAATATGTAACCAAACCCTATCATCGTTTCCTACTTATAAGGTTCAGGTTCAACCTGATACATCTTGTGCTTGGCTCGTACACAAAGTGGGGTACTCCAGAAAACTCCCCACCCTGCACCTGCGATTGTTTTTCCACACAGGACACTCTGCACCTAGTCATGCTTTGTGAACATTATTTGGTGGCTCGTAAAAAATTTATTTTCCCTATCCTGAAAGACTTGAACTTTGTTCAGGTACGGTCGGCTCTATTATACCTACAGATGCTGAATTCGGTACAGGTCACATATGGTGTAGCTTGTTTTTTGGTAGCAGCCGCTAGACAAAATAAATCAAGAATTGCCCAAATAATCAACCACCAAACCTGACACTTGCAAAAATTCGGTGGGAATGTTCTAAATATACTGAAATGGGTACTCCCTATATCTATCTATTCTCTTTTTTAAACTTGTTTTTGTAAAGCCTTTTTTAACATGTTTTTTATCCAGGATTAGCAATCAACCTTTATACTTGTTTAATTGTATTTTAACTTGGTTTTATGAACTATGTATTGCTTTTATGGTTTTAATTAACCGAATAAAGTTCTTTGACTGACTGACTGACTCAGACTCTACATCCTAAAGACCTATAATCCTACGCATAGCTCTATGTTTGCGCAGAATCCCTGCAACAACTTTGGTGATTACTGCACTGAATCATCCATTCTGAGACACTGTGTCTACTGTTTAAAGTTAATGGTCCTGAGTAGGCATAGTTTAAAGGGTGGAGAAATGCATCCCATATATGATTGACATTGCGAGGTGTCATGAAGCTGTCACCCGTAGCTAATTGAATCAGATCAGAATAGTCTCTGAGCTGCATTACACGTCAGCAGGAGGTTCAGCTTACATAAGGTGAGGACGAATGATGAGTGGGTCATCACTATACTGCGCGAGATGATTGACTTCAAGATGAGTGCGTGAGTCATACCTTGAAGGAGGTATATATATATATATGAAACTAGCATGAAACTGCTTTGCGTGGACCCCCCCCCCCCCCCCCCCCTGGTGCCCCACATGGTGGAAATTGATGCATTGGGGAGAGAGGTGGCAGAATTCATTTTGCCTGACTAGAGGTTAATTTGTTATAACCCGTTTTTTAACAATTTTAATACTATTGATTGCTATTTTATTGTTTTACCCAATATAGACAATTTTGTCTTGAATAAATGAAATATTTATTTTTTGAGTAATTACGGAATACTACCTTGATGCTTCCAGGGCAATAAATGGAATGAATGAGGCTATGAGTAGAGTATGAATGGGATGTGAAATGTAATGAAATATACCCAAAGGGAGCTTTTTACTCGACTCGATAGTCAAAATAAACATGAGCCAAGGCAAACAAAACAAGAAGTCCCCAAAGAAACACATAAACTCTAACAGGGTAAGGACACTGTAGATGGTCTGTGGGTCCGAGAGGAACAGAAGTGATGTATCAGAAGCACCAACCAATGAGGAGCCAGTAACGAAGAGCAACGCACTAGTGAATCAATGGCAAGCAGCAGGCGGGATTATATTCCCATAGTTATTAGAGCAGGTCTTCCAGAGAGCGCATGCGCAGCCTAGGCTCGACCTAAAAAGGACATCGAGGTGTATGAGATCTACCTTTACAGGGATAAGCCAATGGTCCCAGACTGGATACCACACTTTGTAACATGTCATGTTCGCTGTGTAGGAGCTGTGAAATACACAAACCAATGCAGTGAAATGACGAGAGAATCAATGAATGTATTCTGTATTAAATGTTTCTCTTTGCTCGCCTCTCATTGGTTAAAAGCCTCGGACCATGTATTAATGTGGTGAATGCATGAAATGCATCGTCTAAAGTCCTATGTACGAGTGTGGTTTCTAGATGTATGGAGGAGACCCGTTCCTCCTCCTGTGAAGGTGGGTTTATGCTGGATTTTTGTTTTTTGTCTTCCCACCCTTTATTGAACACTTAAGGTTTGATGTTGCTAAATAATAGCTCAGCCTAGGCGTTGCTGTAACCATTTTATTTCGAGTAAATCTTTAAACTTTATCCCCTTCTCTGTCGTTCTTTGAGCAGAACGCTTTCCTTTCTTTGTTCTCTGAACTGAGCTTACTACACCAGAGGCGAGCACCACAGTCTGAAACTGCACCGCTCCCAGTCCAAACCAGAAGTTAGAGGCGGTTTTGCGCATCGCGGCACAACATTGGTACCAAGAAGTAATTATCGCGATCTGCTTTTGTATTTGGTCTCCCTCGTATATGCTGCTGGCCGAGGCCCCTGCAGGGGACCACTAGAGAGGTCAGCACTCTAGTGTCGCCTGGGCACCCCACACCCCCCGCCCCCATCAGGGGTAGGGACACTGGGTGGAGTCCACCCAGCCTGGTTGCAGCGCACGAGGGGCGTCACTTCCTGGGTGCCAGGACTTGGGGAGGGTATATATCCCTCCCCCACCATTTTGGCACCCTCTTTTGCTCGCCTCACACGCCGTCTGGTCAGCCCCTTGTCGCCGCTTCAGATTGACCGGGAGCTGACTACGTTGCACCGGACACACAACCTTTCATCTGCCCCTTGTCTCCGCTCGGCGTTCGGTGAGTGTGTTCACGCCCCCCTATCCACCACACATTGGTAGGATGCTAGACTGGCCCTGGCTTGGTCAGCCTTCGCTGACTGATGCCAGCGTGTGCTGACAGGGGAGGGGGCGCACTGCGATAGGCACGCGTATGCTCCTTGGGGAGCTGTGCGGGGCTTAGGTGTGCTGGTGCAAATGGGGCTCGGGGGTAGAGCGGGTTAAGATTTTGCCCCACATGCTGCTCCTGGTGTCCTAGCGGTGGTGAGGGGCGGCCTCGGGCACGAGCCGGGAGAGCAGGCCTTGCTCCCTCCCCCTCCCCCTACAACTCCCTTCTACCCGGCCCTCTTTCTGGTTGGGGGGGCGCTACAGGGTCCCGTATTGGGGGGCACCTTTTGCTCACCTGGCGGCCGCGGTCGCGGCGGCTAACCTGGCTCCTGGTGCTCTTGCCTGTGCGGGGGTGATTTAATTTCCCAGCCCGCAGGGCTCATGTGAGCAGCCGCAATGGGCACCGGATGAGAGGCGGGTTTGTGGTGGACTCCAGAAGCGCAGCTTGTGGTGCTGTTGGGCCTTTTGCAACGACGATGCACTTTCCCTCACACGCGCAGTCATGTCAGCCGAGTAATGCGGGCTCCGATAGTGATCCATAGCTGAGCTGCCCCATGCAGCATCTGTCGGGTGGTGGCAGAAATAAATTTCCAGCTCTTGGGCACCCGGCCCCTCCATGGGGGAGAAAGTCCTAGTTGTTCCCTATCCTCCCTGCCTTGAAAATTAAATAAATAATTAATTTCCCCTCATTGTCGTCTGTCGAAATTCCTCCCACCAAGCCCTACCGCCCCACCGATCTACATGCACATGCAGCGGCTGGTTAATAAACAGTAGCTGCTTAATAAACGCTTTTGATTCGGCCTAAAACCATGCAGCGTTGGCCTCAGGGCGCTGGCTTGCACCTCCCATGCTCGTATGCCCTGATTTGAAGTTGTATTGCGGGGGCCAGGCCGGGGTTCGCGGCAGCCAGATTAAGGCACGTTCCCCGACTGTTACGCTCAGAGACCTGTAGGTATGACGGCCCACGGCCTGGCGGTGCATTGGCCCAACGGGTTGGTGCGATGCCAGGGGGGCTGCCGGTACCCCATAAGTCAGCGGGAGCAGTGTCTTAACAGTGGGGGAACATCAATATTCAATCAGCCCGAATCTCTGCTCACTCCCAGTTGAGCCTTAAGGGGAGGTTGGCTTTGCACAAAATGTCAATGTAAATGTACAGGAATTTATATAGCGCAAAATCACTGAGCGGTTTCTAAGCGCTTGCTTAGGGAACCCGTCCTGGTATTCCCCTGTGAGATAACCCCGGCAGGGTATCCGCAAGGTGAAAGCCAGGCATCCCGCCGCGAGGGGCCGTTGTGGAGATTAAACAAGCTATTGCCCAGAGTCGCAGAGTGTGAACCCGTGAATCGAGTAGGCACCGGAGCGAGAATTGTCGAGTCAATGGACATTTTAGGACCCAAGACCCCACCGAGCCGGGCATTGAACCCTGGTTCCGGGCTGACCTCTGCTTCCAGGTCTGCCTCCTCTAACCAGTGAGCCACACTTCTCCACAACATGGAGCATGCACAAATGCACAGAGCCCTGAGACACTAAAATCTGACCAGGCGACTTGTTCTTCCCTTTGAGTGCACAGCTCAATTTGAAGTCATGCCAGGCGAGTGTGTTAAGGGATAGGAAATACTTATCATTTTCTCTCAGGAGTGCCCTTCCTTTTCTACACCTCAGTAGCAGCAACAGTGCCAACCTGAGATTTTAGTGGAGGCATTCCAATATAATATACAAGCCATAGTTACTGCACATTTACCTTAAGCAACAATCAACATTGACGAAGCCAATAGTGCTGACTTGTTGTAGGTATGAGGTTATGTGTATCATATATCTGGATGCAATGACAAAAACAGCAATTACGAGTCGGCCTGGTCACTATGCTATGGACAGATGCGAGCTCTGGGCCAATGGGGTAATTGAGGCACCATATTTACCACACGGCCCGCCACCTCCAACCCCTTAACGAACGTGTTGTTGCCCCAAGGCGGGTAGGGCCGGCCCTAGCCATCACGGGTCTCCGCCAGGCGCTGGATTACACTGTGGGTACCTGATTCGTGAGCTCACGGGAGGTACAGAGGGCCCGTTGGCTGAATTAGTTTGGTATGAGGGTCTGGGTATGAGTCCCGATGCTGCTTCCCGGGACATATCAACAATTAAGCAAACTGGCATTGTGGAGGTCCGGGGACCAGGATTCTGCACCAGACATTATCAACTTGAATATCCCTCCCCGAGATTGGGTCCTATATAAGCAGGCGTGGTTTGATGTCAAAGTGAAAGGACCACAGTTGTGTGGCGGTGGTCAAGAGTTGTAGACGGATTAGCCTGAATGGGGCTACGGAAGGACGTGGCATCTGTTATTTCCAATATGATTAAACAAAATAGAATCCACTCAGAGAAGTGGTCGTGGTCCCTAAAGTGATGGGGAACACACAGTGTTGTTTAAATGCCCCTCACACACCAACAGGCCCCTTGGTGTCATGCTTCATCATCGGGGCCTTCGCACCCCTCTACGGGATGCGGCGTGCTATGACTTGCGACTACGTAGGAGCACTTGGTAGTGAACTATGTGAGGGTGTGTGTTATTTGGCTGAGTAAGTGAGGTGAGGTGAAAAAAGTGAAGTTAAAAAATACCTGGCTCGTAGGGAGAAAATAAATGTATTATATCCTCGGCTGGTATTATTAAAAAGGTGCAAGGTGGGGTTGATTATATACGTATTAGGGTATATCAACCAAGAGGTGTCAACATGTTTCGGAGTGCACAGACTCCTTCTTCAGGACAAGGATATGCACGTTATCCTCACCTTACTCACATGAGATGTTAAAGTGTATTATACAAAAAAAGACTAGGTGAAATGTACCTATCAATGTTTCAACGAATATGCTCAGTTGCGCCCAATTGGCTTTTGAAGAGAACTTATAGTTCAAGGTTGGGAGACCTCATGAGCCTTAGCGTGGTATTGGGGGGATCCCTTCCTCACTGCTCAGTATAAGCAACGGTTACTGCATAGCCAGTTCGCCTGCCTTCCCCTCAACGCTGCTCCGATGAGCTAGTTGCGTCTGGATGGGTCTGGTCTATGCAGCTAAATGTGCTCTCTGCAAACAGGGGCAGGTTACAGGTTGCTTCATTTAAAGACATATTCACCCGCGCTTTGGCCAGGGCAGCAAGCGGGTTGTAGTAGTTGTCATCTAACAAGTGTGATGCAGTGCATACAAATTTGGTAAACACTGTTAGAGCCAAATGGCAGTGGGCATTCCCAATATTCAGGAAAGGGCATGTATTTGCACATAACTTTCCCCTCTGGTTCCACAGACTTGTCGTGGCCCCCCCGCCCCACCCCGGTATCCTTCTGTGGGCTAGAACCAGACAATAGAGGGGACATCCTTTGGGACTGGGGTCCCTAACACGTTGATAATCAAGTGCTGGGGTAGAAGTACCATGAAAGGCATGGTCACTACTTGGGTTGTCTCCAGGTTCTGGGGTCTAACTGGGTTGGAGCATTAAGTCTTCAGGCCTTAGGTAGCATCCAGCAATCCTTCAAGCCAAGTAAGGGCAGTTAGCGATAGATAACTATCAGCGAGTGGGTAACATACACTGGCTATTCAGCGACATCGTGCCCCGGGGGCATGCGCGCTTCACAAATACACAAGCTGCAACCAGAAGGGTGCCAAGTGGAAAAAACCAGTAAACAGGTTTAAGATATGTGTGTCTCTGGCGTTACAGCTGGGTTGAGCCAGTCCCATTTAGAGGTACGCCCGGGGAAAACGGTGTGCTCCCTAAGGTTCCCATGACCTAGGCGGTGTGCGGCATCTCCCACATCAAATGTTAGGCACCATATTACGGACAGTGTCCCCTGTATCGAATCAGACATATTCTCTAAGCAGGTATGCCTAGGTGGCTTCACGAGTGGGAGCTGAGTGGGTGAAATTCCCATAAGGAATAAGGGATGCAGGGCAAGTGCTGGAGGGCAGACTTGCTCATTGTTTCATACGTCTAGTTATGGGCATTGCTGTGCTCCTTGATTTAGCAAGTAAAGGGACTGGGCCATGGTTAAGTATACTCCTTCTCGCCCTAATAGCCTAAGTAAGCAAGCGGCGGTAGGAGCGATCTCCTAACAAGTGAGCTGCTGTCCCAGAGATGAGAGACACATGTGTCCAGACACACACGGTGCTAGAAGGGCCGCAGCTAGTGTGATCAGCAAATAGGTGGGGCATTGTGAGCCAGGGTCACTGAAACTGTCCTGCCCAGAGTTGGGGAGGGACTGAGTCATGTGAATGCTGAACTTTCCCGCTTGGGGTGAATAGTGCTTGGCACAACTTCACAGGCCAAAAGGGCTTTTTGATTCATCAGACACTAGCTGATCCAAGCTAACATCAAGGGTGCACTGCTTAAATCAGACAGAATCTCTAAGCGGTATGCTTATGGGATCCTCCACAGAGGGAACTGAATGGGCAAAATTCCCATAAGGAATAAGGGATACATGGCAAGGGCAGGAGGGCCCCTTGCCCATTGTCACACACTTCTAGTGATGAACACTCCTGTGTGTCATGACTTAGCAAGCAAAGGGACTGTTCAAAGGTTAAGTATAATCCTTCTCATCATAATCGCCAAAGTAGGCAGGCGGGTGGGGGAGTGGCCACCTAGCAAGTGGGCTGCTGTCCCATAGATGGGGCACGCAGGTGGTCAGGCACACACGGTGCGAGAAGGATGTCAGCTAGGTGAGATCAGCAAATAGATGTGGCAATGTGAGCCATGGTGTCTGCATTCATCCTGTCCAGATTTGGCATGGGGCTGAAGCATTTGATGTAGTGGAACTTTCCTGCATGAGGGTCATTAGTTCTTGGCACAACTTCACAGGCCAAAAGGGACTTTTGTTTCATCAGACACTAGCTGACCCAGGCTAACATCAAGGGCTATTGGGATATAGATGGGGTCATCTATAACCAGTAGGGTTGGTTCTCTTTCATCTAGATTTTCAGGAGGCTCTAGACAGGAGAGGTTGCGGGTAAGATTATAGCTATTTTGTTGAGGGGCTTTGGCGGTGACGGTGGCCACCTCCAGAGCTGGGGTGGAGTTACAAGTCGATCTGGAAGCAGGCCGGTACAGAAGGGTACCTCTGCGCGGCACCATAGGGGGTTCCAGAGCCAAATCCTAGGAGCCTTATGGGAGGCTCCTGGAAACCATGTCGGCGCCCCGCTAGTCCTTTGGGCCATTGTGGGCCTGAAAAACTGGGGGTTTGCTATGCTAAGCTCCGCCCTGAAAGGGGAAAGGGGAAGCTCCGCCCTGAAAGGGGAGTGAGTAAGAAGGTACCAAGGGTCACGTGATCCGGGAAGAGGATCACTAGTAAGGGTAGCACAGGTGTGGTTTGCCCCAGTGCTGCCTGGCTCCTCAGGCGGGCAGGCGGCTCAGTTGGTTGCCTGCCCTTGGATCACCCGTAAGATAACCCACCTATTACATATCTGTGTATGTAATAAACCTGCAGCAACTGTACCCAAACAAAAAATTGTGTTGTGTTTATTTATTGGAATGTATGTTATGTTGGAGGGGTGGGAAAGGATGCCAATGCCGATACATGCTGCTGGCCGAGGCCCCCGCAGGGGGCCACTGGAGAAGTCAGCACTCGTGTGTCGCCTGGTGTTGGGACGGGAAGTCTCCTGCAGGTCTCTGGAGAGAGTGCTTCCCCTGCCCTATGCTAATCTCCAGGCAAGTCACTCAAAAGCTACTGTATAGTTTCTAGATCCCTACCTCAGTGAGCATGACAATCATACATGTCCACTGAGGGTCTCCCTGTTTACATGGATCGAGACCCTAGAGCTTGGCTCTGAGGTCGAGGGGGCATGCCTAGTGCCCCCCTATTTTTCAGAGAGTGGCTACTGCCCTCTCTATTAAGGCTATGGTAGACTGACAGTGGTGGCAGCAATAAATCTATAGTCAGGAGGAGTAAGTCCCTAGGCACCCTCCTGACCAAGTCTGTGCAGTTTGCCATGCCTGTGGGCCTGTTGCCTTTGTCTGCCTGATGTGTGTTTGAGAGCCTGTGGGTGTACAAGGGAAGAATGGTGATTTGAGCCAGTAAGAGGAATGCAAGCTGTTCTGCTGCACATCCCAGCTCCCCCGTGCCTCTCCCTTTTTCCTTGGAAAGGCCTGGTGGGCTGGGGGAGACACTCAGCTCTTATCTGGGTTTAGCTGCACTAACTCTGCGAAGAGGACCCGCCCCCACTGGTCAGGGCCTCCTGGGCTGGAGTTGATTAAAATTCCTCTCTAGAGAGTTGCGCAGCCTGATACCAGGAGAACATGGGGGTGGACTGGAGCATGCTTTACCCATGCATTGAACACGCCATGAATGGTTTGTGATTGGAGTTGTATTCAGGATGCAAAAGTAGCAGACCCTCTGATTGGCCTATCAATCAGAGGTTATAAAAGTCTGGCCTGAGTGGTCAGCTGTTGTTCAAGACTGGTCTATGACGGAAGAGGCGGCCACACCAGGCCCGTCTGAAAATAGCCAGGCGCGACCCTCAGTGTGAAGGCAGGAGATAAGACTCTGTTCACTGCGTCTGGGCCAGCTGTTTCTCCGAGGCTTGGGGGAGCGTGCGCTTTGGAACAAGGAAATTACAGACAGCTGTCCAAGGTGTGGAAAGGAAGCTTGCGGCACATCACCCAAGGTGTGGAAAGGAAGCTTACAGCATATCACCCAAGGTGTGGAAAAGAAGCTTGCAGCACATGACGAGAACCAGAGAGGAGGAAGCTTGATTCTAGTCTTTGAAGGTGAGATCAAATCCCCTCTATGCTCCTCCCTTGCGCTGTGGGAGCCTGTACAAGCAGTAACTGGGAATAGAGGCCAGTGAAGCAGGCCCCCATCTTTGTTTTTGTGATCTCTGAGGGTATCAGGGTGAACTGGCACTCTGCCCAGCCACTACCCTCCTACAGCTAGCCAGTGGCTACTGGACTAGTGGGACTCTAGTAAACTGTGCCAAGACAGGCACCTGTGATCAGATCCCTGATACCACTAGAGGGGTGTCCTCACTCACGACGGGAGGGCACTTCTGCTGCTTTGGGTGGGGGTTATGGGGCTGACCAAGAACATTTGACTTCACATCCTATGCTGAAACGATATCCTTTCAATCCAAAGTTTGGCATCAAGGATCTAGTGAATGAGAGCAGCCCTGTGTAACATGATCTGTAATATGCAATGGTTACTGTGTGTTTTCATGTTAACTGTGTTTTTATAGTGCTTGGCGTCTAGGCGCTATAATACTGTTTGGGGTCAGAACTCTGTCCCAGAGGGTTGTAGAGACTTCCGGTTTTCACTGTTTATCCTAGTTTTATGTGTAGTATGATTATATTGTGAGTATTAAAGTACTTTTCTTTTATAGAAAGTAAAGCACTGACTGGACATTGAGTTTATCAGCTGGTGGTAGGCTGTGCACTGTATTCTGAATGTCTGACCCCACCTCACCTCCTTGAGTAAGCCTTGGACTGCTCTGCAGGGTTGGATTGGGATCACGATTTGGTCCGGGCACTGACAAAAAAAGTGGCCCACATTTGTGGGGCGTGGCCCACATTCGCGGGGCGTGGCCCACATTCGCGGGGCGTAGCCCACATCTGCAGGGCGTGGCCCACATTCAAGACACGTGGCCCACATTCAAGACAAGTGGCCCACATTCAAGACACGTGGCCCACATTCAAGGGGCGTGCCCTTCCATGAAATATCATTTGGTTACTCTTTGAGGTCTAATTTGTAGAGAAATATTTAGTAAATTAAGCATTTTAAAGCTTAAAGAGCCAGTAACATTGGTAAAGACTAGGAGCACTGTATTTCTGAAAACCGAATACTTACTTGCGGTCTTAACACCCTGCACAATGTCGTTAGATACTCTTTCCCAACCAGCTATGTCCTTGACTCTAATCAAATAAATCAGAAATCCACAACATTAGAAAACCAGACCAGAGTTCTATTCATGAGCACCAATTACAGTGCTCAAGATCCGATTTTTTATTTAAGGGCCTGGGTGATGAAGTGATCTGCCCAGAATCACAGGGTGTTGAGCAGACGCTGGGACTCAAGCATGATTCCCCATCTCTGCAACTCTGGCATCAGGCCATATATGCCTATGCACACACAAGGAATGTACGTGGGAGGATACTGTTCTTGTGAAGGACACAGGGCCAAGGTGACAATGGCCTAAAAGCTGAGCAACTAATAAAACAGAGAGGCCCCTTTCTATTGCAAAATGATTCTAGCCCCCCAGTGCAGGAGCACCTGAAAAGCAGCGAGGACCCTGCTATTGCTAACCTACTCAGCCCTCCCCAGCCCTCCAGGGCCTCAGGGCAATGTCCTAGCAGGGTAACACAAAAAAGCTGCTATCACCAGGGTCATGCTACGACAAGACAGTCCACAGATGGTGGTCACAAATGCTTCACTTCTCGGCCTGTGCTGCACAATCTCATTTAAGGCCTGTAGGAAAGCGGTTAATCATGCAGTAAGGCTAGTAAAGCAGTGAAGCTGCTGGGTCATCCATGGTAGCCAGGGGGAGGCTGAGGTGAAGATGTACTCGTTCCAAACATCACCTGGCCCCCACTGTGAGACCCATTCTTCCTCTCTTCCTCGCCCACCATGCCCTGCATGTGAAGGGCTGTGGGCGAGGTGTTAAAACAAACACTGTTTCTGGGCTGCGTGGGCCCCAGGGGGGCCGATGTGAAAATGGGTCAAAGGACTGAGAAACACATGGCCCCCAGGGAGGCCGATTCTGGCCACACAATCATCCCTCCCCAGCCCACCCTCTGCGTGATTGCTGTGCATGGCAGGGGGTGAAGGAGGTCACAGCTGATAATCACGGCCGATCAGCGAAGCTGCTTTCCTTTCTGTCTTTGTCCCAGTGCCCTCTGTGGGCCGTTTTTTTCCCTCCCCTTTCCCAGTCCACCGAGAGCACTGGGAAAGGGGAGAAAAAAAAACGGCCCACAGAGGGCACTGGGACACCGGCCCTTCGGCCCATGCCCGAGTGCCCGCAGTGCCAATCCGCCCCTGCTGCTCTGTCTCGCTACCCCGAGAGTCAAGTGCTGGAGAGGAGTACTTGGTTATCCAGTTTTGGGTCCCTTAGAACTGAGGCCCCAGGACACCAGTGAGGGAACACTCCAGTTGATGCGATTGGAGCGCAGTTACCCCTGAGTGCCCTGGTGCCCAGGAAGCCAGGTCTAACACCTGGGCACCCCACACACCTCACCCCCATCAGGGGCAGGGACTCTGGGTGGAGTCCCCCCAGCCTGGTTGCGGCGCACGAGGTGCGTCACTTCCTGGGCGCCAGGACTAAGGGAGGGTATATATCCCTCCCCCACCATTTTGGCACCCTCTTTTGATCGCCTCACACGCCGTCTCCTTCCCTACAGCTTACCCGGCGTGGTTTGTGGCAGGCAGGAGGCAGAGAACGTTGTAATGTTTTCTTTTTTATTGAAGGTGGAGTTACAGGGCGATCTGGAAGCAAAGGGGTACAGAAGGGTACCTCTGTGCGGCACCATGGTGGGTGCCAGAGCCAAATCCTAGGAGCCTCATGGGAGGCTCCTGGAAACCGTGTCGGCGCCCCGCTAGTCCTTTGGGCGGTTGTGGGCCTGAACAACTTGGGGTTTGCTATGCTACGCTCCGCCCTGAAAGGGGAGTGGGAAAGAAGGTACCAACTGTCACGTGATCCGGGAAGAGGATCACTAGAAGGGGCAGCACCGGTGGGGTTTGCCCAGTGCTGCTCGACTCATCAGGCGGGCAGGCGGCACAGATGGTTGCCTGCCCTTGAATCGCCCGTAAGATAACCCACCTATTACATAATGGTGTATGTAATACACCTGCAGCAACTGTACCCAATCAAAAAATGGTGTTGTCTTTATTTATTGGAATGTATGTTATGTTGGAGGGGTGGCGAAGGATGCCAATGACGATACTGTTTCGAATCCTCTGTTCACTTCCTCGCAACTCAAAGGTCTGTCCTCTTCTTTGTCCACTGAGCGCCTTTACACATGAAGCCTTCTTTGAATGGGTCAACACTCTCAACCCATACCTACGCTTCACGATGTCTGTGTCACCCACTGAAATTGCCTTCCTTGATTTGACAATACAATTGAAAGATGGGTCTCTCAGTACCACGATGTACAGAAAACCCACCGACCGCAATAGCCTGCTCCATTACACCAGCCACCACCCCAAAGCTCTACGCACCAACCTCCCATTTGGACAATTTCTCCGAATCCGGCGAAATTGTAGTGATTTAACTGATTACAAGAAAGAATCAGCAATCCTTTCTAGCAATCTACTGGATAGAGGATACCCTGTGAGAGCTGTCTCTACAGCACAAAAACGAGCTAGAAATAACCACCGAGAGGCTCTCCTCGAACAACGAGAGCTGTTACCTGTAGAGAAACAACCTATAACTTGTGTCACAACATTCACCCCCGTTTCAACTAAAGTCAAAAGTGTGATCAAACGTCACTGGGCTATCCTGAACACAGGTGACCTAACCTTTGAACGACCAAGATTTGCGTTCAAAAGATTGCAGAATGTTAAAGACATCCTGATCAGCACGAGACCCAAAGTCACCAAGAAGAGGTCTCAACAGACATTGTGGCATTTGCCCCCTGTGAAGGGTCATTATCCCTGTGGCTCTTGCGCAGCTTGTGCTTACACATCCGTACATAAGACAATACAACTCACTGACACCTTCAATTGGGAGCTTAGGGGACATACCAATTGCAATACCTCACACTGTATTTACATGCTTACCTGCCCTTGCGAACTACAATACATAGGAATGACGACACACCAATCAAGACCCGCATCACTGAACACAAGAGTAATTTCCGCTGTAGAAAGACCAATACCAAGATGTGCAAACACTATGTGGAGGCTAACCATACCACTGACTCTCTTAAATGGCTTATACTTGAATCTAGCCCCAATTGCCCAAAACAAGCCTTGTTTCACAAAGAACAGAGGTGGATCCACCGATTATCGTCAGACAGCCGGGGCTTGAATGAGGACATTCCGTGGCACGCATTATAATATTGCAGTACTGGAATTCCTGCCACATGTATTTACTATACACTCAACACGAGTAGCTGAGATCTACATCTTGTGCGTTAACCTATTCCTAGCCTCCTTACTTATCTTCAATAAATATTAGCCGTGACCAACACTATGCGCTAATATAATTTTGTTCATAAGGGGCGAACACTGTGTTCTTATATTCAAATAATATATACCAGCTCCCTAGGTACTTACGAGCAGGACTTACCCACCCCCTCCAACATAGCAGCCAATACCCAACTTGGCCTGACACCCGGTTAAAAAGACTCCCACCTCCTCTCTGCAATGGCCGCCACAGTTACCAACAATACCACCTGACTTTGGTGGTGTAATGAGGTACATGACGTTGGGGGCGGAGCCACGTCCCGAACAGTGACGCCTTTAGCCTAGAAATGGAGACTGCCACCGAGCTCCAGCATCTATCCGAGCTCGACGGCGATGGGTAGGTGATGAAACCAGTACGCAGTGACCGAGAGGTAAGGAGGAAAAACGAGGGACGCTTTTGGGACCCGTATATCTAATTTTT
Organism: Lissotriton vulgaris; assembly: GCF_964263255.1. NCBI lineage: Eukaryota > Metazoa > Chordata > Amphibia > Caudata > Salamandridae > Lissotriton > Lissotriton vulgaris. The sequence goes on along the minus strand of NW_028255437.1, from coordinate 2,311 downwards.
GCTAGCTTGGTAAAATCGGGGGTCCTTAATCTGAATCCTCCTAGGGCTTTGATTATCTTGATCGAAGTTGTGTTCTAATTCGATACACGCCTTCCTTTTACACCCCCAGCCATACCTAATGGGCTCCATCCTGCAGTACCAACCCGCCGAGTATTGTTGTGGCAATTAGTTCTTGACTAGTAGGTGAGTCGGGTTTCCCTTTACTACGACAACACAGACCATGCACACCTAGTAGGCACAACTCCACCATGAACTATACCTACTGATCAAACGAGAAGGAGGGCGCCTCTCCTGATAGACTACTGCTGTTTTAATATTTTTAATATTTTAAATGTTTCTGGTTTAAAATTTTGCCTTTCACGTAATATAGTTTGGTGTGACAGTATTAATTCACGATGCCGCAATATAGTCACGTCGACTTGAAGCTAGTATAAATACACCATCACTAGCATGACACTGTGTGTTTATCTGGTTTAGCAGCATATATCCTTTCTGGCGATCATTCAATGCTATTAACCCTGTACTCCTGTTTCCCATTTAGGCATAGGACAAAGCTCCAGAGGTAACATAAAGTATTCCACAATTCCGAAATTAGGCACATGACACTAGCATGTTGTTTAATGTTTGTAGACCTTGCTCTTACCCACTATAGGTCCTGATGAATCGCGGGTACCTCACCCATGCGAGAAACATGTTGACCAATTCCGATTTAATCTAATCTAGGGCCACTATACCTAACCTGCCGGCACCTAGATAGTTAGATTCACGTTTTTAATTGCAGTAGGGGACCCCTAGAATAAAGTAGTTTCCGGTACCCCCTACTTCATTTTAAAATCACCATCCAGGCTACACACTGCACTACCCACACACCCGCACTTCACCAAAAGGCAGTTGGATTTAAAAGATCTCCGCCAAAGAGCCCCTCTTTGAGGTGAGCCTGTCGGGGATTGCACCGCCTCCCCGACGAGGAGCAACGCCGATGGTGAAGCATGACACCTGTATGGGTGTGTGAGGCAAATACTTCCAACAAAATGGATGCCCAAAGGTGTTACATCTTCACCTTCGGTCACGCCAGATACACACACTTGCTTATCTAAGGAACAGTTCAGCAACCCACTTTGTTGATCCATACTTGAGGGCACAAGCTAATACTGGACCTTCCACTTCCCTTAGTGGTAAATGGTGCCCAACTGATCGACCGATCGCTCTCCCTCCTCTTGATAACAACAACGCCTTTACCTGTTGCCCTCGGCTGCCAAGCAGCCTGTGATCCTCTGCCTCAGGGGACAGGTGTGTTCTTTGATGTTCTGGGGAGAGTGACAGTCTTGGGGGCTTCAGGTCAAGGAGATAAAGAGTCTTACACTTTGGGGGGGCATCTTCTTGGGAGGGGGCGTCTGGAGGTCTTGTGGCCTCGCTGTGTTCTGGAAGCACCAGCTTCACATACGTTGTGTCCCTTTGCAAGGTCCCTTGCACCTGCAAAGGGTGACATTTGACCAGAGAGAGGCCCTTGGACGTTGCTGTTTCCACCCCAGGCCGGCAAAAAGTCCCTTAACGCTGGAAGAAACCTGCCCCCTGCGGCCCTTGGAAACCCTGCCCCCTGCAAATGTGGGTGGGTTTCCCTCCCTTTACACTTACCCCCAGCCCAGCCAGAGCACCGCTGCACCCCTCAGAAGCGGAGCCCCACGCTCTCCTGTCATAAGTATATTTTTTTCTTGAAAAACGGAGATAGGAACATGGGTGCGGAAAAGACTTGTTTACAAAATATAGATTCCCCCCCCCCCCCCCCCCCTATCGTCCACGCCCCGCAGAAGAAATCTTATTTGAGTGTATGTAGCGCGCACTCGACCCTCGGGCTTTGCAGCGCTTTACATGAGCACCGGTTACATCACACGGGGTGGCACGGGAACACGTTCCAGATCTGGGAGCCGAGGCACAGAGGGGCGGGACTGGCACCCTGCCTCCACCTGGCGGCCCCGCCCCCTCCAAGGCCCTCACTGCATCCTGGGGGCCCTCCTCCTGCATAAAGGGAAGGCAGGGGAGCGGGAGGGAGAGAGGCACCTGTCCTGGGAGGAGAGACGTCAGCGGCACGGTCCAGCGAGAGACCCTCCCCATCACTCTGAGAGGGCGCACAGGTGAGCAGTGGGAGGCGCACGGCTGTGTCCTCTTCACACCGGAGGGGGGTCTGTGCTGCGCGGCTGCCGACATCAGAACTTAAACCCACTGCCATCTGTAGGAGCCTTTCATTTCTAGCTCATATTTGTGAAATTATTTTGTTTTCCGGTCTAGTTATAGACTGGTTGAGTAGACCTCA